>NC_090449.1:1008750284-1009110284 GCF_031143425.1 Pleurodeles waltl | reverse complement strand
AAATATCTATAGAATTACATTAAAAGGTTTTGACAGTGGGCTCTGCCCTGTAGGCTCAGAGGCAACAATTGCTGTACGGAATGACATAAGTGGCCTTCTAAGCAGGGTCCAAATTTCAAAAGTGGAAGGGCACCCAGCTATGAAGCTGAAACGTCAAACCTCTCTGTTACCCATGGTGAACAAGATGGTGTAGGAAAGTACCATCTTGCCTGGCATGTTACCCCCATTTTTCACTGTATATATGTTGTTTTAGTTGTATGTGTCACTGGGACCCTGGTAACCCAGGGCCCCAGTGCTCATAAGTGTGCCTGAATGTGTTACCTGTGTAGTGACTAACTGTCTCACTGAGGCTCTGCTAATCAGAACCTCAGTGGTTATACTCTCTCATTTCTTTCCAAATTGTCACTGACAGGCTAGTGACCATTTTTTACCAATTTACATTGGCTTACTGGAACACCCTTATAATTCCCTAGTATATGGTACTGAGGTACCCAGGGTATTGGGGTTCCAGGAGATCCCTATGGGCTGCAGCATTTCTTTTGCCACCCATAGGGAGCTCTGACAATTCTTACACAGGCCTGCCACTGCAGCCTGAGTGAAATAACGTCCACGTTATTTCACAGCCATTTTACACTGCACTTAAGTAACTTATAAGTCACCTATATGTCTAACCTTTACCTGATAAAGGTTAGGTGCAAAGTTACTTAGTGTGAGGGCACCCTGGCACTAGCCAAGGTGCCCCCACATTGTTCAGAGCCAATTCACTGAACTTTGTGAGTGGGGGGACACCATTACACGCGTGCACTACATATAGGTCACTACCTATATGTAGCTTCACCATGGTAACTCCGAATATGGCCATGTAACATGTCTATGATCATGGAATTGCCCCCTCTATGCCATCCTGGCATTGTTGGTACAATTCCATGATCCCAGTGGTCTGTAGCACAGACCCTGGTACTGCCAGACTGCCCTTCCTGGGGTTTCACTGCAGCTGCTGCTGCTGCCAACCCCTCAGACAGGCAGCTGCCCTCCTGGGGTCCAGCCAGGCCTGGCCCAGGATGGCAGAACAAAGAACTTCCTCTGAGAGAGGGTGTGACACCCTCTCCCTTTGGAAAATGGTGTGAAGGCAGGGGAGGAGTAGCCTCCCCCAGCCTCTGGAAATGCTTTGTTGGGCACAGATGTGCCCAATTCTGCATAAGCCAGTCTACACCGGTTCAGGGACCCCTTAGCCCCTGCTCTGGCGCGAAACTGGACAAAGGAAAGGGGAGTGACCACTCCCCTGACCTGCACCTCCCCTGGGAGGTGTCCAGAGCTCCTCCAGTGTGCTCCAGACCTCTGCCATCTTGGAAACAGAGGTGCTGCTGGCACACTGGACTGCTCTGAGTGGCCAGTGCCACCAGGTGACGTCAGAGACTCCTGCTGATAGGCTCCTTCAGGTGTTAGTAGCCTTTCCTCTCTCCTAGGTAGCCAAACCCTCTTTTCTGGCTATTTAGGGTCTCTGTCTCTGGGGAAACTTCAGATAACGAATGCATGAGCTCAGCCGAGTTCCTCTGCATCTCCCTCTTCACCTTCTGATAAGGAATCGACCGCTGACCGCGCTGGAAGCCTGCAAACCTGCAACATAGTAGCAAAGACGACTACTGCAACTCTGTAACGCTGATCCTGCCGCCTTCTCGACTGTTTTCCTGCTTGTGCATGCTGTGGGGGTAGTCTGCCTCCTCTCTGCACCAGAAGCTCCGAAGAAATCTCCCGTGGGTCGACGGAATCTTCCCCCTGCAACCGCAGGCACCAAAAAGCTGCATTACCGGTCCCTTGGGTCTCCTCTCAGCACGACGAGCGAGGTCCCTCGAATCCAGCGACGCTGTCCAAGTGACCCCCACAGTCCAGTGACTCTTCAGCCCAAGTTTGGTGGAGGTAAGTCCTTGCCTCACCTCGCTGGGCTGCATTGCTGGGAACCGCGACTTTGCAGCTACTCCGGCCCCTGTGCACTTCCGGCGGAAATCCTTCGTGCACAGCCAAACCTGGGTCCACGGCACTCTAACCTGCATTGCACGACTTTCTAAGTTGGTCTCCGGCGACGTGGGACTCCTTTGTGCAACTTCTGCGAGCACCGTTTCACGCATCCTCGTAGTGCCTGTTTCTGGCACTTCTCCGGGTGCTACCTGCTTCAGTGAGGGCTCTTTGTCTTGCTCGACGTCCCCTCTCTCTGCAGGTCCAATTTGCGACCTCCTGGTCCCTCCTGGGCCCCAGCAGCGTCCAAAAACGCCAAACGCACGATTTGCGTGTAGCAAGGCTTGTTGGCGTCCTTCCGGCGGGAAAACACTTCTGCACGACTCTCCAAGGCGAGAGGGATCCGTCCACCAAAGGGGAAGTCTCTAGCCCTTTTCGTTCCTGCAGAAACCTCAGCTTCTTCTGTCCAGTCGAAGCTTCTTTGCACCCGCAGCTGGCATTTCCTGGGCATCTGCCCATCTCCGACTTGCTTGTGACTTTTGGACTTGGTCCCCTTGTTCCACTGGTACCCTAGATTGGAAATCCACAGTTGTTGCATTGCTGGTTTGTGTCTTTCCTGCATTATCCCTCTAACACGACTCTTTTGTCCTTAGGGGAACTTTAGTGCACTTTGCACTCACTTTTCAGGGTCTTGGGGAGGGTTATTTTTCTAACTCTCACTATTTTCTAATAGTCCGAGCGACCCTCTACAAGGTCACATAGGTTTGGGGTCCATTCGTGGTTCGCATTCCACTTCTGGAGTATATGGTTTGTGTTGCCCCTATCCCTAT
Source organism: Pleurodeles waltl (assembly GCF_031143425.1). Lineage (NCBI taxonomy): Eukaryota > Metazoa > Chordata > Amphibia > Caudata > Salamandridae > Pleurodeles > Pleurodeles waltl. The sequence goes on along the minus strand of NC_090449.1, from coordinate 1,009,107,501 downwards.
GTTTCCCCATTGCATCCTATTGTAACTATACATTGTTTGCACTGTTTTCTAAGACTATACTGCATATTTTTGCTATTGTGTATATATATCTTGTGTATATTTCCTATCCTCTCACTGAGGGTACACTCTAAGATACTTTGGCATATTGTCATAAAAATAAAGTACCTTTATTTTTAGTATAACTGTGTATTGTGTTTTCTTATGATATTGTGCATATGACACTAAGTGGTACTGTAGTAGCTTCACACGTCTCCTAGTGCAGCCTAAGCTGCTCTGCTAAGCTACCATTATCTATCAGCCTAAGCTGCTAGACACCCTATACACTAATAAGGGATAACTGGGCCTGGTGCAAGGTGCAAGTACCCCTTGGTACTCGCTACAAGCCAGTCCAGCCTCCTACATTTGTTGTGCAGTGGTGGGATAAGTGCTTGAGACTGCTTACCACTCTTGTCATTGTACTTTTCATAAGAGAAAAATATACAAAACAAGGTCAGTGTATATCCACATAGCCAAAAAGTTTTGCATTTCCTCTTTTCACTCTTTTCTAAGTGCTGAAAAGTACTTCTAAACTTTCAAAAAGTTCTTAAAAGTTTAAAAAGTTTTTTCTGTCTTTCCAAAAAGTTCTGAAAACTTTTTTTCTTTTTTTTTCTATCACTTTAACTCTCTCTAAAAATGTCTGGTACAGGCCAAAATGTTGAACTGTCCAAAATTGCATATGATCACCTTAGCTGGAAAGGAGCAAGGAGTCTCTGCATAGAGAGAGGTTTGAGTGTAGGGAAGAATCCTTCCTTAGAACTGTTAATTAATATGCTTAGAGTACAGGATAAGGCCATAAGTGCCCAATCAGGTGAAAAGGTAGCTAATGGTTCTCAATCTGATCCAGGGACTCCCCCAGGAAAAGGTTCAGGAAAGAAACTTCTCAGCCTGCCCATTACTAGACAGTCTAGCATAGTTGGTACAGAGGTTGAATCACACCATACTGATGGTGTGCTCTCACATTATGCTGGTAGCCAAGCTGTTAGGGTGCCCTCTGTAAGGGACAGGTCTCCTTCTGTTCATTCCCATCATACCTCTGTATCTAGAAATGTCCCTCCCACCCACCCTGATGACAGATTGTTAGAAAGGGAGCTCAATAGATTGAGAGTGGAACAAACCAGACTGAAGCTCAAGAAGCAACAGCTGGATTTGGATAGACAGTCTTTAGAATTAGAGAAGGAAAGACAGAAGTTGGGTTTAGATACCCATGGTGGCAGCAGCAGTATTCCCCATAGTCATCCTGCAAAAGAGCATGATTCCAGGAATCTGCACAAGATAGTTCCCCCTTATAAGGAGGGGGATGACATTAACAAGTGGTTTGCTGCACTTGAGAGGGCCTGTGCTGTACAGGATGTCCCTCAAAAGCAGTGGGCTGCTATCCTATGGCTATCATTTAGTGGAAAAGGTAGGGATAGGCTCCTTACAGTGAAAGAAAATGATGCCAATAATTTCCAAGTTCTTAAGAATGCACTCCTGGATGGTTATGGCTTAACCACTGAACAGTACAGGATAAAGTTCAGAGAGACCAAAAAGGAGTCTTCACAAGACTGGGTTGATTTCATTGACCAGGCAGTGAAGGCCTTGGAGGGGTGGTTACATGGCAGTAAAGTTACTGATTATGACAGCCTGTATAACTTAATCCTGAGAGAGCATATTCTTAATAATTGTGTGTCTGATTTGTTGCACCAGTACTTGGTGGACTCTGATCTGACCTCTCCCCAAGAATTGGGAAAGAAGGCAGACAAATGGGTCAGAACAAGAGTGAACAGAAAAGTTCATACAGGGGGTGACAAAGATGGCAACAAAAAGAAGGATGGTAAGTCTTCTGACAAGGGTGGGGACAAATCTAAAAATGAGTCTTCATCAGGCCCACAAAAACACTCTGGTGGGGGTGGTGGGTCCAAATCCTCCTTTAATCAGAACAAGGAAAAGAAACCATGGTGCTATTTATGTAAAATAAAAGGCCATTGGACAACAGATCCCAGTTGTCCAAAGAAAGGCACCACAGCTCCTACCACTACAACCCCTACTGCTACACCTAGTGTCCCTACTAATAGCAGTGGTGGTGGGAGCAAACCTACTAATAGCCAATCCAAGGGAGTAGCTGGGCTCACTTTTGGTAATTTAGTTGGGGTTGGTCTGATTAGGGAGACCACAGAGGCTACTTTAGTCTCTGAAGGGGCTATTGATTTAGCCACTTTGGTTGCTTGCCCCCATAACTTGGAGAAGTACAAGCAACTAACCCTAATAAATGGTGTTGAGGTCCAGGCCTACAGGGACACAGGTGCCAGTGTCACAATGGTGATTGAGAAACTGGTGCACCCTGAACAACACATACTTGGACACCAGTACCAAGTAACCGATGCTCACAACATAACACAAAGCCACCCCATGGCTGTTGTAAATCTCAACTGGGGGGGGGGGTAACTGGTCCAAAGAAAGTTGTGGTAGCTTCAGATTTACCTGTAGACTGTCTATTAGGGAATGATTTGGAGACATCAGCTTGGTCAGATGTGGAGTTGGAGGCCCATGCAGCAATGCTGGGCATCCCAGGGCATATTTTTGCTTTGACAAGGGCTCAGGCCAAAAAGCAAAAAGGACAGGGAAGCTTGGATCCTGGAACAATGGACCAAGTGCTCCCTAAAGCTAGGGCTAGTAGAAGCAAACCACTTCCTACTATCCCTCCCTCTACAGTGGATTCAACTTCTGAGGAAGAAGAATTCCCTCCCTGTGCAGAACCTACACCAGAGGAGCTGGAAGCAGACACTGCTGAGCTTTTGGGTGAAGGGGGGCCTGCCAGGTAGGAGCTGAGTGTGGCACAGCAAACCTGTCCCACATTAGAGGGTCTCAGACAGCAAGCTGTCAAACAGGCTAATGGGGATGTCAGTGACTCTCACAGAGTTTACTGGGAGGACAACCTCTTGTACACTGAGCATAGGGATCCTAAACCTGGAGCTGCCAGGAGATTAGTGATTCCTCAGGAGTACAGAAAGTTCCTCCTAACACTGGCACATGACATTCCCCTAGCTGGGCACCTGGGTCAAAAGAAAACTTGGGACAGATTGGTTCCATTGTTTCATTGGCCTAGGATGTCTGAGGACACAAAATAATTTTGTAAGTCCTGTGAAACCTGTCAAGCCAGTGGCAAAACAGGTGGCACTCCAAAGGCACCCCTTATCCCACTGCCTGTGGTTGGGGTTCCCTTTGAAAGGGTAGGGGTTGACATAGTTGGCCCCCTTGACCCTCCTACTGCTTCAGGCAATAGGTTTATCTTAGTGGTAGTGGACCATGCCACAAGATATCCTGAAGCTATTCCTTTAAGGACCACTACAGCTCCTGCAGTGGCAAAGGCCCTCCTGGGAATATTTTCCAGAGTGGGCTTCCCAAAGGAAGTGGTATCAGACAGGGGAAGCAATTTCATGTCTGCATACTTAAAGGCCATGTGGAAGGAGTGTGGTGTAACGTACAAGTTCACAACACCCTATCATCCACAAACAAATGGACTGGTGGAGAGATTTAATAAAACTCTCAAAGGCATGATTATGGGTCTCCCTGAAAAACTCCGCAGGAGATGGGATATCCTTCTACCATGCCTCCTTTTTGCCTACAGGGAGGTACCCCAGAAAGGAGTGGGCTTCAGCCCCTTTGAACTTCTTTTTGGACACCCTGTTAGGGGTCCACTCACACTTGTAAAGGAGGGTTGGGAACAACCTTTAAAAGCTCCTAAGCAGGATATTGTGGATTATGTACTTGGCCTCAGATCAAGGATGGCTGAGTACATGAAAAAGGCCAGTAAAAACCTTCAGGCCAGCCAAGAGCTCCAGAAGCAATGGCATGATCAGAAGGCTGTTTTGGTTCAGTACCAACCAGGGCAGAAAGTGTGGGTCTTGGAGCCTGTGGCCCCAAGAGCACTCCAAGATAAATGGAGTGGACCCCACACAATTGTTGAAAAGAAGGGTGAAGTCACCTACTTGGTTGACTTAGGCACTGCCAGGAGTCCCCTTAGGGTGCTCCATGTCAACCGCCTGAAACCCTACTATGACAGGGCTGATCTCACCCTGCTCATGGCAACAGATGAGGGACAGGAAGAAGACAGTGATCCTCTACCTGATCTCTTCTCTTCCACAGAACAAGATGCTCTTGTGGAAGGTGTAGTTTTGGCTGATTGTCTTACTGCTGAGCAGAAAGATAATTGCATAAATCTCCTAGGACAATTTTCAGAACTCTTCTCTATTGTGCCAGGCACCACTTCTTGGTGTGAGCACACTATAGATACTGGAGACAGTTTACCTGTCAAAAGTAAGATCTATAGGCAGCCTGACCATGTCAGGGACTGCATAAAGCAAGAAGTTCAGAAAATGTTGGAACTAGGAGTGGTTGAGCACTCTGACAGTCCATGGGCTTCTCCTGTGGTACTGGTACCAAAACCCAATTCTAAAGATGGAAAGAAGGAAATGAGGTTTTGTGTAGACTATAGAGGTCTCAACTTGGTAACCAAAACTGATGCTCACCCTATACCCAGGGCAGATGAGCTTATAGATACACTGGCATCTGCCAAGTATCTAAGCACTTTTGATTTGACTGCAGGGTATTGGCAGATCAAATTGTCAGAAGATGCTAAACCTAAGACTGCATTTTCTACCATTGGAGGACATTACCAGTTTACTGTAATGCCTTTTGGTTTGAAAAATGCACCTGCCACTTTTCAGAGGTTGGTGAACACAGTCCTGCAAGGGCTGGAAGCTTTCAGTGCAGCATATTTGGACGATATAGCTGTCTTTAGCTCCAGCTGGGATGATCACCTGGTCCACCTATGGAAAGTTTTGGAGGCCCTGCAAAAGGCAGGCCTCACTATCAAGGCTTCAAAGTGCCAGATAGGGCAGGGTAAGGTGGTTTATCTGGGACACCTTGTTGGTGGGGAACAGATTGCACCACTTCAGGGGAAAATCCAAACAATTATTGATTGGGTTCCCCCTACCACTCAGAGTCAGGTGAGAGCCTTCCTAGGCCTCACTGGGTATTACAGGAGGTTCATTAAGAACTATGGCTCCATTGCAGCCCCTCTTAATGACCTCACTTCCAAGAAAATGCCTAAAAAGGTATTATGGACAGCAAGCTGTCAGAAAGCTTTTGAGGAGCTGAAGCAGGCCATGTGCTCTGCACCTGTCCTGAAAAGCCCTTGTTACTCTAAAAAATTCTATGTCCAAACTGATGCATCTGAATTAGGAGTAGGGGCAGTCCTATCACAACTTAATTCTGAGGGCCAGGATCAACCTGTTGCTTTTATTAGTAGAAGGTTGACCCCTAGAGAAAAGCGTTGGTCTGCCATTGAGAGGGAGGCCTTTGCTGTGGTCTGGGCTCTGAAGAAGTTGAGGCCATACCTGGTTGGCACTCACTTCTTCATTGTTCAGACAGACCACAAACCTCTACTTTGGCTAAAACAAATGAAAGGTGAAAATCCTAAATTGTTGAGGTGGTCCATATCCCTACAGGGAATGGACTATACAGTGGAACATAGACCTGGGAGTAGCCACTCCAATGCAGATGGACTCTCCAGATATTTCCACTTAGACAATGAAGACTCATCAGGTAATGGCTAGTCTTATTGTCCTTCGTTTGGGGGGGGGGGTTGTGTAGGAAAGTACCATCTTGCCTGGCATGTTACCCCCATTTTTCACTGTATATATGTTGTTTTAGTTGTATGTGTCACTGGGACCCTGGTAACCCAGGGCCCCAGTGCTCATAAGTGTGCCTGAATGTGTTACCTGTGTAGTGACTAACTGTCTCACTGAGGCTCTGCTAATCAGAACCTCAGTGGTTATGCTCTCTCATTTCTTTCCAAATTGTCACTGACAGGCTAGTGACCATTTTTTACCAATTTACATTGGCTTACTGGAACACCCTTATAATTCCCTAGTATATGGTACTGAGGTACCCAGGGTATTGGGGTTCCAGGAGATCCCTATGGGCTGCAGCATTTCTTTTGCCACCCATAGGGAGCTCTGACAATTCTTACACAGGCCTGCCACTGCAGCCTGAGTGAAATAACGTCCACGTTATTTCACAGCCATTTTACACTGCACTTAAGTAACTTATAAGTCACCTATATGTCTAACCTTTACCTGGTAAAGGTTAGGTGCAAAGTTACTTAGTGTGAGGGCACCCTGGCACTAGCCAAGGTGCCCCCACATTGTTCAGAGCCAATTCACTGAACTTTGTGAGTGCGGGGACACCATTACACGCGTGCACTACATATAGGTCACTACCTATATGTAGCTTCACCATGGTAACTCCGAATATGGCCATGTAACATGTCTATGATCATGGAATTGCCCCCTCTATGCCATCCTGGCATTGTTGGTACAATTCCATGATCCCAGTAGTCTGTAGCACAGACCCTGGTACTGCCAGACTGCCCTTCCTGGGGTTTCACTGCAGCTGCTGCTGCTGCCAACCCCTCAGACAGGCAGCTGCCCTCCTGGGGTCCAGCCAGGCCTGGCCCAGGATGGCAGAACAAAGAACTTCCTCTGAGAGAGGGTGTGACACCCTCTCCCTTTGGAAAATGGTGTGAAGGCAGGGGAGGAGTAGCCTCCCCCAGCCTCTGGAAATGCTTTGTTGGGCACAGATGTGCCCAATTCTGCATAAGCCAGTCTACACCGGTTCAGGGACCCCTTAGCCCCTGCTCTGGCGCGAAACTGGACAAAGGAAAGGGGAGTGACCACTCCCCTGACCTGCACCTCCCCTGGGAGGTGTCCAGAGCTCCTCCAGTGTGCTCCAGACCTCTGCCATCTTGGAAACAGAGGTGCTGCTGGCACACTGGACTGCTCTGAGTGGCCAGTGCCACCAGGTGACGTCAGAGACTCCTGCTGATAGGCTCCTTCAGGTGTTAGTAGCCTTTCCTCTCTCCTAGGTAGCCAAACCCTCTTTTCTGGCTATTTAGGGTCTCTGTCTCTGGGGAAACTTCAGATAACGAATGCATGAGCTCAGCCGAGTTCCTCTGCATCTCCCTCTTCACCTTCTGATAAGGAATCGACCGCTGACCGCGCTGGAAGCCTGCAAACCTGCAACATAGTAGCAAAGACGACTACTGCAACTCTGTAACGCTGATCCTGCCGCCTTCTCGACTGTTTTCCTGCTTGTGCATGCTGTGGGGGTAGTCTGCCTCCTCTCTGCACCAGAAGCTCCGAAGAAATCTCCCGTGGGTCGACGGAATCTTCCCCCTGCAACCGCAGGCACCAAAAAGCTGCATTACCGGTCCCTTGGGTCTCCTCTCAGCACGACGAGCGAGGTCCCTCGAATCCAGCGATGCTGTCCAAGTGACCCCCACAGTCCAGTGACTCTTCAGCCCAAGTTTGGTGGAGGTAAGTCCTTGCCTCACCTCGCTGGGCTGCATTGCTGGGAACCGCGACTTTGCAGCTACTCCGGCCCCTGTGCACTTCCGGCGGAAATCCTTCGTGCACAGCCAAGCCTGGGTCCACGGCACTCTAACCTGCATTGCACGACTTTCTAAGTTGGTCTCCGGCGACGTGGGACTCCTTTGTGCAACTTCGTCGAGCACCATTTCACGCATCCTCGTAGTGCCTGTTTCTGGCACTTCTCCGGGTGCTACCTGCTTCAGTGAGGGCTCTTTGTCTTGCTCGACGTCCCCTCTCTCTGCAGGTCCAATTTGCGACCTCCTGGTCCCTCCTGGGCCCCAGCAGCGTCCAAAAACGCCAAACGCACGATTTGCGTGTAGCAAGGCTTGTTGGCGTCCTTCCGGCGGGAAAACACTTCTGCACGACTCTCCAAGGCGAGAGGGATCCGTCCACCAAAGGGGAAGTCTCTAGCCCTTTTCGTTCCTGCAGAAACCTCAGCTTCTTCTGTCCAGTCGAAGCTTCTTTGCACCCGCAGCTGGCATTTCCTGGGCATCTGCCCATCTCCGACTTGCTTGTGACTTTTGGACTTGGTCCCCTTGTTCCACAGGTACCCTAGATTGGAAATCCACAGTTGTTGCATTGCTGGTTTGTGTCTTTCCTGCATTATTCCTCTAACACGACTCTTTTGTCCTTAGGGGAACTTAAGTGCACTTTGCACTCACTTTTCAGGGTCTTGGGGAGGGTTATTTTTCTAACTCTCACTATTTTCTAATAGTCCGAGCGACCCTCTACAAGGTCACATAGGTTTGGGGTCCATTCGTGGTTCGCATTCCACTTCTGGAGTATATGGTTTGTGTTGCCCCTATCCCTATGTTTCCCCATTGCATCCTATTGTAACTATACATTGTTTGCACTGTTTTCTAAGACTATACTGCATATTTTTGCTATTGTGTATATATATCTTGTGTATATTTCCTATCCTCTCACTGAGGGTACACTCTAAGATACTTTGGCATATTGTCATAAAAATAAAGTACCTTTATTTTAAGTATAACTGTGTATTGTGTTTTCTTATGATATTGTGCATATGACACTAAGTGGTACTGTAGTAGCTTCACACGTCTCCTAGTTCAGCCTAAGCTGCTCTGCTAAGCTACCATTATCTATCAGCCTAAGCTGCTAGACACCCTATACACTAATAAGGGATAACTGGGCCTGGTGCAAGGTGCAAGTACCCCTTGGTACTCACTATAAGCCAGTCCAGCCTCCTACAGATGGCAGCTGCACTGCCACCAGTCTTGTGGCAGCCCTGATTTGCTCAAACAGGTGGCACAGAAAAGAGAACCCACGTTGGCAGAAGTTGCAGATTTAATGAACCTTCTTAGTAAGTCTGCATATGACTCCTCCAACTACCAAAAGCCAGTGGCATACCTCAAAATGATGAGGCACCCCTGGAAAATGTGAGATGGGGCCCCTGAGTCTTCCATGTCTCACAGATATACATTAGCCTTATGCTGAAAAGAGCTCCCCCCTGTAGTATTGGGGGACCCGTGAAAGGATGGAGACCCTCTATGCTGCAGGGACATGTGTTACGCCCCTGCTGGAAGGTCAAAATAGTAACTGATCAGGCAATTAAGATGGCAGTGTTCGGACAGTAGCATCACAAGGGCTAGTTTGTTGCCTTTTGCCCTCCCCCTCAGATCTCCTACAGTTAGGCAGTTAGGGAGGGTGGATCCAGAGTTCCAGAAAAGAGTCAAACATCATTGAGAAATGACCAACCAGATGTAACACACACTGGGAAAATAGGCTCCATTTTCTCTGCATCTGAGAGTGGAATTTCTCCACAATACCCTGTGAAGAGGCCTGAAGGCAGTGATAGTCCAAACTAAAGTTACATCTGTGGGCTAACAAAAGAAGAATCCTTGTCGCCACTCACCAACCTCGAGGACCCTTAAGTTGAAACTAATTAACCCCACCAGAAGACAATGTGATAAGTGGAAAAAAATAATTTGCTCAGTTGGCATTCACCGAAGAACTGTGTATGCAGCTAAGATCTGAATGCTATTGATGGAAGTGTAGGTGAAAGGATATGAAGTCAAAAATCGGAGCCCTTCTTATTTCTAAAGTGAATCCTGATTTTGCTTGGGGGCATGGTGGCTAATGTCTGGAGAGGACAAACAGATTAGTGTGACATAATCTTAGCACACAAGTGCCATATTGAAGGACTTCCTGAAGAGCAGATTTTAAGAATAGCCTCCCACAAAATTGGAAGTTAAAAATAATAAGTTAGAATGATTTTATTGTTTCTGGGCGTAAGCATCAGGTAATTTAAGAGAAGGTGGGACCGCCTGGTCCTTTAGAAAGATTTGGCAGGGCCAAAGATTTGCATCTCAGTTTGATTCTCCATGAAACTGAGAGTCCAATATGGTGAGAAACCTCACAAGTTCAACCAAGTTGAGGCAGCATGTTAATGTATTGCATGTTATTTAAATTGCTAATGATATGTAAATTGACCCTGGTATGTGTTTATCAAGCTGCAAGTTGTAAAGAAGGATGACACACCTGTAATGTGTCTTTGAAAAGCTCCTAAACCTACCCCCTCCACCCTCCCAGCTCACATGCAGAATAACCCGTGGGTGTGAATGTTTTGTGCTTTACAAATATACCAGAAATAAATAGGATATGAATGAAACATTAGTTGTGTTGTCTTGCGGGCAGGTTGTTCTGCACATTGCAGATAATTGTAAGTGCGATTCTCCTCCCCCATCTGAAGAAATTATATTTGAAAGGCCATGTATACTTTTTCTCCTTTTTCACTCTGTAAACATGAGTTTAAGTTATATATGATGCGTAACACTGTTGAGATCATGACCATTTTGCTTCTTGTTTTTCGTGATGCAAAAGCCAATAAAAGATTTTAACAAACAGGGTTATAAATAATCTGCAACTTGGGAAAACGCAGACATAATGTGCTGTACTCAATATTTTTTTGTTCAGAGAATGAAGCCTGTAAAATGACTGTTTGCCCATTGAAATTTTAAGAACATTTTCTGTTTGTTAATTATATGTAAAATATATGCAGAAAGCATTGTTACTAGTGAATGTGATTTACTTTTCATACACATACTTCAATGGACCTTCCATTCCCTAAACTATTGTGCTATCCATTGCTTTCACTTAGGTCATCACGCATGGTGGAGACCCTGAAGAGGGTGCATGTTTAACTTATCATCAGGTGGAGCAGATCATTAAGCAGGTATATTGTGTGACAATGTATTTCTTTGCAGAATAAATTAACGCAATATAAAAAAAATTGTATTTATAGTTATTGACACTGTGGGGTCACCTTGTGTCTTCACAGCCCTTTCATCAATGATAAACATGAGTAAAAGGATAGGCAGATAGTAGGGCACTCAGGTCCTTTGTTTGATATAGTGTGTATATTGTGGGCAAGTTACAGGCAGCAACTGTAACAGTAATCTCTGCACAGCTATATTGTCCTCTTAATTACTGAATTACCAAATGATGCAAGCCTCCAAAAATACCCAACTCCTGAGCATCCTCGTATTCACCTAACTAAAGGTTACAAAACGTGATCGCAGTATAGTCACACATTGGGCTGCATTCTAAAAGTCTAACGGAAGAAGTAGATAGTATTAAATATCTAAATAGTGATGCTTCAGCATAGGTGAATTCAAAGCCCTTTCTTCTTCTCGGTTTGTATTCATTCACAATAATCTGCCAAAATACATATATTTTAGAAATTCTGGTCCTCATCTTGTCTTCTATGTGAACACTGTTCTCACGTGACATCCACAATTACATGCAGTATAACAAACCGCAAGGCTCGCACACATCATTAAATGGCCTAGAAGCCTCTAAGTACTCTGTCAGTAACAATAGCAGCTGAACACTTTTCTGTCCCTTAAAGCTATGAAAAAAAAACTGTCTGGAGGTATGTGTCAACTCTACCAAATATTGATTATGTAAACATAAACAATGGATGTAAAGAATAGGAACTAATGACCCACTTTTTATGGGATCCTTTGTATTGCCTTTAAGTCCTGTCGTTTCAGCAGATAAAATACTTTGGTTTACCAAAGTTCTTAATCTTGTATTTTGTACATGATTCCCTAGAATAGATATGAAATGAGAAGTGTAAATCAGAAAACAACTTTAAACTCAATGAGCTCAAACATCACTTTTTGGATTGATTTATAATACTATTGACTACTGAGAGTGTATACTTTTTTTTGTAGGACTACCTACAAGGTTGAAGGCACCCGAGCTTCTGGCTCTCTTACTTACACCCACAGTTAATTTCTGAAAATGGGATTTCATGCCATGTGACCATAGTAGATTTTAAAGAACTGATTACTTTCAGATCCTGGTCTTTGAAGGAGTTAAAATAATTAAGTTGTTAGGGACATTAGTGCTTATGCAATGCAGCAGTAACAGTAAGAGTTTGACATTTGTTTTATACTTTGGCACCGCGGTTTTCTTGAAAGGGCATCAAATACATGTTATCAGTGTTTTTGTATTTATTGCTTGCCCATTTTCAATACATATAGGTATGAAAAGAAAGGAGCTAAAGTGTTGATCTGTTTTAAAGGTTTGTTAAATCAGCGGAAATTGCCAGTGATATCAGTTCTGTACTTCAGTGGAGTCAGACTGCTCATGGCCACCAAATCTTTTTTTGAACTGAAATAATGGAACCAAAAGAAAAAGAAAGTTTTTTTTTTTGTTTGTAAATGTTGTTTCCTTCTGTAGGATCTGCTGGGATGTGAAGCCGCTGACCCACAAACAAAGGATTCGCGGACTGATGATGATTCAGCAGTTCCAGAAGAGGATGATTTTGCAGATGTTTTGTGGGATGTGCATGATGAACAGGAACAGATGGAAGCTTTTCAAGAGGCCTCTAATTCAATGTGTGAGCTGGGATTTGAGAAGGTGAGTCTGTCATTCAGCTCGTGCCAACAGGTATCTCTGCAGAGTCGATTATGTTGGGTACGTTCTGCTTCTTTGGACTTCAATAATCTGTGGTACAAAATTATACAGCACAGCCAAATAGATGCCAGAGTATCCTTGCAAAGATATATATACAAATGTGCCAATTAGGCAATAAAATGGAGCTCCTTAAACTATGCAAAGACCATCACAGGAACATAATCGAAGAGACTGAGAACCCTATATATCATTAGACTTAAGGAAGCATTGGGTGACTACTGTTAAAAAGCAAAGTCAGAGTCTTCCAAATGGCTGAAACCTCGAAGTTCATGAAAATTATCACATACTTGTGCGAACTTTTTCAAGCGTGCAAAGGCAGACGATTACTGGGCTCAAATTATACGAATGAGTACCTTTTAACACTGTTGTCCTGGGGCTTTTTCTTACTGTTGGATCCACAACTGAACACCCACTTTACTGAACACCTTTAGCACTTAACCCTCAGGATAGTCAAGCATTCTTTTGCTTACTCAGGAGGATTGTACGGAGTAGAAACTCAAAGTTCAATGAGAACCACACTAGCGACTACTCAAACCTTGTCCTGCTACAGCTTTTATATGAGAGATAAAGTACTGTATACACACACACACACACACACACACACACACACACACACACACACACACACAAACAAAATAAGCAATAGACAGTCAGATAACTGCCACTGTGTGGAGGAACCAGATGGAATTAACAAATATGTTCCTCATGCTAACCTAGTGTTTAATATAGTATGTAGAACTGAGAGGCCATTGCCTTCTGGGGAAAACAATGGATGAAGTGCTTTTGATCACCAGTGGGTCCCCTGCCTGTCCGTTCCATAGGAAATATATCCAGGTTCATGATTGCACTGACCAGTACTCAAAACCACATGTCTATGCAATGCAGCTCCATTACAGTGCACCCTAATCTTTTAGTCTGTAGCAGATTGGCTCACTTCTGCCAGAAGAGGGCAGGGGCTGCACATCTCCCGGTGATGTGTTGTCCTGCATGGCCCACCAGCAACGATGGGGCCAACTCGATCTTCACACAGCTGATGCCATGGCTAATTCCAGCCATACTTCTAAAAAATAAAGCCTTACTTAAGATGATACATTAAACAACATAAAATTTGGGTCTTGAATCTTGGTGCGACTCTCCACACTAGCACATCCTTGCTGATAGCATTGTACAAAACAATGGATTACATCACCAAAAGCATTGTATATAATACATATGGTATTATCAGTAATACCTCCGAATATTTCATGTGCTATATGGGATGCAACATTGCAAAAAGAATTTCTGGCCACATCATGTATTGGTTTAACTTGAAAAAAAACACATTTACATTTTCTGATGTTACCAGAGCCCAGGTCCTGTTAGTGAGAGAAGTGTATTGGGAAAGAAAGCTTGGCAGCATAATTGGGTGATGTTCTATTGTGAAAATGTTGCGTATTGTTTACATTGCGGTAAAAGAGAACTCTTTCTGTAGAAGTCTCTCTATGCTCTGTACAAATCTGGTTAATGATCCGAAATCTATTGCTTAGCTTTGGAGCTTTCCTTAAAAGAATTATCCGAGGTAAAGGAAAGGAACTGTTGACTTTTTATGGCATAAAGGACACTTTATAGGTGCAATGTAAGAAACCACAAGATTCATGGTACGTATATGTCACTTACGTCCTAATATGAGGAGTTTTCTCAGGAAATCCAAGCAACATGAAGCAAGCAGGATAATCTCCACGACAAAGATGTTTGATTTCCTTAAAATCCAATGCTGTTTACCTATCCTGGATTAACTGAAATCAAGAATGCACCTATTTTGGGTGACGTTTTCTGTCACATTTAGAGTTTAAAAGAGCAGTTGCTTTTACCATTTGTAGGCCTGGCTTAAATCTTGAACCCTAACAAAAACTTTCAGAATAGTCTACTGCAATAGAAAAACAGAATATATGGTTGCTTTCTGTATACAAAGCATTTATGAAATAAACTGTTGGACCTGGCCGTTTTTGCAGGGTCATCCACAAACTTTTTGCCTTCCTCCTCCTATTTCTCTGACCTCTTTTTGTTGGCTCTAGGACTCTGGGCACTCTATCACTACAGACGTGCTACAATCTTCATGTGGAACGTATTGTTGGAGACTCTTCGAGAAGATGCGTTTCACCACAATGTTTTTGGCCTCACTATGTGACTGCATTGGTTTTGATGACCTGATTCATGTGATATATTGGATTTCCTTGCTAGGATAACACACATATTTTCAGGGTTTGCATTGCATGCAGGGGCAGGGTAATGTTTCTGTGACATGTGCCAGCTAGAAATGTTTTCCCTTATGTTGCATTCATGATGATATCTTGGCATTCATAATAATGTGTTCATTATGACGTGCATTTTTGGTGATAATGATGACTTGACTACTCCTTGGCTTGCAGAATAGTAGGAACCTATGTGTTTACATGACTACTGCTTGCTTTCGCAGAATACTAGTAACCTGTGTGATGTTCTAACAACTGCTTGTGTAGCAGGGTATTACCGGTACATGTTGTGTTTGGTGTAATGATGTTTTGTGCAATGCAGTTTATTTTTATATAACATGTTGTGGAGTTTCCTTTGTGGTTTATTTGTTGTGTCCTTGGGTTGTGTGTGTTGTGCAAAAGCTTAACACATCTCCTCTGGGATAAGCCTGACTGCTTGTGCCAAGCTTACCTAGGGGGCGAGCAGGGGTTATCTTGGGTGTGTAGCTCCCTTTCCCTGACTAGAGTGGTGGTCCCTGCCTGGCTGAGGTGCCTACACTAGCCAGGCAGGAACCCCATTTCTAACATAAACAATTTAAGGTGTGATGATCAGAGTAATTTTGAGATGTAAAATAGTCCCTTATGCATTGGAATGAAAGTGTTCCATAGAAAGCGGAATGATACAGCAAAAAGCTAGCAGCATGAGGTGTGAAAGAAATGCTACTTTGGGTGGAGCCAAAGCCCACTCAATGTTGTTTTAAAAGAATTGATAACAATGAGTCTGGCAGACAGCTGTGTACTCAAGCCAGACCTAAAAGGGTAAGAAATACATTTAAAAGGAAAAGGGGGCTATTTGGAGCTTGCCTTCATAACACATTGTTCTTTATTTGTTGCCTTGTGTTTACCCCTTTCTCTGTTATTCAGAGGCATCATGGTTCTTCATTGTTGTGTTTTTGTCACAGTACTATGACCGGCTCAATGATTTGGTGGCGGCTCCTGCACCTATTCCCCCTCTCCTTGTAACTGGAGGACCAGGCTCTGGGAAGTCCCTTCTGTTATCCAAATGGTATGTTTCTGTGTTTGTGAGCATTTTGAAAGCAGAAAGCTAATATTGCATCTTATGCAAGTTGGAAGCATTGGCATAGTGAGTAAAATCATCACATATTGAACGTAGTATTGGTATGAAGAATTGATCCATAGACAAGATGTACAATTGAATATTCAAGTATCTTATTAAACTACCCTGTGAAGGGAGATCACGATTCATGCGTGACAGCCTTAATGTAGCCATGTTGCTCCTTTGTTAATTGAACAATAAAATTAATGTGTTCTTACCATGTTTACTGATTTATATTGTTGATTCCATATTGCTCAAAACACTACTGAAAAGTAGTGGTCTGTTTATTACAGTACTTATTTGTCATTTATTTTTAATCTATGGACAGCGTGAACTATACCAAAAGGCTCACAAATTGTTTTACAGGAGTAAAGGAGCGGTACAAAATGTACCAATCTCAATTTGGTGTCTAGCCCCAAAAAAAACTAAACCCAACTGAGGAAACTACTTTTAGGAAGTGTTATAATGTTGAAAATTGTTTCTAAAAATGAAACAATCACTTATTTTCTTTAGAGCTATGCGCCAAAACCCATGGCACTTAAGCACTGCTTTTCCAAGGATATACTAAAATAAATAAAGTCTAACTGACTTACAGAGGTTCATCAATGTTTTGTAAGATCTTTTCATCTCAGAGCATCTTCCCAGCGGGACGAGCTATTTTCGGAAAGGCATAACCACTAGCTTTTGTCCTCACTCTCTTAAGTTTCTGGTCTGGGGATCTTAATCTCCTAGTTGGAACGTAGGGAGCACATTGTCCTATTAGGTAATTTGATGATTTGTCATGGATGTTTAATGAGCTACCAGCGTGGTATTGAACTTAATGCGAGACACAACTGAGAGCCAGTGAAGTTTTTGGAGCATATGTGGAATATGATTTTTTTTTCGAAAAGATCGAAGGCCATTCTTGCTGCTGAAATTTGAGGAAACTGAAGTTGATTATTTGTAATGCTGGAGAAATAGACTTCTCAAATATGATGTCTGGGCCATTGCAAGGCTTTTGGCACCTAGACAAAAGGTCATTGTGGGGCTCCTCTCCCATTGCAATGAGGCTAAAAAATTGATACTTCTAGGAACAGTTGTTCACTACACTACTAATACACGCCTAGGCAACCCACCTAATATATTGTTTTAATAAAAAGCTGTAGATAATAAATATGCTGAGGGATCCTGCTCAAATTTGCACAGGAAATTGCTTGATTCTTATAAGCCCAGATACAAATATGAAATGGACCCGCGTTGCTACTATCCCAGACTTCCTTAATGTTGAACAATTCATGATCATATGGTTAAATTCCAGGTAAGATCAAGGCAACAAAAATATACTACTGGGCGAGTAACTTCTGTAAATGAATCCCTCTGCATTAATAAAGTTCAAATAGCAGCACTGGACGCATATTTTTCAATAATTTTATAGTATTTCAAATTGTGATAAAGAAGTTTGTCCTGTGGTGAAATACAACACCACGTTAAATATGGCATCTCTGTTCTTGATAAAGAGGTACAAAGGCCATAATAATGGGGAACTTACAGAATATTGTAAAATTACATACATTTTCAAAGCAATTGTAGGCCATAGGTCAACAGTTTAAGTTATGGGAGGCTAGACTCTGGGCATCTTCTATGGGGTGCTATCCTCCTTCGCAAAGCAGATATCATGGTAAGAAATCTTGCCCTAAGGGCTAACTCTGATTTGACTATGAGTGCCCGAATTAGTGTAGTATCTAATAGCTGATTTGTCTGGCGTGAATTGCTAAAACACTTGCTGAATGTATTGTTTCATCTTGCCTTAACTATTGGATACCATCAGGCCCATCCTGTATCGTAACATACACTTAATACAAGGTAAATAGTAACTTCATCTACCAAATATGTCTACAGTGACACTTCCATCCTAATGCACCATTTACATTTTTCTTTCAACGCATGCATTACGTGAGTAGAAGGTCTTTTCATATCTGTGCTGCTTTCTAAATATTCTATCCATTCCCAAATCTGCTTTCTTTTTTTCACCCACTCTAACGCCTTAAGCTTACTGCTGCTCAACATGTATGCTCATTTCTTTCTTTCACTGCTCCCATATACTTGGCTATTACTGACTTTGCCTGTGGTTGGCAACTATTGTCCTTCTCTCCCTATGCTGCTCACGGATTCTTTACTGAGCAGTCCATTACTTAACTAATTGATGCATAGACTTGTTGTCTGTCACTTTGCAATTGTGTAATAGGAGGGAAGGGCTTAGTCCCTCCCCTCTGTGCTGCTCCTGGTGGTCACAACGTTTGGGGAGGCCCATGCCGTCCTGGAATTCTTAATGAAAGAAGTATTCTCTCCTGAACGCCTCCTAAACATGCTATCGTTCTCCCTTCCCTGTGCTTCTGCTGGCTGTCAGGCAATATCATCTTTCCTGCTAGAGTCACACAGTTTAGTGCTGCTGCTGCAACATTACTGCTGCTGTTGGACTGAAAGACATACAGCTTTCTAGTTCTCTTAATGTGTGTACTTCTTGGCTGATGAAGTGTCACCAGGTTGTTCTTCACCTGGGAGTCATTGTGTTTGAGACTCTAGTCCTGGGGGTAGGCTGTGAGTCTTAACTTCTCCCTCCATCAATTACGTACGATTGTTACAGCCACCGTCTTCACTGAAGCAGAAAGGACAATTGCAGTACATTTTGATTGCATTTAACCCTCCTCATTAATTGTTTACATATTCAGGCCTAAATGGTAAATATTCGGTGTGTCCTTTGCAGATCTTAAGCTAAGCTCATTTATTTTTATGCAAGAATCGGGCCAGTTCAGGCTTCAAAGTGCTGACCTTCATCTTAACATGGCTACAGTGAGGGCAATATGTCAGAACAATGTAAACATGGACTTATATGTACATAATTATATGTCAAAGGCACTGCACTTTTAAGTATTTGTTTTATAGCAGTACAAGTGTGTGATATTTCACATTTAAATGTTCAGTAGAAATTGATATCCCCTTAATTTGGCAGATAGTTAGAGCCAACTGATACAGCACCAGCACTTCAAACAGGAAGTTGCAGGGCGTCATGCATACTTCTGTCAGAGAGAGGGTCTACACTGATGTTTATAGCTGACCATACATACAACAAGCTATATCTTTCCAACCTGACCTCCTTCTGGGTTTCTGCTCCTGTTTAAACATATCCTTGAAATAGTTCTCTGAGCACATGGGTGGTCTGAAGCTTACTTCATACTTTAGGCTTTAGTGACAAACATGCCGGTGCTAGGTAAACGTGAGACACATTTCCTACACTTAGCTATAACAGTAGAGGTTCTGTGCCATCATTGATGCTACCTCCGAACCTATTTAGTTAACTCCAATTTGGCCTTTGAACGGGGTATGTATTTTCTTACTTTTCCAGTTACATCAAATTGTCTGAAATGTCTTGTGGTGACATGCAGCTCTTTATTTTTTATATTAACTTCATTATAAATAAATAAATACTTTCATTACAAAACTGCAGGCATGAGAAGGAAATATTGGTTTGAAAAAAGACAATACCCCCTCTCAGCAGTATCATTGAACCAGTAGCAGTGGATTACAGGTATGATCCTTTCCTCTGACATTACCTAGTCCAGCCTTCAAATGTTACTTGAAATGCGTCTTTAACTGTACCACACGAAGTTACTGAGTTCACCATTGTGATGGTACTGTAATGCTGCCTCAGAAACTTTGTCTGTCATGACTTATGCATACCGTCTCCAGGCTTGAGATGGAGAAGCGGTGGGGACGGGTGGCCCAGGACACCATGGTGCAACATTGCAGTGTCTTTTGAGTGACATTTGACCATGAGTAGAAAAAGGCAGATACTTCCATATAATGAGGAGTTCAAGAAACAGTTATTATGAAGGCGTCCTTGTACATCTGCTGAACAAGGCGAGGCATCTCTGTCGCCAACCAGGATCCTGCTAGGACCCCCAGCCAGAACTGCTGCCTGCACCAACTTGTGGAAGCCCGGACACAGCCAAAGGAGCCACAGCTACACTCCGGGAGCCGCCTGGGGATTGGGCCATAGTCACCCTAATGGACACACCGGAGGATTTGCTTTTAATTTCTTCTACCAGCAGCTTCACTACACCAGGACATTCTACGTTTCTGCTTCCCTCGTGGGAGAGAGTTTAGGGGAGTACAATAAGTCTCTAGACCCCAAACTCATTGACTAAGAGCCTAGATTTTCACCTAGCACTTTAACCTGAATTACCTCATCAAAGTATTAACATTTTGGCTGTAATTCTTCACAATAAAATGCAGGAATCCTGGTACAACCTCAAACAAGCCAACCCTTTGACAGACTCAGCAACCTTTTAATGAACTCATCAACATGCTAGCTGTTGGGGCTGGGGGCCGGTACATCGCCCAGACTACAACTCCCAGGAGCCCATGCTTCAGAGACCACCCACAACCAGTTCTCATGCCCGGAGGCGCTTTTCATTGCACCTGTTGATCGTTACACGGAATGCTAGCTGTTAAGGCTGGGGGCTGCGCATCACCCAGACTACAGTTCCCAGAAGCCCTTGTTACAAAGGCCGACCACCACCAGTTCTCGTGCCCAGAGGTGCTTTTCAGAAGTGCACCAGTTGGCCCCCTGCGCGGAGACTGGGCCCACCTGCGCCTGTCCGCAGCTGGTGGGAGGCTGGACTGGGCCTACTGTCTTGGTCTTTGCTCCTGGGCCCCATTAGCACTGTTGGCTACTGTTTGCCCTCATTTCAGAGGGCGATGAACCAAGGTGTGTGAAGTTGAATCTTTTCATTGCTCATATTAATATCTTCTTCTCCTGATGTGGAGAGTTCTGGCTGTACTTTACAGGTATTTTATGGGTGCCTACTGTCTTCTGTGGGTTTTGTGACTGCACCTATTTGTGGATATGGGGAGGCGCAAGACAGTTAACCAAAAGCCAGCCCCTGAGCCAACATGCTTCACCATTGACTTCTTTCTAGTACGGGCAGTGGGGGTTATTTCTAAGGAGATAGACTTGGTGGAAAGGTGTCTATCACTGAGGGTGGCTGGGCTCAGTGAAGCCACAGGGGCGCCAGCTGGCCCAGTAAATTTAACAACTGACTCTGCCTAAGTCTTGGACAAAGGGGTTGGGAGATGTGGTGAAGAGGCGATAGGCTCTCTGGATTCTGTTGTGATTGAAGTGAGGGCAGTCACTCACTCACCTGCTGCCAAATGGAAGAAACACTGCAGAAAGGGAGCCACTGGTGACTCGGACACCCCTGTTTTAGCTAGCTCATTGGATAAGGATATTCATTGGGAAGGGTTTTCAAGAGGCTCATCCTGGAATAATCTTCTAACTGCTATGAGTGACCCCTTAAAGAAAGACTGGACAAATTAGAAGGGGAGGTTGGGAAGGTTATTGCTTTATGTCAAAAATTCTCCTCCTTGACTCTGGTCTCTAATGGTCTAGCAGGCACACAAATAAATGGGCAAGGTAACATAATATCTGAGCTGCTAGCAGGTAATACAGTAGCTAACATAGAGGAGTCCCATTTGCGGGGTCCACCTACCCAGCAAACCAGTGAGGGGTTCAGAGCAGGGCATACCTTGGGACGAAACACACTTCCTTGCAGACAACTACGACCCCCGAAGTGTGTAAGTTTTAGCCTTAGCCCTAATAGGGGCCCTCCGCCACAGTCCCACAATAGAGTGACAGATGACCCTGTTGCCATCCCCTGTATGGCTACCTCTGACCTGCCACCAGCCTGTTGCCTGTGCTGTTATGGGTAATGTCTCGCCCCTGCAGCCAGTTCAGAACGAATCTTCTAAGTCCCTGAAGAATAAAGTTATGCACTGGTTGGCTTTAAATGACTTATTTTCCTCTGACAGAGCTCAGCAATTACTCTTAGGAGAGTGGGGTGGGTTGGCTCTTTAATGAAGAATTTTGGGGGTGATTGCATTATTGTTAATTTTCAGAGCCCTAGACTCGAAGGGTAAATATTATTTATGGCAACCCCATGCCCACCATATGGCACATCCCTGGCACTTCTCCGGTTGGGCTTTTTTTTACCGTCATCTGAAATTCTTGGTTCATGCCCGCATCAAGCCAATGTGACTGTCGGCCAAAAGGAGATTAGTGCAGCATAATCATCCCACCCTCCTGTCTGTGCCTTTAAGCAATAGGTATCGGTTTCCGAGTTCATTATCTGCTAATGATTGACCAAGCCATTGTGACCTGGAGGACCATGAAGTCTAGGGGCCTTACCTGGAGGGGCCCAAAAGGGGTATTATGAATGGTAGCACCAAAAGGGTGAATTGAAGTTTTTATGGGGCTAGCTGAGGCCGCCAGCATGCCGAGCACTAATATTATTGGCAGGGAGGTTACAGAGGGGAACTTGCCCACCCTCAGGTTGTCGGGGTGGAACCTGGGGCCCCAAATTGTAAGCAGTGTAGGGACAGGAGTTATAAATTTGTCACGTGGAATGTGGGAGGGTTCCGTAAAAAGATAGGGACAGGGGAGTGGAATAACATCATTAACGATCTTGATAACATTTGTTCCCAAGTGATGTGGTGTGCTATCTCTGTACATGTATAGGGGTTTTCTTTCCACTTCTTGGGTGCTATACCTTCTCCGGCAGGGAGGGAAAAGGTTTGGCTCCAGGTTCTTATTTCTAACAAGCTTCCTGTAATAGTTAAAAAGATTTGCTGGGTGGGCCCTCTCTGTCAATTGTTGTGGCTAACTTCCAAGGGCAGAAAGGATGTGGGGTTAATCAATTTTTATAATAATATCTTTGTTTCTACCCGTAAAGGAGTAGCTCAAGCCTTGGATCATGGCCTGCAAAAATGTATACGTTCCATCCATTCAACTTACATCATTTTATGGGCCGGTGAATTTAATATTCAGCCCTGTCTTGCCCCGGCATCTCAGGTTTGTGGGCTCAACAATCAGAATTGGGTGGATATGATCATTTTTGCCACAATGATTATGGATATGTGTTACATTCAATTGTATCTAAATACGATCTACTACTATTGAGATGTAATCACAGTGGAAAGGAGGAGGTGATCCCATCTTTCAGGAGCAGAAATTCCTCATCTGTTATTGACCATATTCTGGTATCCTCTGCCGCTATTAGCTCGTGTGGTAACCCTTCGATTGAGTGATCGTGATCCCTTAATTCTCCTGTTTATATTTTGGGGCCCAAAGAGTGAGTCTTTGTTGGACTCGTCTATCGAGATATTAAGTAGGATTTTACTGGCAAGACTGTAAGAGTGGGTACAGGATTATGACCTTCAATCCCCTGTTCAGTTTGGTTTTAGAAGGGGCCTGGGAATCATTGAGCAATGTGTAAACCTAGATCTGCCTATTGGGAAGTACATGAGGGCCAAATCAGGGGCCCTATACCTTTGTTTTGTTGATCTCAGCAGTGCCTTTGATCTTGTTAGGCACGCTGTTTTGTGGCCTACTTTGTTGGAAATGGGTGCCCAGAGGGAAATTATTGTTTTTCGGGCCGGTTTGTGCAAAGTCCGCTTTGGCTTAATGGGAAAATGTACCCCTTAATTTAAGGTTAAGAGAAGTATGCGGCAAGGTTGTGTCCTAGCCCCACTGCTGTTCTCTTAATTTATTAATGGGATGGACAATATTTTGCCGACACTCCAAGCTGAATCATCATGTGTGGCAGGGTGCCCTAT
Organism: Pleurodeles waltl; assembly: GCF_031143425.1. Lineage (NCBI taxonomy): Eukaryota > Metazoa > Chordata > Amphibia > Caudata > Salamandridae > Pleurodeles > Pleurodeles waltl. Next base: position 1,009,084,126 of record NC_090449.1, on the reverse strand, counting down.
ACGAAGATGATGCCGTCTTTATTTCTAGGACTCCAATGGGACTGCAGAAGTTCATTAATGCTTTCGAGGAATTTATGATTTTAAAGGGTATGGTGATTAACAAATCAGAAACGTTTACTATGGTTTGTGGACAAAAGGCACAGAAATGTAGAAGTTTCTTTATTCAGAATACACCAATTACCACTGTTAATTCCTTTAGTTATCGGGGCATCTTATTTACAAGCAAAGGGTCCTGGGCACAGCATATTGCCACAGGCAGAAACAAAGGCCCTCATCGTGAGTTTGGCGGGCGGCGTAAGCTGCCCACCAAACTCATCCCACCGAAAGACCGCCAGTGCAGTCATGACCACGCTGACCCTATTATGCGTTCCCCGCAGGGCGTTTACATTGAGGCCGGCTCCTAAGAGAGCCGGCGGCAACCTGCGGTGCGACAGGTGCAGCAGCACCCATTGTGCATTCCACTGCCCATAATTCGGGCAGTGGAATGCGTGACGGGGCTGTGCGTGGAGTCACCCTTTCCACCAGCCTTTCCCTGGCGGTCTAACCCGCATGAAAAGGCTGGCGGAAGGGGACTCATAATCCCCAGGGTGGCGCTGAATGCAGCGCCACCTTGGAGGATTACAAACCCCGAGACCGCCTGGCTGCTGGCTGGTGGCAGCCTGGCAGTGGTGGCATTTCAACCATGGTGGCTCTGCCATGTTCATAATATGGCGGGTAGACCACCACGACTGGGGCAGTCCGCCTGCCACCGTGAGTCTGGGAGTCCCAGGACCGCCAGACTCATAATGAGGGCCCAAATGAGCAAAAACGTGTGTGGCATTTTTAGATTTGCCTGCAAACTGGGTAGTCGCCCCATAGGGGAAATGGTGGATATCTATAGGGCCAGGATTGTGCCTATGGCTACCTTCGGGGCTTGCCTCTGGGGGTACACTAAAAGCCTCCCTCTGCAGCTGGAGGAAAAAAGCTTTTTAAAACGGCTGTTACGTCTGCCTTCCTCAGTGTCTAACTGGATTATTCACCAGGAAGTGGGTTACAGTATCTGGAGGATGTGGTGCTGTTGAGACCCTTGTTATTGTGGTCAACATCTGGGCCAAAGATTAAACCAATTTTACTAAACAGATTATCCTAGACTGTTTAAAATTGGATAATTTCTCTTACATCCCTTGGCTAGCTTATATTGATTCTTCTTTTAATACTCTGTTCAATATTTCTATAAGGTCAGCCCCCCATCGAGTGCTTTCTCTGTCTAAAAAAAAATGATTAAGAAACCTTCCTTCAGCACAGATTGAACCGCAGGAGAGCTGCTGAAAAGTTGAAGACGACAGTTGGTATATACATGTCTCTTTCCCTTGAGGAAGACTGCAAAGGTTACTTGAACAGTGTCACCAATTTACAGCATCGCTTTGTTTTGATAAGGTTCATATTGGGCATAGTGCATCATGTAGTTGCATTTCCTAAAATGAGGTCTTGCCCAACAGGAATAAATGGTCTGTTGTCCTTGTGATGGGCCCAGCAAAGAGAGTACTTTGCACTTTATGTTGTTCTGTGAATGTTATGCACAATTTAGGATGATTTACCTCAAATCCTTTTTTTTTATTACCCAGAATATAAGAATGCACCAGGCCGCAATGACATTTTTATTTGGTTAAACCAATCCTCATTTGTGTTATAATGTGGTGCTCTAAATTTTAAATGCTATTCATGTTAGGAAAATTATTTATTTTTAGTTTGCACAGACTTGCTTTGAATATTTGTAAGTGAAATGTTTGGTGTTCCTCTGATTTAAAATGTTCATTATACGAATGCTGATATTATGTCTGGGTTTATTTTAACAACTAATTCATGTATTTATTTCTGTACTTATATGTAATATTGCAAATGCCAAATAAAGTTTACAAACCCAACCAACTTATGCTTACCACATCATTAAACAAGCATTTACAATGCATCGGGTCTCGCGTTTGCTCATGTTAGAGCTGATCGCGTTGTAAACTCCTAACCCGACTTTTCACCTATCGGGCAAAAGTGCATTTATGTACATAACCCGAAAAAGTGAAATCAAGTATGTAAAGCGCTCGACTTCTGCCAAGCGAGATCGGGCTCGAAAATGAGAGAAAAAAAAGTCCAGAAGCCCGATGGGAAAACAGCGAGCCTCGCATGTTTTCTGTACTTGGTCGCTGCGCTGGAGGAGGGCTAGCCACCGGAAAAGGCATGACATATGCGTGCCTTCGACTAATGAAAGCAAGCAGATTTTATTAGGGAAGCCCACCAACCAATAAAAAACACTGATGTGAAGTTGACAGGGCTCCGAGCCCTTTTCTAAATACAAAAGAGTCTCCCTGCTAAACGCATGCGCGAGCGCATGCAACGCAGGCTCGACCCTAAAAATAGTTTAAATGTCAGCGCTGAAGTCTTATTACTTCCCAGGAAATGCACTCATTTAACAATAAATATAACAGTTCAAAGCTAAATTTAAAGGGAGACCAGACTGAGATCCCAGTACAGATGAAAAGAAGCACTATGTTATCAAGTTATTTTTTTTTATTGCTTTTGATAATATCATGGTTGCTAGCTACAATCCAGTTCTGGCTTTCAGTACTACCATTACCTCTCTGTTTCATGCAGATTCACACTAAATTGGGCAGGAAGATTAATATATTTTTGTAAGCATTTTTCTATAAAATTTACTTGTTTTGTCCACAGAAGCTGTATGTGAGTTTAAAACACCAAGCAAATGTAGTGATGTGTGACCATCCTGCTTTGCCTACATTCTTCCTTTCTTCCCCTAATTTTAATTCTTAACCAGCAGATTGCGAGTAGTACTTAATTTTTAGTTGGAATGAAAGGAAAGAAAATCTGGTAATTTCTATTTGTGTCTTGATTTTATTTTCACGCTCAACAACTGATATTCACGCCAATGCATCCTAGAACTATTTTTACTGTCATGTTAAAAATGCTGTGCAGCTCTGCTTCTTCCCAAGGCTGGTGACATGTCACACTTTTCTTTATTCCCAGGATCCAGCTGCAGCAGAAGCATTCCCTAAACACCTTGATACTCTATCACTTTGTCGGGAGACCCACATCGACCAGCTCAGAGCCGGCATTGATACTCAAAAGACTGACATTGAAGGTATTTTCTAAAATATGCAACTATATTGGCTAAATCAGAGGCTGTGTGCAAAGGGGGTTCTTCTGATGGGGAGTAAAAAAATGCAATGTTTTTGGATAAGTCTGTCCGTCTTATTGAGAATTCTGCCATCAAAACTTTCTCCAAAACAAGTTATGTGTTTAGGAAAAGAAACAAAAAAAGATGGTCTGGACCTACAAAGTCACATTTACTCAGTTGTTGGGCAGTCCAGCTTGCCAACTTGCGGCTGCTACAGTAAAGGATGAGCTGTGACCAGCAAATATTTTAAAATGCCGGGGAATCCGGGGCTATATTGCAGCAAGGGTGCATGGTCTCTTTTTTGCCGCTCTACCACTTTAACTATGTTCGCAGAGCACATACATTCTCGGATCTCAGATTTCCAAAGTTGAACTTTGGGTGCTGTCAGGTTAGTGTCCTATTGGAGGTGTATCCCTTCCAAAATCTCTAGCAAACCTAGGTGCCTATTGTTATAGTAATGCTCTGTGTTTTATGAATGCTCTGTTATATGAACCATGCTTTGCACAGAATTTCCAGCCCCCATGTTCGATTTGAATATTACTGTAGAGTTATATGTGAGGATTCTTATGCTAATGATTACTCTGCTGTGGTCTTGCTGCGAGGCTGGATCATCTGTCATGAGTAAACATTTTCCTTGAGCCTCGTTTGTGATCCAAGGAAACATCCTTTCACTGGTAACGAGGATGGGACTCAACACACCAAGCCACAGTTTAAGCTCTGGGCACCTGAGAAGCAAGTGTGATGAACTAGAGGCTGCGGACACTGTGGACAGAATAAGTCATGACACTGCCCTGCACTAACTACAAGAGAACTTTATTGCCACACATACTCTGTCCGCCACTGTCTGCTCTGCAAGTTGTGAGTGACTATTAGCAGGCAGCCTATGCTGGGCACAAGAGACGTTATTCACTCCTTGAGCCGATAAAGCACAGGCAGCCAATATTCAGCTATGTCAAGTGTTTACTGCCAATGTGGTCACAAGGTACTCGCCGCTCAATGCACACCCACACTTTCTCCAACGATTCAGGCATTGTGAGTATCCAGATTAAATAGGATCTATCAACCAACCCCAAAAAAAGGGCGGACACCAAGCATAAAAGTTTTAAAAAACGACCAATACTTTATGACAGCAGCATGCACCAGTACCAAAAGGTCTACACAGTGCCAGAAACAACCAACAACAGAAAAAGGGGAAAGACTAAAAAGTGAACAATGATGCTGCGTCACAAAGTTATTGAATGGTAAATGGTGGGAGTGATTCTGTTCCTTACTGACTCTTGCTGCCAACTCTGGGGTGGGACTACATCCCTCAGGATCACTGCTGCTGTTGGGGACCGGCTGAAACAAAGTGCTGAAAGTGCCTCAAGGCCCCCATGGTGCGGGATGCTCACTGGACGTGCCCAGGCACGTGCCCAGGCCAAGAGCAGGCCCGTCTGCCCTGGTCAGAGCCCAGAGGAGGTCGGGCTTGGCCCACTCTCTTGGTCCACCACTCCAGCTGTTCAGAAATAAAGATGCAACCTCAATCTGGATCAGGAATAAGCTTCAGGTAACCTGCTGGTAATGTTCTTGCTGTAAAGATGGGGAAGAAAAAGGGAACCCACCATTCTGAATGTTCTAAAAAAGTGGAAAAGGCATCTAAATCAATCATAAGCTATTCGACCTCTGTCATGGGTGCTATTGAAACTGACATCGAGTGGGTGGAGGCAAGCCTGGATTCAGTCAGGTGAGAAACTGGAACTCCTGAGACTGAGTCTCAGACTGCTATTGAGGCTTTATTAGAACCCACACAGGAGGAGTCCCACAGTCAGACTGCATCTGATAATCCAAATCCAGCGGACTTCTTAGTAGTCAATAAGACTCTTCCTCTTCTTTCTGGATGCTCAAACCCCTGTGTTATTCAAGATATGCAGGCATTGAATATGATAGAAACAATAACTGACTTGGATAGCCTCCCTGCTAATAAGTAGACATGAGGAGGCAAATGCAAGCTCTTCCAATTTGGTCCATCTGGAGCCCGATCATAATCCTGTCCTTAAAGTTGCACAGAAACAAGGGACAGGTGGTAAAAGAATAGCAGGCCGGCAAGCAAGAAACAAGCCAAATGGCCCCCCGCTGCTGAGACTGATGTAAAAACAAATGTGTCTATAACTGCTCAGCAAGACTGGACCAATTGGGAATCTACCTTAAGGATATAGCCCAAACCTCCTCTCTAGTCATATAAAAATTAGCCTTAATAGAGAGTAAGCTTGATTCCATTCAGCAGTCAGTTCAGGAGAGACTGGTAAAAAGAATGTCCCCCTGGGAGGAACGGGAGAAAGCTTCAGACTTTTTAAATATGAAACTGTCTACCCCTACTGAATCGACTTATTCAGAATGACAAAGAAAGCAACCTACAAGTCCCTCTGTTCCCTGGCCTGAGAAAGTGGCATCTCCCACTCGGCAACCCCAAAGAAACCAGACCCCTCCAGACCAGCGGGAGACCCATGACAAGGGCCTAAGGTCCCTAAATAAGGGGTTGCAGAATGAGGTACATTTTGCCCGACCTCACATTCCCCCAGAGTGCATGCCATAAACTATTGTTCTGGAGAATGCCCCTAAACTAGAGCACCAACACCCCGAGTCTCACACCTCCCTGCTGAATAAAGTTCTACACTGGTTGCGGAAGTGTTCTGGCTGGTCTAGTGACTTATCAAAAAATATTATTACTGCAAGGAGGATCTCCTGGATAGGTCCAGTGCCCAAGAGTTCACTAGGAAACTGTTATTGTCATCTTCAGAAGACCAAGCATAGTTCGGACACCATTACTGGGAACTGACAATAAGAACATGCAGCCAGGTACCATGTGTTGTGTTGCGGCAAGCCACCAGCCGCAAAGGACTCTTCCCCTTTTCTAATAGATTTGAGGCTTTATCGTCCCTGGATCAACTTGACTGACTACCTCACACAGGAAGCACTATCGAAGATGCCCATAACTCCCCACTTTCATCAGTGCGCTGCCAACGCTCGAGTAATGCCCCAGCCTCCTGGGACCACGTTCTAGGTCTAATCTGGTGGAATGTAGCAGGCCTGCAGACTAAGCAGGAGACTTCACTCTGGGTAAACCTTGTGGGACAATACGCAATGATCTGCTGCCAAGAGACATGGCTCTTGGGCTCACTCCACATTGATAATTTTTGTTACTTATCACTTCCAAGCTATCCCCTCAAAGTCAGGCCGAGCAAAAGGGTACCTGGCCATCAGTGATTCTGGTGAACATTAGGATTTTAGAAATTGTTGTTACACCTTAGCATCACGCACTCTTAGTTACAGTGCAGAAACTTTTTTATTTGGTTTTGATGAATTTCTATTATGATATATTTGATTCTTCTGTAAGAAAGATAGTGGATAGATTAGAGGATGTTATGCACAAGGCCCAGAATGATCATGGAAAATAATTTTTAATTATCCGGGCAGGAGATTTTAATATTGAAAATTGCGACCCGCCCAAATTCCATATCTTGTGGTATTTGTGATGATCTAGGTCAGTCTTTTACCCACTTCAAGCTTACCCCATATGGGGATGCACTAGAGTGAATCTTTCTAACAATCTCAGTTTGACCCAAGATTATGGTTTGAGGGTCCTGCATAAGTTCCCACATGTTTGGTTCAAACTCCACCATTGACCACACATTAACTTCTAATTAATTGCTACCAATATTTATCTGCAGCATGGTTTTGGTTAGCTGCATAAGTGATCACAATCCTCTAATACTAGGGCTTAATTTAGATTTGATGGGGACAATCTGTAAAGCCCCACAACATATGCTGGAATATAGCAAAAATAAGGGCATCAGTGTGGAGTGGGAGAAAATTGACAAGGAAGCATTCTATAGAGATCTCTTTGTGCATAACCACATAAATATTGGAAAGGTCCTGCAAGATGACTCAAATACAGTAGATGACATCCAGTCCTACACCTTTGTAAATGATTATATGGTGGCTAAGTTAACAAAAAACTGTAATAATCAGCAATAGCCCAAGGTGGTTTGACAGTGCCTGCTCTAAGGTCCATAAATCTCTTAAGATCCTACTAAATAAGCACCCACGAGACCAGGTAGGAGTATCTATGTCAAGGAAATCTTTTAAAGAATCTGTTAAGAAAAGGAAGAAGGAAATTAGGGTTAAGGTGTGAGAATATTTAAGAACTGCAAGTGCATTGAGAAGCCTTCATGCCTTTTGGCAGGTAGTAAACTCCAAATATTTCTTGGGTGCAGGCATGCCAAAAGTCGAATATCTCCTCCCATGCCAAGATTGGGTGAACCATTTTCTAAATTTTTTGGCCCTAAAATGCAGAATGTGGAAGAGTCACCGGATATTGTATTCCACTGTGACCTTCCATTGATTTGAGTAGGTCAATTAAGATATCTGATGTAACCTTAGCCATTGAGAGTAGTCCATCAGAGAAAGCTCCAGGTCCAGATTGAATTCCATTAGACCTTTATAAGTCATCGGCCCTACCTTAGAAAGGGTGATAAAAGCCAGCCCCATTAGCCAGCCTACTAGATAGTACGGTCAAGATACTAGGTAGGGTAATACTGACCAAACTAAAAGCCTGGACCATTGAGATGCAGGGAATCTCAGACTTCCAGTTTTGATTCCGTCCAGGCATAGGAACGGTTGAGCAGTCCTTGAATCTATCTTTAATAGTCTAAAAATATACCAGAGCAAAAAAAAAGTCTGTATCCATCTAGCTTTTATGGACTTAACATGTGCTTTCAACACAGTGGACCGCCCTAAATTATGGTCAATGATGTTACACCTAGGCATCAATAGCTCAATCATTACCTTACTGTGAAGACTTCATGCACACACCACAGTCAGAGACCACTATGGTGGGAATGGGGACCTTACAGAAGAATTTCCCTCTGTAGTAGGGGTTAGGCCGTGTTGCGTACTGGCCCCTTTTCTCTTTTTAATCTTTATTAATAGACTTGGAGAGCATCTGATGCGAACAAGGAAAAATATCCCAAGTGTTAATTCAAAACAAGTTCCTGTGTTACTTTACGCAGATGATGCTGTCCTCATTGCAAGGACAGCAAGTGGCCTCCAATCCCTGTTAGATGCTTTTACCAATTTTATGGACCGTCTAGGACCTTAGACAAATAGCACAAAGTACTTTGTAACGAAATGTGGTCCCAAAGTATCTAAGTCTGGAACATTTTTACTTGGCGGTGACGAAACCAGGAAAACCCCTCATTTTACATACCTGGGAGTACTGCTAGATGTTGATTTTAATGGAGGTTTTTACTAAATGTAAGAGTCCTGCAATTTCAAACGGCGATTTGTGCAGGTTTTAGATCTTCTAAAAAGTTGGGACATAAACCAGTCAGTGAATTATTTTGTATTTTTAATAGTAAATGTGTGTCTGTTGCTTCATTTGGTGTCCGTATCCGGGGCTGTGCCAACAGTAAATCCCTTCAAACTGTGGAAAATAAGTTCATCAGAAGGCTGCTTGTAGTCCTACAATCTACCGCAACTGCTTTCTACCATGATGAGGTCAAACTCGGCCACCTTGAAGACCATATTAAACTGCAGCCCCTGTTACTCTGGCTCAGAATTTGAAAAACCTAGAAGCCCAATTGTGTAGAACAATTCTCAAAGGTTGTATGAATCTGGATAATGGTCTAGATGTCCCATGGCTTAAATATAATAAAAAGAGCTTTGTTAAGTTAAGCATCCCAGAATACTTCTCTAATCTGGACAGTTTACTTAGCATCTCTCCAGGTAGAATAAAGGAGTTATTTCACCAACACACCCAGTTGGCACAAATTGAGGACAGCTGTGATTGGCTGGGTATAAATCCTCAGCAATTACTTGCACATCCTGCACTTTACTTGCAGATAATCACAAATGAGAGGCAGAAGTTCTTGTTGACCAGGTTCCTGGTTTTCATCCCATCCCCCTTGTCAATGTGAAGCCCTGGCAGAGCAAAGCACAATGCACTACAAAGGACACAGTTTCTCCGCCCAGTATTACAATTGTTAGACACCAGATTCCATGTAACTGCCTTTGCTGGTTTACATTATTTCGGAAGTGAGGCTGTTATTTATGCTGTATTGAACTACATTTTAAGTGCTTTACGCACCTGATCTAAAAATTGAACCATGTACTGTTTTTGCCACTTTCTCTGTTTCAATCCTTTTTAATGATTCTATTTCTCTATTATATTAGGTATTGTAACATATGCTCTTTTTATTTTTTTCTGTGTGACTTTTATGGCTCGTTTGAGACGAATAAATTATTTTGAACTTTTTAAAGACTCAAATATAATTTAAAAGTCAGCAGAGACAATGCCACTTTGAAGGGCATCCCATTAAATAATGGTGATTATGTTAGTTATTTTAGTATTAAAATATATATATATATATATATATATCTACATGACAATCATATACTAGTAACATTTGTAGTGACATTTATGTATATTTAAATATATGTTCTATCGCTATCCAACCGTTTGTGAAGCAATAGCACTTCCAGTTTTTTTCTTACAAAACCTAGGTGAGCTTTCAGTGCCATGGGAGGACTTGAAAGATGTATTTAAAACATATTTGGAGTCTGTGGGAGGTGAGGTATTTGTGGCAATGAGAAAATGAGCTGTGCTTAAGCATAATCTAGGCGTACAGGAGAATACTGAAGACTAAAAGATGAAATGGATCTAAATGAAGGAAACCTCAAGGATGATAAATATGAAAAAGTGATGAGTAGAAAAGAATTATAGCAAGTGATTGGTTACAGTAGTTGAGATACATAATATTTTCTTGAGAGAACAGAAGCAATGCGAAAGCAGTGAATAGTGTGTAGTGGTATTGCACCCATAGTTGCAAGCTCAAGGATCTGTGTGAAATGCTTAGGGATCAGTTGGTGAACCACACAGATCACATGTAGCCCCAATAGAAGTGGCTTAGTCTAAAATAGCCTACATTAGAAACATCTAAGAGCATTGTGAAGAGAGTTAAAATACTTGTAAGTATCTTAAATACTTTAATTCTGGGGAAGGAAGGTTTACGTTTGAAGCATGTGGGGGCCATGGCACTGTAAAAGCTATGACCACAAGGCAAAAATTCCAAAGAAAAGAAATCAATGGACCTGAGTAGAGGTGCATAGGGTACTCGTAGGCAGCAGTATTATCAGTGTGGCAAGTTTGAGACAATAGCAGCATTGAGCTGTTGTCCCTCTCTTAAGGTCAAGTACTATAAATATAATAACATGGGACATTTTGAATGAGTGTGTAGAAATAAAGAAGGAAAAAACAGCAAGCTTGTAAATGGTGTACAGAAAAGATGTAGCAATAGTGAAGATGGTGTTGGAAACAACAAAGTGTTGGCTGTGACTGATGGTGTTGGTGTGATACAATATACAGTATATGTTATGTATGTGAAGAATACAATCCCCCAATACGCAACATTGGTCTTCAATGGGAAGAGGTTGAAATGTGAGTTGATTCTTATTCTCCTTAATTGTCAAGAGTCATGCAAATGTTCAAAAGTTTAAAGAGAGTTAGGTTAAGAGGAAACAGGCATGAACCCAGCTGGGTATTGTGGAGAGAGATTGCCAGCAGTAGGTTGTGTCTAGTTAAAGTTGAGCTTTAAAGGGTGCTAAGTTCAGGGAAGTGTGGTTGGGATGGAAAGAACAAAGAACATTGGGGAATGCCTTGAATTTTAGTCATCCCAATCAAGTGATAGTAATGCGGAGTGAGAAGAGCGAGAAATGTAGGTATACATTTTATGATGTGTTTAGAGAGGATGTGGGCTGCTTGAGGGGTTTTCTCCATCAGAATTAAACAGTGTGTGGTGGCAACCACAGCCGGGAGTGTGAATCTTGGTTTTGGAGATGCATTGAAGATGAAGCTCAAATTCCGTGTGAAACAGGGATCATAAAATCAATAAGGACATCAGGTTAGGTAAGTCTGGTGAAGCTGGCACGCAAGTGTGTGGACCTGTGGGACTTAACTGAAAATATCAGGATGGACTGACCCTCCTTCTCAACATAAATGGGATGGGCAACTTTAAGTGAGTTATCTGTTTTTTTTAAACTAAATGTATTAAATGCGTACCATCAGATCACACTAAATTGGAAGTTCTGGCACTTAACCTCATTTGTAACATGATAGCAGGCTTACCATTTTTTTAGCATGTTGTTCAGTATATGCTGTGTTCCAACAGGCCAATAACATATTGCTATGGGAAATTCCCAGAGGTATATCTTTCAGGATGATAATTTAATTAATGGAAAGAACAAGAAGGAACATGATAACACTGGGGGGGGGAGTACTGTGAATTGTTAAAGATGCTGGTGACTGTGGAGACATTCAAGTTTGTTGTGAAGGAAGTGGAGTATCTCTGACATATCATACCATGCAATGGCATGAAACCTAGGATAAAACTGGAAGAACATGTAGTTGAAGGGCCAGACCTCAAGAACATGGAGCAATTATACTGTTTTTGGATTATTTTTCAGACAGAACGCGAGTAGTGAGAGTGATGTTAAAGGAAGTAACTCATTTTGGATAAACAAAAGAATGAGTGTGAAGCAACTTTCAAGGATCTAAAACAGACAATACCAAGTCCCACTGCAGTTAAACCTTACGTTTCTAACCATAAAACCAGCTTGGTGATGGATACAAGTGCGTTTACTTTAGGGGTGGTGCTGGTGTAGCATAAACAAGGTGTGGCGAGAGTAAGTGCATTTGCATCCAGAATGTTGAACATGGAAACACGTTACTCTGTTATCGAAAAATAAGTCTTAGTGGGTTGTTGAGGAATACAACATTCCCACACTTGTGGGGTGCGGAGTTCGTGTGGCACACTGACCATAAGCCACTAGTAGAGATTTTATGAACTAAGGCAGTTCAAATTACCTGTGGACTCCAGAGAGGAAGATGAACGTGATTAATAGCTGATAGAGAGCATAGAGAGAAGCAGTGGTGGGGTCATCATCGAGAAAGAATGGTTGAAGGAGATGGGGGATGATGAAGAATTCTGTGAAATCAAGAAATATATTGCCAAAGGTTGGCCAAGAACAGTAGAGAAGCTAAGTGGTGTCAATAGTCACAAGCAGGTTTGGGCATACTTATCAGATGTAACAGAGGTTTGAGAAGGGTTGACAAATTAGTGGTACCGCAGAAGCAGAGAATGAGATAAATGGAATTGTTGCATGTGGTACACCAAGGGATGTCCGCAATTGAGTGCAGCTCGAGGTCTAATTTCTGTTGACCTCTGTTGCAAATGGTGAGGGAAACTCCCATTACACCAATGCATTACGTGGAAAGGGCATGGTGTATCTGTGTAGTGGACACGTATAGGCTCAAGAGGATGAGGGGTATGTACCTATAGCGTTAATGACTGTTTTTCCATTTCCGAGTGGCCTGAAGTTACGTTTGTAAGAGGAGTGAGAATGATGGATGTGCTAAACATTTTTGGGAAAAGTGAGGAGTGCCCAGAGCTAATTGTTACTGATAATGGTCTGCAATCGGTGTTAAAGGAAATGGACAATGTATTAAAAGTTATGTAATTGGGCACCACAAGAGAACCTATTATCTTCCTCGAAAAAATTGTTTGGGGGATCACAAATGCAGTTAGTTGAGTAGAACATGTGGTGGAGTAAAAACATAAGGTTCAATTTTTGAAACTACAGGATGACACCTCACTCAACCACTCAAAAGCTTTCTTTCTCCCTGTTGAGTGGGCATGTGCCCTTCTCAAAAATGTATCCACGGTGCATGGAAAGAAGTGGTGTAAGGGTGTGTGATTTCTATGTTGTTAGCGAAAGAGTAAGGGGAGGTCAAAATAAAGATCAGATGAGGCTTTGGCTGAGAAAAAGAGCCACAGTTAGGTGGTTTTTGTGATAGGTGAATGAGTGAGAGTAAAATTGGAGACAAAATAGAATGGAGGTAATGCAGGTTTTTCAAAACCAAAAAAAAAACAATCCAGGTCAATGGTTGTACTATGGTGCTGGAAGATGGATATGTGTGGAATGAGAGGATATTGTCACAATGTGTAAGATGGTTCGGGAAGCGGAAAGTCAGGGTGACATGAGCCTGGATCATAGTGTTGAAAAAAAAAATTGCAGCATGTGTCTGAGAAAACATTAAAATGTGACCTTTGTGTTTAGGTCCAATTAACACCATTGTGAGCTAAACAGATGCTACTTTATATTGTAATGGTTTTTGTTATCTCAGTTTGTTGCTAATTTAAAAAAAGGGGATGTGTTGTATTTATGCTCTATTAAATGAACCATGCTTTGCATAGAATGTGTAGACCCCCGTTCTGTTGGAATATTACTGTGAAGTTATCATGTGAGGATTCTAATCCTGACAGTCATTCTGTCATGGTCTTGCTGTGACACTGTGTAATCATTTCATGAATAAGCATTTTCCTTGAACCTCCTTTGTGAAACAAGGAAGCATCCTTTCACATACTGCTATGTAGGGGGACGCAAACCCTCATTGATTACTGAATTGGGTGAGGAAGGTGATGATAAATCAGATACCCAAAGAAGTCCTTAAGCAATCACTGAGCTCTCTGAAGGACCTAGACGTACCCATAGCAACTCACCTTTTGTGAAGGAATGCTATCTTACCTCACTACAGTGGAAGAAAAATATATGTGATCTCATCTCAGTTAGTTCTTGGGTTCATCTTGCAGTTTCAGATTTGCCCCAGTGGACTCTGGGGGAAGGAAATGGTATCTACATTCCTGCTGTGTCTCTTCTTGAATGCACCATAATCACCTTGGCATCTGTAGGCAGCCAAAGAAGCTAGAAGTTCCTACCTGATATGTCCACTGAGAAAACGTAAGCACTGTGCTTTATCCAGGGCAGAGTATGTCTTGACAAATTGTCACCATCTCCTTCACCTAAAAGGAAGTCAACTTCTGCTAGACCAGTCCTCGAAAAGTCAGTTCTGCGAATTTTAGATTATGTGTCAGGAGGTCCATCATGGTAGTCTAAATCCGGGTGTACCAGGTAATCTTAAAACCTATGATTATTTAAGGTTTTGTGCCGGTGGGCTAAAAACATTTGAGTAATCTATCTTGATAGTAGTATTGTGGTTTCACTAAGCTATTCTTCAGGACATTGGCTTGTAGAGGAACATGAGCATCTGAAGATCCAACAGTGACTTCTGCTGTTTTTTCCCGGCCATAGTCTCTTGAATTTCAAAAGTCTAGTTGGTAGTTCTAGGTACGTTTTTATTCAGTGGGGTGCTAAACTTTGAAAGACTGCCTGTCATCAACAGGTGTTACATTTAGAGTCAAGTTATGTGATACACAGATGTGCACACACACAGTTAACTATACCCAACTTTAAATACGCAAGATAGAACGCCTATTTCAGATCACATCCATCTTCTGTAACATTGTATGGAAATAAGATGTTTCTCAGCTATTATCTTGAAACAATGAAGTCTGTTTATATTTCTTGAAGTATTGTAATAATTCGGCATCTACCATTAACATTCAAAGGTCTGAAATAGCCAACACGTGTTTCATCCCTGAAGATGGGACTTTTTCAGAGCTCAGTCTCAGTCACTCAAGGGGTGAAGGTAAGCAGAGAGCCATTCCATTAGCCATCAGAAAATCAGTTCAGCACCCAAACATGAGTAAGAATTAGAGCCAAGCCGTTTTTTTATGCCCAGTGTAAAAATGTGACCCCAAATATATCTTGAAATATTCTCCAGTTCTCTTTTATATTATTACCAGATTAGGAGCACACACTTGTTTTCTGTACCGAAGAACTTACCTGGCTCTGTCTACTTGACTGCCATATTCTCTATTAAGAATGAATAATTTCAGACCGGAACATGAATATTGTGAATGGCTGCTCTCTACAATAGACATATTATCTGAATAATTTGCAGTGGCGGCCCGTCCTTTAGGGCGGAGGGGCCACGCCCCCCCACCTTTTGCCCCTCATGAAGAGTGTCTGTCAGGCATGAAAACTCTTCATGTTGAGGTCTGGCAGCCAGGAGCAGACATGCACGATTTGCGCAGACTCCTGGCTGCCTGAGCTGAACTTTTCTGGGCTGAGGAGGTCACAGCTCCTATGTGCGTGACCTCCTCGGCTCAGCAAATGTGCCTCGGGGCCCTCCCCTGGGTGACGAGGAAAGCGTCACCCATTGACACTTGCCCTGGGCGCTTCAGGTTTAAGCCCTGAAGCACCCAGGCCGAGTGTCAATTATTGACACTTCGTCACAGAGTGGGGTGGGGTCAGCAGTCTCACTGAACCCATCCCACTCTGTGACGAGGCTGGGACTGCTGCCTTCCCTCATTGGCTGAGCTAAGGTCAGCCAATGAGGGAAGGCAGCAGTTCCAACCCTCCTGGGACTTGGAGGCTGAAGGTAAGTGTCTGTGTAAGTGTGTGTGTGTGATGTTTTAAATTGAATGGTTGGTGCATGCGTGCATGTTTGAATGGTATGAATGTTGTTAATGGATGTGCGTGCGTGTGTGAAAGAATGAGTGTGTGATGTTTTAAAATGAATGTTTGGTGCGTGTGTGCATGTTTGAATGGTATGAGTGTTGTTAATGGATGTGCGTGCGTGTCTGTGTGTGAAAGAATGAGTGTGTGTGTGTGTGCCCCGCCCGCCCCCCTCCCTCCTAAAGCTGCCGACCGCCACTGATAATTTGAGAAGACACTTTCATTCATACTTAAAGATATTTAAGTTTTTTTCAGTTTGAGGATGAGGATGTTGGCAAGGTCTGAAGGGTTACTAATTAAATATTCCAGTTTCATTCTATTACACCAAGTTGTACCCTACCTAACAAACTTTGAAAAAGCTGGTAGTAAATGTCACGTTTTTAGTGAAATTTCCCTAAATTGTGGCTATGAGCCTTAGTGGTCAAAGAGAGAAAATACAGTTTGTAAAATGCTACATAGCATACACTAAACCAGATTCTTTCATTGCAGTGTAGCATCACCTATTTCATTTAAGGTTTATAACTAACCTAGTTTAAATAAACAGGTTCAATCAAAGATGATTAAAGAAACTAAATTATTTTCTTTGTTGATTTTTTTGTAAAGATGAGAAATAGTATATCCTTTTAGACTCTGAACCACACGTTCTCCATTACCTTTACAAATACCAGCATTCATATTATCAGTTGCATAAACCTAAAGTTATTTTCGTTACAATGGTGAGGTTAAGTAGAATGTGGTGGTGTCACATATTTAATTTCACATTTGTTAGTGTACTCATATGTTTGGCATATTCAACAAGTAAAATGAAGACGTGGTGAACATGTCTCTTGCCAAATAAATATTCAGTGATGTATAATCTATGAGGAAAGGCAATTTAAAAAATATCTAGTTTGCTGTTTTCTTCAGCAGCTTCAGTTTTGCAGTTAGATGCATATTTGCAGATTTTATAATTGCCACAACAATAAAACGGCTATGTTGGTATTTCTGGAACGCAAAGCAGATGAACAAAGTGCCAGTCTTCAACTAAGCGCTATGCACAAGATATTATTTGAAACTTGTAACTAGTCTATAGACCAGAGAGTGGGCATGCCACAATCATGGTGTACTATTTTAAAGATGTTGGTGGCTTTTAAGGGATTGACCCACTAAATTTAGTTTTTATGGTGTTCCCCTGTCTCCAGAACGGCCAAGATATTAATGTGTTTTTTTTTTTTTAATCTGTGATTCATTATGCATACTGATTCACAACTAGGGGCAAAGGGTGTAGTGTTTCGATGAAAACTAATGAATTCTGTGCAGCTCCTAACTTACTGATTTATTTAAAAATTATTTAAGGATGTTTGTCAACATGTCGGGTCATGTGTATAAATTTCATTTTAGATAAGAATAAACTAGAACAAATGTGGAGAAATATTTGCCATTTCTCAATTTATGTTGTGTGTTTGCAGCTGATGCAACATTCGTGGACAGCGTCAACTTTATCTTTGGACCCAACCAAGTTCTTGGAAGAATTTCCACATTGGCTGGAAAAACTTTCTGCTCGTCACCAGGGCAACATCATCATTGTAATTGACTCCATAGACCAAATACAGGTATTAGAGGATAAGCACCTTTTATTGTTGGATCAAATTTATCTTCACTGTCTGTTAATGCCAATGTCACGCGTCTGATAACATGCAGCACATATCAGGAGGAATGTTGCTTTCAGTTGACTCTTCACTCCGCCCCAAAGCCATATTTATTCCATAGATCCTGCTTGTCTTGATGACGATTTCAGAGCCCAAGACAAAAACAAAAAGAAAGCTCATTCCCAGAGAGATACAACCAGGTTTTTGTTAGTATTAAGGAACATAAAGTAACAGGCATTACTCACCTTCCTGAACCACTGTTATTTGAAAACTGACAAATCATAATGAGAATATCCACTACAAATTAAAAAAAGATCTATTTGATTGTGAATAATAATGAAACACATTTTTTCTTTTTATTAATTTCAGCATTTTTGGGTTTGGTTGGCAGATAGGATACGACTGGGGTGTTAAAGTGGTTAGAGTTATATTCAAAATTTAACATTGGGGACTGAGTCAGAGATTGGGTTAAGTTCATTTGTATGACATGACTAGCACTTTTGTTAGGGTTATTATTAGGTTTAGGGGAAGTGTTAGTATTAGATTTAGGGTTCTGATTATGCAGATGGTTATGTTAAGGGCTAGAGGATATAGTGTAGGGTTGGTGGGTGTGGCTAGTGTGGTGGTTGTATTTTGATTTTAGAAAGGATAATGCAGATAAGGGAGAATCTCAGGGTTAAAATTGGGGTTACATTTGTTGTCATGGACTGTATTTATTATTTTATTCTTCAAAATTATCAATACAATGTCAAATTCATGTTTCCTCCTATTGGGTCTCCCGTAACCACCGTAATATCCATAATTAGTTCACATGTTTCTTTAGTATGCATTTCTCAGTATCGCTTCAATCCAATTAGACCAAGACACACATGGGTAGGATAGTTAGTGATTCTTCAATGAAATCCTTCCAGGCTTCCGAACTATCCACTAACATTAGCTGACTCTAGCCTGGTAATAGGGTCTTTGAAATATTGCATACCATCTACACCATTGTCAGCAAAATGTATTTCACCACCTGCAAAGGCTGCACAATCAGGTGTCCAGAATGTTCCCAATACTTCAAAGGCACAACTTTATGAAATAGACCAGAAAACACAGGCACCCTCTTAGATCCCGGCTACATTTCTGTAGTCATTCTTGTCTAACTTGTTCAACCAACGCACCTTCAGATGATTGAAACACAGAGGCAGGTTCTTGAGGTTCAATGGTTCTGCAAGCCCATGCCACTGGGCAAACTGGACATCACATCAAGGGGAGTGACTGAAAAAAGCCAGAAAAGGAATTACCTCCCACTTCTTGCTGAATTAATAACTTACTGGGATATTTGTGTTCTTACTCCTCTTGTATTATTTTATCAAAAAAACAAAGGCATAAAAGTGAAAGGTTGTGCTGCTCAAGATTGAAATTAATAGAGAATGAATTGCAGAAACACACGCTTACTGTTGAAATTACAAACAACTCAGAAGAGGAGAGTACATTTCCATGAATTACTTTATCAAGCATTTTCCGTCCTTGACCATAGCGGATTAATAAACATTAGTACATTTGGTAATATGACCCTATAATCCGCCACCTTGTGGGGAAATTCAATCTTGGACTCGCCTATGTGACCCATTGGTTTAAATTGATAATTAAAAATGTATGTTCATTCACTGTAGTCTAGTGACATGCTGTTTTTCTAATTTTCTACAGCAAGCAGAGAAACACATGAAGTGGCTCATCGATCCCCTGCCAGTGAATGTGAGAGTGATTGTATCGGTAAATGTGGAAACATGCCCACAGGCCTGGCGGTAAGCTACGTATTGTGCTTATGTTGTCTTACATTGTTATATGAGATTGCACACAAAAAAATTAGGGGCCAGATAAACAAACACATTTACTAATAAAAAACCCTGGGATTCAGTAAATCGCAGGGTTTGCGACTAGTAAATCTGTGTTTCGAATGTACTGAACCAGTTTAACAATTTGGTAACACCAGTGCTTAATTTGTAAAAAAATAATAATATATATATATAATAATAGTAATAAATAAATAAGTGCCATGACCTTCGTCAGGAGGCTACTTCTACTTGTACCACCCATTGCTGTGGTCAGCACTGCCAATTACAATAACGACACAACTGCTGGTGTCACACTCCTAGAAATGTGACAATTCTGAATATTTCAGGCCTCCAAAGCTATAAGAATGACTTTGGCGGCAGGTATTAGTCAATTTAAATGTACATTGAATTAATAAACAACTGTTGATATACTCCTCTCTATATTAGTCATAAGTGCCGGTATTGACAGTTAAGTGCTGGTGGCGAGCACCAGAACCCATCAGCTCAAATTAAGCACCAGATAAGAGGTTATTGCATTGCTAAATGGATTTAGGAAACCATACTGAATCGATATTCGAAAAGGGTGTGTTTAAGGCATCCCACTCAAATACAGATTCCTTATGGCATGTATTAGTATGTCTAGCCAAAATCAGGTTGAAAAACTTTTACTGACACCTCAAAGGAGATGGTAACCCACTCGTGAATGGGAAGGGGTCCCAAAGGGATCACGTCTTCTTTCTGAATGGACCAAAAACCTTTTTTAGGAGTAGGCAGTAGACTGTAAGACCACTGCCTACTCTTAAAAATAGTTTCAAAACTGTAATTTTTTTTTTTTTTTTAACAGCCATTTTCCTTTAAGGACAATGAGCTGCCTTGTATTACAAAAACCAAAAGATAGCTTCATTTAAAAGCAATCACAGAGACATGGTTTTCTGCTGACCCCAACATGCCACCGTCCCTCTGATGGCAAGGAGTCATAGTGAATTGCAATTTGCGACCTACTTCATTACTATTAATGAGATAGGTCGGAATGAGACCCACTGTGATTCAGTATTTTGTAACCGACCTATTAGTGAAAAAGTTAGCAAAATACCAATCTATTCACTACATCAGTGCACACATTGCGACTACTTTTACCAAATGTATTGCACGTACATCTGCCCCTTGGATTTATCAAAAATAAATTGTGTTTTCCAGTTAGGATAGAAGTTTCAGTCAATGTAGAATCACCCTTCTCTGTTGTATCTTCAGTATACTGAAGATTTAGTTGGCAGGGAAATGACCTACAGCAATTTATCAGAATGGTATTATCTTTCACCAGACCATATCAGGCAGGGTAACATATGGACTCTGTCAATTAATGTGCATTTCTTTTTTGTTGTTGAAGGTTATGGCCGACTCTTCACCTTGATCCGCTGAATTCAAAGGATGTGAAAGCTCTAATAAGTGCAGCGTGCAGTGCATCCAATGTCAGACTGTCTGTAGAGCAGGTATGGTTTGTCTCTCTGCTGTCAAGAACTGCCGTCTATCATTTGACAGGAAGCACAGTTGTATGAGGTCCCTTCTGGTTGTTGGTGTTCATAGTAGTTTAAGTACTCAGAAGTAGACAGTGGTTGTTAGCAGTATTTGCACAACCAGTGCTGGACATCTCCAAAGGAATGGATTGCTCTTTGCTGAGGAGTGCCAACTAACATGATACATGTGTCCAATGATATCCTACACTTGCTGTGCCAATAATGGGTGGCAAATAATTCCTTAACTGTGAATAGACATATTAAGGACAGCATCTACTAGAATGTATATTTGGAGAAACGTAGAAGTGTTAGGCCTCTCACTCCTCTTCTATGGAGCTAAACTCTGCCAAGGGTGAGTGGTTTGCCTCTTTTCAGGTGGTGTATAGAGAGATCTGTCCCATACCTCAAAATCGGTTCCCACACACAATCATTCCTATATTCAACCATCTGAATATTGTTCATGCACTGTTGGTTTACAAGTCATGTATGAAATGATTGTTAGTATTATGAACATCTCAGCAATAATTATGCAAATTAGAGCAAAGGATAAATGAGCCCCAACCATATTTTAACACACCTTATCTGCTTAAGTTATAATGAGCTGTCTAATAGCATAGTTGTACTATTCTACATAATATCATAATAATAAAGTCATGCCATGCCTCCTGTGTACCTTATTGTGCATTAAGGCCTAAAGTTGGTACTTTGTAATCAGCATCCTCTCCAGCAGTCACTCCATGCGTGCCACCATGCTCTTTTCACTAGTATCTGCTCAACCTTTCTTAAATATGGTGTTCTGTGGTGGTGTTGTGATTGTTGAGTCGGCAGCAGGTAAGCAGCCAGGGTTTCATTCCAAAAGTTTACCAGGCATCTGCAGTTCTCACTCTTCCAGCTCTTATGTGTCCTCTTTTCTTTGTTGCCAGACAAATCTGGCTTCTGGTGTTAGGGAGCCACATAAATACTGCATTTAGAGGCGATTTTTGGGAGTGTGGAGCAGTAGCCAATAGGCTACTTACCCTTGTGGGGTTCTACACCGTGATATGACCACTTCCTGTGGGGACTGGGCATATCCCCATCCCACAAGGCCTATTTCCAACCAAAACCAAGATGGTGGAACCCTTCTTTGAGTGTCCACCTCTGGGTAGCCAACCTTAGGGGTGTGATCAGCCCAGAGGGGGTACACGTCTATACAAGCTAATTTTTCTGCCTGTCCTGGTGCCAAATGTGCCTCAAGGCATGGGATGCCTACACCAAGGACTGGGGAAGCCAGGATGTGCATACCAAAGGTGGCAGAGTCTTTGAGGATCCTGGTCTTAATATGCAGATCTGTTAGTCATTCTGCTGGAGTGGGTGATAACACCCCTCTCCGGAGCAGGCATTGTTTTTACCCTCTGAGAGCGCAGGCTCTCACCTCCGGGTGGTCAGAAATGTATCTGGTGGTGGCAGACTGGAACAAACTAGTCAGGCAGAACACCAAGAGACTGGTATGGTTCAGGAGGCACCTCTTAGGTGCCCTCTTGGTGCACATCTGAATAAATCCAAGGCTGGCAATCCAACTGGGTTTATTAAGATGAGGTGTTTAATACCAAACACCCTAGGGTTCGGTGAAACCATTATGTGACTGGGTCACTTGTGTTGACGAGTGTCCAGCACATACCTTAAAATGGCTTCCTGGTTCACTTTTAATGCTCGGCAATGGGCCTGAGCATCACAGGGCAAAATATGCTTGTGCAAATATGGTCACATAGTAAGTGTACTGCACCCTGCCTTAGGGCTCTTAGGCTTGCCTTAGGGGTGATTTACATAGACTTAGCTGCAGTGATGGGGGCATGGCACACCAAGGGTGTGCTATGTTATGTTTTGTCCTGGCTTGCTCCAGGGCACATAAACTGCCTTGACAGATGAATGCATCTAATTTTTAGGGAGGTCACTGAGGGTGGCACAATCTGTGCTGCAGCCGTTCCGGATCCTCTACCAGGCCCTCGGTACCAGGGGTACGACTTACTAGGGACTTACACAGGTGGAGGAGTGTGCCAATATACACCTCATTACCTGTTTTGGGGGAAAGGGCACTGGCACGGGGGGCACCTCAGTCGAAAAAACTCAGTACCAGTGGCAAAAAATGGGGGTTGGCCATGTCAAAAAGGGGCACTTTCCTACAACAGTGCTTTTTGTATCCAGCCATGGTAGTCAGCATGTAGCACTCATCATAGGTCTCCGTTGCCCTTGGATTCTTTGTCACATATGTGCTGCAAGGTTCGATCACATTGCTACTTTTTTTCTGACACTTGAGTTTTTGGCTGTTATCTTATTGTTGACTCAACTAACGTTTATTTAAAGGATTTTTAGGCTTCTATAATTATATAATACAACATTTAACCAACATTACTAATATTAATGTCCCATCTGTGCGGTTCGGATGGATGGATGGATGGATGGAGGGCAGGCAGTAAGCAATGCACATAATTACAAAATCCTAGAGCTTAACTGGAAGAGACCTTGTTAAAAGGGCCTTGTGGTTGTCCAGTAGGATCACAACTAACACAAGTAAAAAAAAAAGAAAAAAAAACCCTTTAAAAATTGCTTGAATAAACTTCAGCTGAAAGGCATTCTGAGTATGATCCAAATCCTAGTACTGGACCTTCTCGACTACCTGTTAACTACACCCAATACTCTCTTGTGACTTGTTCATGATCTTCACTCAATGTCGTAGAGAAAACCACAAATTACATAATCAATGACATTGGTGTTAACATTGCATGACGTCACAAGTGACATCATCTATGATATCACTGATGCACATGAAATTGTGCTTGTTTACATAATCTCATATTTTAAATGTGTAAAGATTTTGTGTATGCCAAGGCAATTTTCAGGACAATTAAGGACACTTTTTGAAAATGTGTAGCAGATCTGCATAAAACAACATCCTTTGGACATATGAGGCGACCAGTGCTGCAATGTGACACTGTTTTGTAAAATTAACTTCTTTTGGCCATGTGACAACACCTCATGGGCATATGATGGTGTTTTGTACCTGGGAAGGACATCTTTTTTCTGTTAGTTGAACTGCATGCTTTGAAATTCCATGAGTTTCATTTGAAGTTGCTTTCAATGTGCTTCCACCCACATGTGTTTAATTGCACTAGCAAAGCTACTGAACTGTTGGCAGTTAAATAGGTAGTAAATCTGGTGCTAAAGAACCTGGGGCCTGATGTAGCAAATGGTTTTACCCATTCTGTGTCTATGACGAATTGTGTTGATTCATAAGGGACCCAATTTTGAGCCCACTGCACAACTAGATGTAATCAGACATTAATTGAAGCAACAACAAAGGAACATTAATAGGTTGTGCACCAAATGGAAAAGGGAACAACCACTTATTGGAACCTATAGCAAGGTGATGGTAGTGGAGTTCAAAGTACCAGTATAGTTCTTCAGTTTAGACTTAAGAAACAATAAACCCATGTCTGAATTAGTCCAAGAGGCAAGACAGAGCAACTTGACCCTGATCTGAAAAGAATCCTGAAGATTGAGTCCAGAATGGGTTTAGCACCCAAAGTCAGACTAACTGAAGTTGTTAAACTAATTTGTTTGAGAAGCTTAGATTGCCATTATCAAGGCACAGTGGAACAGTGGCCTTAAACGTGGAGTTCTTGGTAAAATTAAAGAGGCAAAGAAGAATCCTTTTAAGGACCTAAAGAGTAAAGAATATCTTCCCTCACAGTATGAACTGGGTGAGCAAAAGTATTAATGAACGTTTTTGTCACGTTATCAGTGAGGGCACTGTTAGAGCAATTGGAGGAATTATGGTTGCATAGTAGCTATAAATGGCAATTTTGAGTGTTTTAGGGTTGTCATCTTAACAGTAACATCCTTTCAACTGAGGCTTTCAGAGTATTTATAATGTTTTTATAAATTAGAATATAATCATAGCAGAGAATCAAAATACCCTTTTAGCATTATATTTTCTGTGAATACCTATGCAGTTACTACAGGAATGTCAATTGTTAGGCTAATTTGACCCTTCCATAGAAATTGGCTTTTTTTGTTCTCCTGATTTCTTTGGTGCTCTTTTACCAAACTGCACGAAGTTGTGCAGTTGCTTGACATTTCCAGCTTAGATCTGCTTAACCCGTCTGGATCTATTCGGTCTGACCTTTTGTGACTAAACTTTCTGATGCTAGCTTTTCTCACCTTTTGAATATTCCCCATTGACTTTTCAGCAGTACCTCTGTGTAGCAGAGAATGATGCCTTAAGCTCTGCACAGAAATGAGGTGCGGGCCTATATAGGCACCACTCACGTGCGCTGATGTCAGTGCCTTTCATTCTGTCCAACCAGTCGTGGATCTGGAGCTTCCTTTCATTTCTCGAGACAATTTACCTTGATTTTTGTCCAGATATTTACTAAGTGGACAAGGGATGTCACACCCTAAAATGACAGGTTTCAAACCCTGCAGGGACTTTTGTAAGCCAGTGTTGTGACGGATCCCCACCAGGTGTGCCTGTGGTGTCTGGAATTGAGCCACGACTCAAAAACCTTCAGAGACTATGCATTGATTAACCTGAAGGCCATCAGGAAACACAAGGCACAACTTTGTCGCCAAGCATAAGAAAACCCGGCATATGGACCCCTTCAAGTCCCACTTAGCGTTGAATGTTTCTTCCTGGGCCCACTTCTGCAATTGACTGAGCCGCTCGAGGGGCCAGTCACAAAACAGACATGAAATTAAAGGGCAGTTCTGCTCCTCCCTGCCACTAGCACTCCCCTGAGTAAGCATGTGGGCAGCATCAGCCTTCTTGATCATACTCTCAAAGTTGGCCAACTTTGAGCCGATTCTCAGCTGTTCCAACACAATCTGAATTTTTGGAGCCTGTAGCCACTCCACACCAGATCGAAGAGTTCTGCGCGGCTATACTCCAGCCCTCAGGTCGTTCCCTGACTCCCTCTTAGGAGCCTTCAGGCCCCAAGGAATGGAGAGACATCACCTCGAGCACCCAAACAACGCCAGGCTCAGGTATGTAGATGCTGATCTCTCTGCCCTAAAGCGTGGCCCGATCTTCTTCTCTAACGCAGAATTGACGCTGTTCTGACTTTGACCAGCGTTGCACCAGAATTTGACTGAGTGGCTATTTCTGCCCTTGTATAACCACAAGGAAGAGAACAACCTTTGCATTCCATTTTTGGGACAGACTCCAATAGTGATTATGAGCCGGGTGATGAGTTCGCTCAGTCCTATCAGGATGACAAGTGGTATGAGGTCTTGCAGGAGGCTAGTGGGCTAGAAACCTTACCCAGAAAGAATAACTCTTTTCTCTCCTCCTTGACTGGAACGGAAGAATCTGCATCCTACGCTCTGGTCATGCATAAGACGAATGAAGTCCTTGACCTTCCGCCTCCCATCCTGGAGGTGAAAAATAATGTTTCTACTGGGGTCCTGCAGCCAGGCCAGACTTCCTCTGAGCCCCTCCTATCTTTTAATGATGCTCTGACAGACACCCTTTCGTGAACTTGGACCAGGCCTTACTCTGGTTTTACCAATCAATAGACAATCACCAGGCACCATCACCCTCCTTCAGACAACCATGCCTTCCTATCCCAGCACCCTTCACTGGAAAGTCTTGTGGTGCATGCCTCCACCAGCTGTTCCAACCCAAACACTTTTCAAACCGCTACCCCTGATAAGGAGTTGAAGCGAGTAGAAGCATTGGTAGGTGCCTTTTTTTTCACCTTTATGTAAACCCTGCCTTTTTGTTGGGCCTGTCAACTCATGCCCTTTGGGATTCAGTAGCTCAAGTCCTCTCTGGTGTGCCCAGGAGACCTTCGCCTATACCATCTCATTCGATCCCAAGATCGTTGTGATGTGGACACGTTCACAGTTATTTGTGGCGCGGACACCATCGGCTCTAACGAGTGGGCCATAAACAACAGCATTGACATTCGCCACCATGCTTGGCTGCGCTCGAATGGGTGCTCTGGCGATGTCCATTCATCCCTGATGGACATTCCGTAGATTGGACTCACCTGTTTGAGGACAGAGCTGACTCCGTTCTCAAATGTTTTCATAGAGTGTAGGGCCAAGGGCTCGCTCTCTGAGCCTTTCCATCCTGCCTCACCAACCACAGCATTTCATTCGCTCTCTTTTTAGCTTTAGCAGAGATATCCTTTACTGTTCACTGTCCCGTCACTACAAAGGAACCAGCAGTTTCATGGGATAGTCTGAGATGCCCACCGCCCCCGCCTCCAACGTCAGTGTGCCGACTAGTCCACTCACACCCCCCTGCAGTCCCACCTGCCGAGCTTCTTTAGTGTTGGAGGCATAATCCACTCATTCTAAACACGTTGGCAAGCGATCATGTCTAACTAGTGGGTCCTGTTTGCAAAGAAAATGCCTTACCCTTCATTTCAGCCCCGCCACACCATCTACAACCAATGACTGACTGAGGACAGTCTCTCCATTTTGCAGCAGGAAGTGCAAGTTCTTTTGGCTAAAGGGACAGTTGAGAGGGTGCCGGTGCCAGAAGTAGGGCAAGGTTGTTATACCCCCTACTTTCTGGTGCCCAAGAAGGACGGCTGTCTTTGGCTTATTCTGGAGCTACACACTCTCAACATCTTCTTTCGGAAGTAGAAATTCACAATGCTCACCCTGGTCCAGGTCTTGTCTGCCCTAGACCCTGGAAACTGGATGGTAGAGTTGGACCTGCAGGACGCCTATTTCCATATCACTGTCATGTCCGTCCCATGAGTGTTACCTGCAGTTCGCGGTGGGAGAGGAGCATTTTTAGTTTGCTGTATCCCCCCCTTGGTTTCATCAGCACCCTTTGGGTGTTCACCAAAGTGATTGCCACTCGCCTTCTGTGCAGCACACCTTCAGAGGTCAGGGGGTACCAGTCTCCCCTTACCTTGATGACTGGCTGTTGAAGGCGGGCTCACCCAAAGCAGTCTTCAGCAACTTTTAGAATATGGTGACACTCTTCTCATCTTTGGGGTTCATTATAAACATGCCAAAGTCACACCTGACTCCTTCTCAGACACTCGTCTTCATGTGAGCTATTATGGACAATGTTAGGTTTCGTGCCTTTCCCCCGAGAAAGTGAATCCAGGAAATTCAGGCTATGATCTCAATCTCCCAGGCTTGATCCAAGATCCCAGGTGACGTGAGCTTTGTAGTGGGATTTGAAGTCCCGGGGGGGCCAACATCAGGGTGGCCTCTCCAACTACATTCAGATTTTGGAGGAGACTGCAAACTATATGCAGTGGTGGTTACTGGATCGCGGTTGGGTTAGTGGCAGACTGCTCTTCCCTACCCAGAGCGCACAGTGGTGACCAATGCATTACTTCTGGATTAGGAAGGCCATCTGGGAGAGGTAGAACTCAGAGGCCTCTGGTCTCTAGCGGAGTCATATTTCAACATCAACCTTCTGGAGCTGAGGGCCATCTGCTTGGTGGTAAAGACTTTCCTTCCATCCATCAGATGGAGGCTGGTACAGGTGCTCACGGACAACAGCAAGGAGATGGCACAAGGTCTTTTTTGTGAATGGGGAGAAACTTGGATTGATCTATTGGCCACCATTGAATGCACAATGTCAGCACCTCTACTCATTGGAGTTTACAAGGCGTCTTTCTCTGAAATGCAATCTACCTGTAGTAGAACTCAGGACTCTTGTATAACTTTCTACTGGTACCACTCCTGCCCACAGGTCTCAAAAAGATCAGGACAGATGGTCCTAAATCATCCTAGTGGCTTTGGATTGGGTACAGAGAGTACTTTATCCAGAACTCCTGGGCTTGACTATCTGTTTTCTGATTAGGCTACCCCTCCAGTAGGAACTGCTGTTGTAGCAACAGGGCAGGGTCTGCACTCATGCCTTTGCAATCTCCACCTTCATGCTTGGAGATTGAGCGGCCAGAGCTGAAGACCTTTGACTTTTCGCTGGAGGTTGTTGATGTCATCTTGGCAGCCAGGTGTCCCTCAATGCAAACTGTATACACTTGTCATTGGGCAAATTTGTGGCTTGGTGTGGCACTTCTGTATCAACCCCGTCCAGGCCATATTGTGTGGCCTTCTTCTACTCGTTCTATCTCTTGCCCAGCAGGGCCTTGCTTTGGGCACTGTTAAGTCCTTTTGGCCTTCTTAAGGTTGTCAGATTATCCCAATTAGTCTAAATCACAGGTGATGCTTTTGCCTCGACTACAAGACCTGTCCTCCAAACGCACTGTGCACTATTCTAATTTTATGGCCTTACTGTATATTTTAACACTGTGGGGATTCCTTTTTCTTTTATTGGTTTTAAAATATGCTCCCAAGAGGGAGACTGCATCTTTTTCTCTGATCCATGGGCCCTGGGTCTACTTTTGGAAGTATGGATCTCATGAATCATTCATTTTGTTTTACCTGGATTCCCTTTATATCCTCCTCTTAAATCCTCCCTAGGGACTGAGGCTGCAGTCCCAGCCACCTTATATATTTTTTTAATTTTCCCAATTGGCTGCATCCACAGATAGCTGAAGATCTGACAAGCCTCAAAATTGCAGCACTGTATCTGGGGGTTCTAGGTGAAAACCACTTATACTATTGTTGGGTGCTCTCACTTTATTTAATCCCCAGATATTGTCCCTGGGGCAAGTGTTGTGTTTTCTTTGTTAAATATACAAACAAACATTTTTTTTCTGCAATGCAAGATTTGCAGATGTAAGCAAGTCTCTCACACTTACATAATGATGGATGGCAAAATACTTTCGATAACACTCTTTCTGGTAGAGACTCTATCTAACCGCATCTATCTAACCAAAACCTTTCAGCAGGACCTCTGTGTAACTTGGGGCTCTGCACGGATGACATTCTGCTCTGGAAATGACTTCCAGGACCTAAATAGGCGGCACTCCTGCATGCTCATATCAGTTGCTTTGAAGACTGTCCCCAAAACGCAGAGCCCCAAAAACAAATTGTTAGACAGTGTTTAGCGTCCTAGACTTGGGATCTTATTAAATGATAAAGTCCAATCACAAAGCGGGGAAGATGGACAGGCCGGTGAGGAATCTGGGGCTACAGCAACCACCAGAAATTGTGTTACTGAAGGTAAGTAACCTGTTCTTCTGGGACTTCTAGCTGCAGATTCCTCATCTTCTGAACAGATACCCAAGTAATACCCATTGAGAGGTGAATCTGTTGAGGAACTCAAACCAGAATGTCATGCAAGCCAGAGCAGGCAAAATGTCTTTACCAGCAAACCTGACTGTCTGGGCAATAATGTTCCATGAATGTATGGATGGACGCCCGCGTAGCTGCCTGACAAATGTCTAGGACAGAGAGTCTGCATACCAAAGCAGTACTGGCAGCTTTGGTCCTATTTGAATGAGAATGCAGGGCTTCCAGAGGCTGCTTTTTTTGGTCGGTTCTAAGCAAATCTTAACGCAGAGCATGATCCAGTAGGAGATAGTGCTTTTCTGCACTGCACTTGCCTTTATTCGCTACAGCAAAACCCCACAAAGATCTGATTTTGTATTTGAGGTATTGCATGGCAATATTACCTTTCAACCAAGTAATTGGATGTATTGATGATTTACTCAGCGTAAGATAATATTAGTTTTGCACTTTTTAGGAAAAGAAGATAGAGAGACATTGTCGCTCAGCCACTACATGCAACGCCTTGTATGTCACTCTGTTGGCTAAAATGATCACATGGTAAGATACAACATGAAAGTATTGTTTTTTTCATGATCTTTATTTTAATGCTTTAGTATCACTACATTTCAAAGAAATTGTACTCTAAAAACATACTAAGTGTAAATTTTTAAGATGTCTGGCATACTAGTACAATAAAATATTATGAATGAATCAATGTCAAGTTGGTGTTAAACAAATAGAAAAATAGAAAAACTGAAGCACAGACCGGGGCACGGCCCTTGATTGAGACATTTTTATCAGGAGTTAACTAACGCTATAAGTTTTAGGTGCGGGGACTTCTAAAAAGACTTAGCTACTGGAAAGCAGTGATGTGGGGATAAACAAATTATTTCTAGATAAGGGCTAGTCAGTCAACATAAGCATGTAACCAGTTTCAAAGTTGGAGTTTTCTCCTGCTTTGTTTTAAAATGTGCAACCATTGAATTAAATTGCATAGCACAATGTATTTTTACATGTAGTGCCTGATTCAAAATTTGTTTGTAACTGGAAATCCTGATTTGCAAAATAAGTGATAATATTTCTACTGAAGGATTCTATGCTGGAATATTAATATGGTGGGGCCTGCTTTGCCGTGTGATAATAAGATCTCTTGCCATGTGATAATATGGCACAGGTGGCTCAGATAGAGGCTTCTTCTCCAAGGGAGAATCCTTCAACAGAAGATATCTAATTCCTTCACAAATTAGAAAATTTTCTGTTACCACCCAACTTTAAATTAGATTAGATTAGTAGGTTCCATCTTTCTTGATGGTACACTGTGTTTTTTTTGTTCCATTTAACTAGACTTGACTTTTGATTGATTAGTTTTTCTCCATCTCAGTTTAGTTGGACTCTACTCATTTGAATCTTTAACAGACCCTTACTTATGTTTCGGACAGTGCTGATAGTGCAGAATCTCTTGATAATGGGCTGCAGCAGTGCCTCCAGTGTCAGGATACAATATCACTCTACAGACGAATGCTGCAGTTTGTACAGGAGTCCCTGCTGTCTGAAGAAGACAAGAATCTGATGCGGGAGGTATGTCCATAGTTTCAAGACAATTTATATGAAGAAGTTAGATAGCTATCTAAAAAACAATTATTAACTACATTTACCTTAGCAAGTTGTAATCTAAACTGTTATAGCCCAGTACCAAATTATTCAGTTGGTTTAATTAGCCAAATATTGCCAAACAATGCAAATGTATCAAGCAAGCGATTTGTTAGATGTGCTTTTTCAAGGCTAAGTTAAAACTGATTAATTGAAAGCAATGTTGTGTGCATTCAAATGACATTCCAATTGTACATTTTCTGAACACTGTGACCAGTCCCTGCGGACAACCCCCCTAACCACCCAACCCCACACTGTGCATGGCCTTCGGACATGTGCAGCAGGAGTTGGCCACAGGGCCTGTCTCTCTGGATGTGGGGAGAGGTGTGAGGGGGTGTCTCTGGGTGTGAGAGTGGCTGTGAGAATGCCTGATTGCATCTTTCATCTATTGGTGCGCATTCACTTCCACAAAGGGTTTCAGATCCTTTTTCAATATGGAATCGCAGAGTAATCACACTTGCTTTGCCATTGCCAATCCCAGGAGTTAGGATCATTTGTCCTTTCGAGAAGTGTAGCTTCAACTGGGTCACCTGCTACATTTATATTTGTAAGTGCTTCCTGTTGAGATTTAATGTCTGTGAAATGAGCATCATGGCCAGAACGGAAGCTCATGTGCTCGTTTTTCCCACAAGAGTCCACAGTTTTGCACAAAATGTCTATCCAACTGGAGCACTTTCTACTGGCTAGTGAGTAAGTGCTACCTTGTTGGTTAAATGGCCAGTGTAGGGGAGGGGGAGCTTCGAGGTTCACTTCCCTGGCCGATTTCGGCCCCAGGGACCCGATCCCATGGGGCCCACTACAATACAATAAGAGGGCGCATGGCCCCCACATCCCAGACCAATCTCGGCCCTGGTGAATCCATTCCGCGCAGCCCAGCCTTCATTAAATGGAAGAGGGAGGGCCGCACTGCCCCCTTCCCCTGGCTGATTTAGGCCACAGGGACCCCATGCCCTGGGGCCCGCCTTATCACATCTTTGTTTTGGGGAGGGGAATCGTACCCCCCCCACTCCCTCTCTCCTCTGGCTGATTTTGGTCCCGGGGACCACATGCTACGGGGCCCAGCCTTAACATTTTTTTGCTGTGGGGGGGGGGGGCCGGATGGTGCAAATCATTATATTTATGCGCCCCGTGGAAGTGATGGTCCCTGGGGCATAAAAATACCCTAGGAAGAGGGGGTCCAGTTCAGCCCCCTCCTTTATTTTCCATATGCCCCTGGGACATGGCCCACCCAAGGGCTTTATTAAAACAAGCGTGGGAGAGTGAGCTTTATTTTCCCTGTCGTGAATTTGCACAAAAAATAAAAAGCAAAAGTACTTTTTTGCCAGCAGCAGAGCTAAGGGGTCAAGGTGCCCCTACCCTGGCCCCTTTTCTGATTATTTTTTTTTTCTTCTTTTTTTAAAATCTTTTTTTCTGGGACTCTGCTGAAGCCGAATCCCAAGATGGCTGCCAACATTTCCTTGTTGAACTATTGGCAGCCAATCAGATCTCAGCACAAGATCGGGAGCGTTTGTGGAGCCTTGGCATCCCTATATGTACAAATTAGTTTTTTCTTTAATAGTTCAAACAGTACTGAATGGATTTACACCAAATTAAAAAAAGGGCTCTTTTTGGACCCAGAGCTATGTTTTAGCCAAATTTGGTGTAATTCCGTCCAGCAGTTCGGCCTCTATTCCTGTTCAAAATGCCTATGGAAATTAACAGGGAGAAAACATGTTTTGGGACCCCCTCTTTTTCTCAGCCCCCCAATTGATGGATCACCCTGAAACTCTCCTGACAGCAGCTGAAGTGAGCGTTGTATTTTTTTGGAAAATTTTGTGAAGATTCATCTACCAGTTTGAAAGATATACACAAGTAAAAAAAAAAAAAAACTTTTTCTGTAGAATCTAGGTCCTAGATACACGGTCATATGGCGCTCCCGTTATGCTCCATGACTGAACCGCTCCAGGAGGACAGCAAGATGGCTGTCTTGTATGCAGCTCGGACCGACGCCGGGATGTTTGTGGCTCGCTTGTAATGGGGAGTCTCTAGGATGGGTCCTCAACATGGCCAGCAACGCCCGCAGCTTTTCTAACAATTTTAATCAGGTCTACCCCTGATGCGCCAAGTCACACGGACACTGGATGCCGGTGGTGCCAGTCGGCCAGCACAGCATTCGTAGAGGGGAGCTACGGAACCATGCAGCTGTATCGTATCGCATCCCACTGCAACGCACGGAGGTGGAAATCACCTCTCTGGCAGCACAACGCCCCTACAAGGGACTGCGCAACACAATAGGAGAGAGGTACATGCAATGTGCCCTTCCCCACTATGAGCCTTTTTCACACATTTTTTTTTAAAGAAAGGGTGGGGAGGACACTGCTGACAGTAGGATAACCTGCATCTGAAAAGAGACTCTATCAAGCACCTATTTAACATTTTGCCAGTAATCAAGCCAGCAAGCCAGGACCGATTATTATTGTGCCATATTTCATACGCCACCATCAAAATCCAATATCATTACTTTATCAAGAAGTTTGAACAAAACATTAATCATTAACCACTAAGTTTAATGAAAAGGTGCATGCACTACTTATTAGCCTCCTGCCACACTTAACAGGAATCCTGTCTTCAGCCAGCCAGCAATAGAAATGGAATTTCATGTCCCCTTTTTTCTGGCATTGACTCTGCTGTCAGTCCTTGCAGGCAGCATTGGTTGCCAGTATTGTCGCCACTGGGTTAAGAGACTGTCGAGTCGTTTCTTGATTGCTTCTACGCAATTTATTTCCTCCTGATATTTCTTTGTGCTGGGGCTAGGGGCCATGTAGGGGTCGAAGCTGCCTCTGGTTGCTGCACTAGGGAGCGCCATAGGTGGAGTGTGAAATGAGAGCGGTAGCGGAAGCTGTCTGTGTAGCACAGATGCGTCCTGTTACGCTCCAGTTCTCCTTCGGCGTCCCCCTGTACAACCTCTTCTAGTCAACAATAAAGCGCATTCCTCATGATGATTCATCTAAACTGCGCACAGCTGTTAAGTTCCTGACAGCCAGCAGATTGAAGAGCTTGACATTTGCAATGGGAAGACAAAAGTCAAGCTCTAACCATCTAGAGGTCTCCTTAAGAGACTCAAAGGGGCTCCAGGAAAGTACAAATGCACCAATGACTCTGTAACAGCATCTGCTCCAATCTACTCTAGCTCTTTGACATGGCAGAAGTCTGGGTCAACACAGGCCTCCCCGATCATAGGATCGTCCCTGCCCTTTTTGAGTCGGGAACGGAGTAGCTCCCTTCTCGACAACCAGGCAAGGCTCTCCGCTGCAAGTATGGATATCCTTCCACCCTCCGCCTTATTTTCTCTTGTGGTACATCATAAAGAAAAACCCTCAAATTCTTTGTTCTCATTTCACTGTCTAATGAGCTACCAAACAATCAATCTATTATCAACTCAGCAATAATTGATCCAGCTGAGAGAGATTTCTTATATTCTGTCCCAGATCCATCGCTAAACAGCTAAGTAGACCACATCAAGACCTCGCCTACTACCCCATCCAGTTCAAACTCTACAAAGTCTCCAGGAAACGTATCTCCTAAAGTAACTGTTGAAAGTATGCTCAACCAGATCCTTATGGAGTTACGCGATTTCAAAGCCTCGCAGGAGGAGGCGCACAGGAAAATCAACAAATAGCTGGTTCAGCTGAGCGCCAACATATTACATCTTTCCTTGCGGGTTTCCCAAGTAGAACAGAGGGTCTCCGATCCAGAGGATGCACATAATAGACATGAAATAGTGACAGCTCAGATTCAGACAGAGCTTGAGGGACTTCAATTTAAACTTGACGAAGCCAAAAACAGATCTAGGTTTGTTGGAATTCCAGAAGAAGTGGAAGCAATGTCTCCAGTAACTAATGTGATTACAGACCGTATTTACAAATGCACTCTTCTTGACAAGGCCGCAGCTAATGCAGATATCACCATCATGATGGCTCATCGGGTTCCCACATCAAGATCTTCGAACTCAAAGTATCCGCGCACTATATTAGTCAACTTTGGTGACCTCAGGATCAAGGAACAGATTTTATCACAAGCCATGAGTACTAAACTGACTTAGGAGGATATTGGATTCACAAATCTAAATCCTAGACACTACTTTTCAACAGTCACGAATCAGTATTGCCAAACAAAATGCAAATCAACTACCGGACCTCTCACTCAACAGATATCTTGGCATCTATGTTTCCCATAATATCTCAGATCTTTATACACTAAACTATCTTTCCACCCTTAAGAAAGCCAAAGCTCTTAGACACCATTGGCAGGATTCCCCAATGGCAATAATTGGTCGCACTGCTTTGGTTAAAATGATGATACTGCCACTATTTCTATTCATTTTTTCGAATGTTATGATCAAAGTCCCCCAACTTTTTTTAAGGAATTAAAATCAATGCTCCATCACTTTATCTGGGCAAGTACAAGCCTCATATTCAGCTGGAATCACTCCAGCTGACCTTCGAAGATGGAGGTTTAGCTCTACCCCATTTTAAGAAATATTATGAGGCAGCATTCATGGATTGGATTGTTAATTCTGCCAGCACACTTCAATGCGACTCCAATTTCTATCTCAACCAGATGCTCTTTGAGGATAACATCCAATTATCCCATTTTCTCGAAATCCCATGGCTCCTGAAGCGTACCAGATATAAACTTCCATACCTTTTATGGGCCTGAGGTGTTGAAATGCAACAGTTTTATCAGTTTTCATCCATCAATCTCATTAAAGGAAGCTGGGGCATTTGGGCTCCAGGTCCCTAGGAAAGTTATAGCAGACTGGGCGAAATAAGGTTCTCCAAATTTCAAGATTATTATATTAGCAGGGAACTTGAAAAGATGGGAGCAACTCAAAGCAAATAATCCTGCTATTTCAGATTTTTTATGCTTTTAATTTTAGCAGATCTCCCATTATATATTCAGTCAATGCTTTCTCCAATGCATTGCTCAACCAAAACACTCCCCTCCAAAATCACTCAAGCCCTGTTGGTTCAAAGACAACCAGGGGGCGGGAATTGGGACCGAATTCTTCGGCAAGAGCTACCAGCAAGCATCCTCCCATCTGCTTTAAATAGAATAATGACTACAACAGGTTGCGTTATAGACCCCCAGTCCTGGAAGCAGCATAATTTACTTTCCCATAAAGCACTGAGGGGGTGCCAACTTTAAGAGAATTACCTTTTCTACAAAATGGATGCTTTATTATACACTGGGTACATTGGGTTAACAAGATGTTTCCATCAATTTCATGTGAATGCTTTAGATGCCATTCTGAGCTTGGCGATTGGCTACGCATCTGCTTCATTTGCCCTCTTATCTCTAACTTTTGGGATAAAGTGTTCCAGTGGATTAGTAAGCAACTTCAGGTACTTCTAGTGCTGGCTCAAATCTTTGATCTTGCAGCAATAGAGAACAGCCTCGCCTCCATCATATGACTTTTGGGGAAGCAAAATTAAATTGGTCCAGTTTGGCGCTATGCCCAAAGAATTGAGGTTGCTCGAAAATTCTGTAGCATTTGGGGACATAATGCAATACTTTCAGGGCAAGCAGGGTATGAAGAAGTCATAGGAAATGGGTAATCATGAAAAATGCTAGACAAAATGGCAATTCCAATATAGTTATTTTAATGTATTATATTGTAAATCCATACCTTTATTTTGTGTTAAATTAGGCATCAAGCAATTGTCTAGTATATTATAGATGTATGCTTTTCTTTGAATTTTGATGTACGATCATGCATACCTGAACATATATGCACAAAAAAAGAGACTAGGTCCTAACTATAACTACCTAGTGCCTGTTTTCGGTAAGTAGTTATAGATAGGACCTAGTTTCCATAGGAAAAGTGTTTTTTGGCTTGGCTATATCTTTAATAATAATGTTGTTTGTCTTCATTACATTTTCCAAAAACAACGTCTTGTGGGGTCTTGTTGTGCATGGAAAGTTTCGGGCTGATCCAGCAAGCGTGGCCGAGAAAAAGGGTGGGGGGGCAAAAAAAGTGCATTTCCAATGTTAATTCCCATAGAGATTTTAGACATGAATGCAGCCTGAACTGTGGAACGAAATCACACAAAATTTGAAAGGAAGGTAGCTCTCGGTCAGAAAGCGCTCTTTTTTTTTTTTTTTTATTTGGGATAAATTTGCTCAGTAAATTCCGAGATATTAAAGGAAATCCAAATTTGTATATCTGGGCGGAGCCTAGTCACAGATCGCATGGTAAGATCGGATTGGATGTCAGCACTTCAACCATAAAGTGCTGGCAGCCATCTTGGCACCAATATACATGATAGCACCCCATTAAAAATGCATTGTAGTGAGTGGCAGGTTTTGAGGGTCACAAAAAGGAGAACTATAAAGTGTGATAACAGATTTTAGTTACAATATAAATCATTTATTGCTAAGGTGATTTTACCCTGTAAAAACGCCTTGGGATTTCATGAATCATGCTTGAGAGAAAACCGTTTTCTCGTGATTTTCCCATAAAGGTTACAGAAGGTGCTCCTGAAGCTAAAATGAGAGCATATTTTCTGTAAATTTATACTGTCTTTCTCAGCCATATGAGAATGAAGTCTGACATTCTCAGAAAACATGTACTTCCAGCCTGTCAGTTGAACACCAGACTGTCAGTTGATTCCTTTGCGGTGTTTCCAGATTTTGAGACCCGTCCCAAGCCCAAAGCTGTCCAAGTACAAGCCAAATGTAGCCCAACGCAGAGCAGTATCACCACAACAACTAGCCTAAAGATGAAACTCTCAAATTATACCAATATTGCCTTCAGAAAACATTTTAAAGTTAATTCTAAAGTCTATTTAATATACATATAATAGAAGGAGGAACACTGGGCAACAATGGAGTTCTGCATTCATGCCTTAATTCTATTAAAACACTAATTTTGATTACCAGTCCCCACTGTGACCTTCTATCACCACAAACATATTATGTAACTGATGGGAAAGCAGTGCAGAAAAGCAGGAGCTTAAAAGAGCCCTCTCAAATAAAAAGCTATATCCTAAAGCAGTCACTGCCTCTGCACCCTTCCTCCAATCAATTTCTGTCCATGGTGCGGGTGTAGTTTTCTTTTAATCACAGTACAGAAGCCCGAGGCAAAAAATGGAAAATTAGGCTGGCGATGGGGGTCTCAAGTTTTCCTGCATATGCTGGGCCCTCTTAAAGTACTGGTAGAGTAAGATAGTCTCTTCATCAGCGTTCCCAGGGCTTTAAGAGGGCCAGGTCCTGCCGGTGCTAAAAAATAAAATAAATAACAGGTGTTGAGACAGGTCCCTATTGGGCTCTTCATTTTTGCCCTCATCCTGGGCGTGAAAATAATGTTCACTGGGGGGGCACTACCAGCCATCACCAGCCTTTGATGTAACACTGGAGAGACTCCCTAGTTATGAGGGCACCATGAAGAAGCTAATCAGAAGATAGATCACCTGCTAGTGATCTCAAAGTGCACGCCGTGGGGATCTGCAGCAGGGCAGGAGGTGTGTGAAGGGCAGAGCGCAGGTCATTTAACAGGTCTGCAGTGATAAAACTGCTGCATGGGCGGCTACTGCCAAGTATTACCAGCTTCTAGACAAGCCCACAATAAATAAAAGTAAGTATTTTACAAATAGTTTTATTTAACTTTTCTAATTGAGTAGTATACTTATTTCACTGTATCATAATTATAGAACCAAAGCATTTTCAATATTATTTACGACAAAGTCATTGTTGTTACTCATTCATCTTCTGCATCTAACAACCATTGATACAGTCAATAGTCTGGACTTGTTTTAAGTGCATGCCTGTTGTTCTATTATATATCTGGATGCACTAACAAAAAGAGGTAGTAAAATACCAGTCAGGCAGCAGAGATTTTTTATCTTATATGTTTAAGCCACACCCTTTATTACATAGGTTGCGTCCCATAGAGAGAGCTCCCTACCAAGTTTTTTTTAACCCATTTAAAGCACTGGGCATATTTTTTACCCATACCATTCACAACAGACTCCATGTTGGCAAGTTTGGTACATTGGATCACTGAGGGCAGGAGGAATGGGGTAGGGACATGGACTCAGATAACAGAGGGCAGGAGGGAGAAGGTCTGGGGCACCAAACTGACCTTACAGGGCAGGCGTCAGCGGGTGCAGCAGCACAGTACACCACACAGGGCAAGCGGGACGGCAGTGCAGCACAATGGACCATGGAAGGCTATAGGGAGGGGACATGGCCATGCACATGGGCAACAGAGAGCAGAGGGGAAAGAGGCAAGGGCAGCAAGCTGACCATACCGGACAGACAGGAGGGACAGTTGCAGCATAACGGACCATGAAGGACAGCAGGGAGGTGGCAGGATCACGGCAATGGACTAGACAAGGCGGGAGAGAGGGGATAGGGGGTGTACAAATGGAAAACAGAGGGCAGGGGGTAACAGGGCAGGGCTGCAGCAGCAAGTTGAACATGAAGGGTAGATGGGATGGGCACTGAAAGCACAACTCTGGTGGCAGGTGCATGCACAAATGATCATGGAGTTCAGAAGGGATGGGTAGGGGCTGGACACAAGCAAGAGGGAAGGGGCTTCACAACAGACCACACAGAGTAGGCAGGAGGAGCAGTAGCAGCAAAATAGAGCATGGAGGGCAGAAGGGAGTGGCAGCAATATAGACCATGGAGGACAGGAGGGAGGAGATAGTGGCATGGAACTTGGACAGACAGGGTGGGGGTGGCAGGGATAGGTGGCAGTCATCTGACCATGCTAGGCAGGTGGGAGGGACAGTGGCAGCTCAACAGAACACTCAAAGTAGATAGAAGGGGCAGCAGCAGGTCTATGGAACATGGTCAGCAAAAAGGAGGGAGCAGGAACAAGAACAAGAACACAGACATCGGAGGGCAGGGGGAAGGAGGGTGGAGGCAGCAAGCTAAGCACAGAGGCTAAGCAGGAGGGCAATGATGGGACATAGAATTGGGCAACAGAGGACAGGAGTGGGCAGGGATATCAAGCTAAAGGGAGGGCAGTGGCAGCACATCGGACCATGCAGGGCATGAGGGAGGTGGCTGGTGCATGGACTCGGACCACCGAGGGTAGGCAGGAGGTGGATGGGGCAACAAGCTAACTGTTCAGGGCAGACGGGGAGGGCTGTGGCAGAACAACAGCCACTTAGTGCTGTAATGAGGGAGCAGAGTTATGGGTTTGGACAATGGGTGACAAGGAGGAGCGGGGGCAGGAGCAGCAAGCTTGGGTGGTGCCAACACAATGCCAGGCCCTGTGTCCAACTCCAGCCTCCCCTCCCCTGTTTATTCCGATGGGCATTTTGCTTAACATTAACAATATCCTTGAAATTCACAGAAAAAATAACAAAGGTTTCAGGGACGTTATAGTTGGGAAATAGAATTTTAAAACACCTTAAAAAATTCACTAAAAAACAAAGGTTACAAGGATGTTCTAGTTAAGTTAAAATTTTACATGCACAAAACCATAGAAATTCAACTGTTAGTTATTTCAAATAAACATAACTCTTGCCCTAAGGTAACTATAACTCATGCACCCCCATGCACAGTTTTTTATGAATAATTTTACAACAAATGTTATAGCGGTATTATCAATATTGTATAAAACATGTCATGAGTGCTGAAATATCTGGGGAAACTAGAAGTGCATGGCGAGGGCGCGAGTTATAGTTACCTTAGGTCGCAAGGTTTAGTTACTTGAAATAACTCTCACTGAATTTCTATGGTTTTGCACATTTATAATGTGAGCCTCCCTGTAACCCTTGGTTTTTTAAGTGAATTTCTATGTTTTTTAAATTTCTGTTTAAGTAAATTTCTATGGTTTTTTTAACGTAAATTTATTTTAATTAATGTATGTTAATATAACCACAGCTGCACATTGCCATGGGTCGTGTGCAGATGAGGTTGGCAACAGGGACTGGGCTATGGCCAGGCCATGCGGTCAATCCCCTATAACAACCCAAATACATGGAACACACAGCCTTTGGCTGTGTGTGAGAGGGTTGACCACATGGCCTGGTCTGCAGCCAGGCCCTGCGGCCAACACCCCTATAACCACCCAACCCCTCGGCATGCACGACCAAAGGGGTTTGGAGCTTAAATGGGGCAACATTAAATCTATATATTTAGGGGGACCGCACAGGTACCGG
Source organism: Pleurodeles waltl (assembly GCF_031143425.1). Lineage (NCBI taxonomy): Eukaryota > Metazoa > Chordata > Amphibia > Caudata > Salamandridae > Pleurodeles > Pleurodeles waltl. The sequence continues at coordinate 1,009,042,609 of NC_090449.1, read as the reverse complement.
GGACTACTACCTTCCCTGGGAACACCTAATAAAAGTTGTTCTGGGGTCATGCTGCCCCCCCTCGGGCCCCAGGGACTACCACCTCCCTGGGACAACATTAAATAAATATATGGGGGGTGCATGAACCCCCCCTAAGCTTTGGGGACCACAACCTTCTGGGGAGTGCATTAAAAACAAAACTTAGAGGGGGTCGCAAAGAACCCCCGGGCCCTGCAGACCACCACCTCCATAGGGCTCTTTTTAAAATCATTTATAGGGGGGGTGGCTGCAAGGATCCCCCTGGCCTCAGGTGACCACAACCTCCCCTGGGGCAGTTTTTACATTATTTTTAGGGGGAGGTGCATAGACTCCCTGGGCCTAACACCTCTCCAGGGCTTAACACTTAATATAGCTAGGGAGGGGGGCTCGTGGCCCCCCCCCCACCTAAGCCAAGTTCGGCACAGGGACCCCATCCCATTGGCCCTGGCAATGCATCATGGGTGCTCTGGCCCCACACAGGGCACCCTGCAAATTGTTATGGGGCCTCTGGGGGAAGCCTCAAGGCCCACGCAGTCCCACTGACTCCCAGCTCCTGCAGGAGCCAGCATTGCCCCTGCACGGAGTGAGCTTCTTTAAATAGCAGCTCCCTGCATGCAGGAGCAATGTTTTAATTTCTTTCCCTCCACGCATGTTAGTGTGCAGGGAAAGAGATGTAAACTCTGCTTTAAGCAAGCAGGAGCTGTTTGACAACTTCTGCTTGCTGAAAGCGGAGGTATGTTTGCTTTTGCTTGGCGGTCCCCAGGGCCATAAATGGCTCCAAGGGGTGGGGGCTCACCTGCCTCCCCTCATTATATTGTATATCCTCCAGGGTGGTGGTAGTCCCTCGGGTGCGGGGGGCTGGGCCCCTCCCCCACATACATGACATGCATAGCCCCGGGGAGGGGGTGGCCCCCAGGGCACGGGGTGCCGTGCCGCCCCCACATACATAATATTTATTGCCCTGGGGAGGTGGAGGTCCCTGGTGTGCGGGGAGCCGTGCGCCCCACCCCTGGCATACAGAACAATTGATTGCCCCAGGGAGGTGGTTGTCCCTGGGGTGCGGGGGCCACGCGGGCTATCCCCGGGGCTTTGATAAGCCCCAGGAGAGGGACTCTGTGGCCCCTCCTGTATTTTGTGAATGCCCCAGGACCTGGCCCACCTGAGGGCAAAATGAAAAGCAAGCACGGGAGACTGCGCTTGACTTTTTTTTTTTTTTTTTATCCACTGCGAAACTCACAAATATTCACAATATTCCCAGTTAATTAAAAAAAAAATGCTAGCTCTGGGGGGACTAGAATGTTAGGGTAACAGTAGCCTGTCCCTTTTTTAAAAAAAAAATTTTTTTTAAGACTAGGCTGAAGTCTCATCTCAGAATGGTTGCCAACACTTCCTGGTTGAAGTGTTGGCAGCCAGTCAGATCTCTGCACAAGATTGGGAGGAGCTGCACAGCCTTCCCGTCTCTAGATATACAAATTTGGTTTTCCTTTAATATCTCTTAAACTACTGAATGGATTTACACAAAAAGAGTAATCTGCGTACCACAATCTTGCTGCCACATTTGCTGTAATTCCATCCAGTGGTTCGGGCTATAGTCGTGTTTAAAACTTTTATGAGAAATGCACTTTTTTATGCCCCCCTTTTCCTTGGCCCCTGCTTGACGGATCACTCCAAAGCTTCCCATACACAACAGGAGTCTTGTGAATATTCGTCAAACGGCTCCAAAGATAAAGGCAAGTCAAAAAACACTTTTTCTATGGAAACTAGGTCCTAATTATAGTGCCCTACTGGCAACTGCCGGGCAGTAGTTTTGGTTTTTTATATATATATATATATATATATATATATATATATATATATATATATATATATATATATATATATCACTGGAAAAAAACAAAGGTTGAATTGATATTATAGTTTAGTATGATAACAAGATCTTGGTGTATGTTTAAAAAAAAAAACAAAAAAAAAAAGAAAAACAGAAATTCGCTGAAAATACCAAAGGTTAAGTGACGTTATAATTAGATGCTTCAATAAGATGAAAAGTTTAAAAAACACTGAAATTCTCAAGATTACAATTCACTGAGCTAAACTTAGAACGGCCGCCAAGAAGATTTCATACTCTGTTCATCAGAACAGGATTACTCAGAGACGTCATCAATGATGGGATTTAACATGTCATGAGTGAGCTATTAAGTGAGGTCATAAGAAGTGCATGGTGTGGCACATATCGGAACCATTGGGCCACTGTCTGTCAAAAAAAAATCATATTGAGCCCAGCAGACATAGGAGATTTGTACTTTTCCAAGTTATTGGCTTTCTATTTAGATCCCCTTATATGTGAATTTAACATGGCTCCACGTAAGTGATTATTCACAGTTATGTCATTGCCATTCGACGTTTACATTCCTAGACATTCATGGGATGGTAGAAGAATTTGTAGCACATGCTCATTGTAACCTTGACAACTTTGAACTCCCATTCTTTTGTTCCAAGTTGCACGGTGCTATCTATTTGTTATATACAAAACCCAGAAGTAAGAAGTAAATACCACGAGGGTCTTTCACCCTAGTATCTTGTTAGCTCAGTGGTTCAGTTCCTTTCACCACTAGATTACTTATTATCTAAGGTCTGTAATGATCACAATTCTGGTCCGGGTCATGGGATGTCCAGACTGCTAGGCCCTGATAGATGACAATGTTTGACAATAACAAAATAGGCAAATGATTTGGAACCAAAATGCATGTGACCCCCACTGCATCAAAGCCCCATCTGACAGCCTGTTTCCATATCCCTGTCTCCATGCAGAAATTTGATAAGGTGTTCAGCTCAGTTGTTCTTTTGTACTGGTGCCAGTTTTCCCCCCATAACTTTGTGTATGCTTGTTCAGTCTCAAGATATTACGACACTCCCAAGACCTGGCTTGGAGTTTATTTTCTTCGTGTTACCAGAGTTTCTGCATTAGGAAACTTTATTTAAGTGAATATTGGTCTCATTGAGCCTTCAGAGCTATCCTCTGGGTGTTTATTGGGTTCTTACCAGATTGCCCAAGAGTTGCTCTGAGGACCCTGGAACTAAAGTGCCTCTTGGGGCCTTACCCTAGCCTCTGCCTCAGATGCATTTTGGAACTTTTGGAGGGTTTCTGTGACCAAGCAACTGTCAGAGGTGCCTGTGTGTCTTTACCCTGTCTTTGTTGCTTGAAATGCCCCTTGTGCTTAGTCCTTCCGAGGTTCTCCTTCTGTCCATTTTTTAGGTCTTTAAACAAGGCTTCCTCTGAAGTGCCGACAGTTTAATGTCGTTTAAAAAATCATTGAGCGAGGGCAGTGAAGCTATTTGGTGATCTTGGTTCACTTCCTAGTGGGTAGGTGCCTCAGGTATCACAATCAAGATACATTTTCTCATTTGCTGACAGACTCTGCAGAGATGTCATGAATTGAAATAAGCCTGGAGTCTGACATCCTTTCTCATCCGTCTACACAGGTTTCTTTCACACTGGCAAGTATTATGATTAATTATTGTGAATTTGAGGTACTGTTGCTTTTAGCAATCACCTTCCCTAAAGAGTACAGTCACAACCTGATCCCACACAAAGACAGAGAAGGCATTAGGTTGACCAGTTGTGCTTGTCATGTTGACTTGAAAATTTAGCTGGAATGTTAATTTTACATATTACTGGTTTTAATATATTCTTCTGGTTTGAATCTTTTACTCCAGGTTCTGTGCCTTATTCATGTCAGCCACAACGGAGTGAGTGAGTCTGAGCTGATGGAGCTCTTCCCAGAACTATCTTGGCCAGTTCTGACATTCTTGATTCACAACCTGAGCAGAATGTTTCTTTTGACCTATGGTTGTGGATTGCTAAAGTTTCAGCATCTCCAGGTGACGTATATGCATCACGCTAACCACATTCTTCCCAGCCTCCCTGTCATATTACCGACAATGGACTGGGGTATCAAAAACTCTCACTCAGTGTTCACCCAGTAATGCAAATTTTGTCCTAAAATTGTTCATCCCTGTGTTTTGTACATTTCTGTTCCTGATGAGGTCAAAAGTATTTCAAATAGATACACATACCTGCCATTTACAAACACCTGCTAGAGAATTATAAGACTCTTGACTTGTAGCTGCAAGGGTTATTTCTTACTCATATGTCCAAAAAGCTGTTGGCTGCCCTGAAAAAGATGTCGCCTCCGTACCCACTCCTCATCTCAGACTGCAAAACCAACCTGCTTTTTCTTGCTTTTCCTCTCCTTTTTCATGCCAATCGCTCGCTTCACTGTGCACACCTCTGTTTGGTGCATTCTACTCCCTCTGATGTTTGTCCATACTCATTAACATTCCTCTGCACCTCTTAAAGTCACCAGCCTTTTCTGTGCCCTGCCCACTGGCTTTCCAGTAGACCCTTGGAGGTGCCTTGTGGACATCAGGGGAGACTTAAGTCACATGATGAACAGAGGGTCTACCAGGCTGTCAATGCCATGTCACACAATCCTTAGCTTGTCAATACTAGCAATTGTAGCCCACATTCTCAGCCTCTGAATTGGCTGAACTGATTGCAACATTCTCTTAAGGGTGCCAAAACTAATGACTATGGGCCACCTATATGAAGCTTTTTTGTTGTTGTTGCAAATAACCCGATTCACATTATCGGCCAGTTTGCGACCAAAAAAAACAAAAACATTTTCCTATGTACAAAACCCTATTTTGTGATTGGGTAACCTATTACCGAATCACAAAATTAGTTAGTGATTCAGTGATAGAAAGGAGCGTGTTAAGGGCGTCTCTTCCTCGTAGCGACTCGCAGTCCTGTGTACAAATGTTTTGCAACTGGAATGTGGTCGCAAAACATTAGCTTTTTAACACCAATTTCAAATAGGTGCTAACACATTTGCAAACCAGAAGGGTTCCCCAAGGGACCACTTCTCCTTTGTGAATGCATGGAAAAACATTTTTAAGGGCATGCAGTGGTCCCCGTGGTCCACTGGCCTACTCTGAAACGTTTCATTTGTTTTCTTTTTAAAAGCATCCTGTTTTCCTTTAAGGAAAATGGGCTGCATTTAAACAAAATGCTTTATTTAAAAGCAGCCAGTCATGGTGGCCAGCAGACCACCATCCTGTGATTTTTGCAATTTCCAGTGGGTCGTAAAGTGCGCTCAACCTCATTAATATTAGTGAATTAGGTCTATTTGCGACCCACTGCGAATCGCCCCAAAAAACTCAGTTTAGTTACATACATTTGGAATTGTGCAGACATACATAGTTCCATTGTAAGGGAACAAATGCACACAATATAATAAAGTGACAAGTGCATTTTTTTAGATTAGATATTCAAAATAACTCCTCTGAACTTGCAGGCGGTTTAATAATATTTGTGTTTAGTAATCGAGCGCTTCAATGCTAAGGCCGGAACGCGCTATATAAATCTCCATATACATACATACATACATACATAATAGGTGGACGCTTAAGACTGACCAAGATAAGAGAAGTCATGATATCATACTGTATCTTGTCTAGTGATATGGATTGTTTTAGGTGCCATCTTCCAAATTTTGCATTAGATATATTTTGCTTGAGTGGCTGTGGCAAATACCCAAGTCTTAGAAGGAAATCAGCCTCCTGCATTCACAAAGTAAACAGAGTGAATCACGATAATTGAAAGAACTTTTAAGACTTTGGTTTGTTGTTCTGTGACTAAATAAAGTGAATGTATAAAAGATTCTAAAGGTCCTGCCACCCACACAAAATATGATTTCTCTAATTCTATCAAAATAGACATGGGCTTTAACACATTACAACTAAATCTTAGGCTATCTGTTGACACAGTGTTAATTTAGCCATCCCAAAGTCTCAATCTTTAATCAAGTGAATTTGGAAATTTAGCTAAAATGCAAGGAAATTCTCGATATAGAAAATAACAAGCTTCACTAAATTAAATTATAGTGTGAGTAAATGCTCTGAACTATCCGCAAGCAGGCATGTTTGGTGCTATTTAAAACATCTGAAATAAATACATAAATAAGACCAAATTCTTGACCGCAAACATCTTCATGTACATTTTGTAGTGTGGCCCATCGTTCTGAAATTTCTCTACCTAGAATACTTCCTGATTTATATTCTCTGTTATTGCTGCTGTTTCTGATGTTAAGTTTTTTACAGGCTTGGGAAGCAGTGAGGCAGGAGTACATGGACGATGGTCCAAACATTATTTCCGACTACAGAGAAAAACTGATCAGCTACTTCACAATGCAGCTAAGGTATGCGATTCATCACTGAATATATACTTAAGACACGTGGATTAGCAGTGTGAGCATGATCATCTGCTACCTGTGATCTTTGAAGATCCAGAATCTGTTATTTTTCTCCTCGGTTTACAGAGCCTTTTCACCAGCAGTACATTGTCCTAGGCATCTTGTTTTGTGTACTGCTTGTGTAAGCTTAGATAGTGACTTTGACTCTTGTCCTCTACCTTTTGGCATGGATTTAATTAGCCTTGTGTAGCGGTGATTCCATGTATCACTGAAACCTTGTCATGCTTGGTTCAGAAAAGGTTTCTTTGCACGTGTGATTTATGAGCACGAAAGTGTCAAGAATGCGTATTGTGTCATCCAGTGGTTCCCAACCTGTGGGCCGGGGGACCCCTGGGGGTCCGCAAAGCGTCCTCAGGGGGTCCGCGACTGCTTAAAAAATGTAATAATATTAGGCCCCAGCTATCAGTAATGACTCAGTGGGGGTCCCCCTGTTCCAATAATGATTCAGTGGGGGTCCCCGGACTCCAGTATTGATAAAATGGGGGTCCACAGAAGTCAAAAGGTTGGGAACCACTGGTGTACTCTGTAATCACCAAAGTATGGTACAAGCCATCTCTGACATCTGACAGCCATTGTATAGAATAGTCAGACCTTCCTACAGAAACTAGTCTCCTTCTGAACACAGCTTAACATTGTCTCATTAAAAATGTCTTGCCTGTTGCACAGGTCCCTCAAGGCTTTCAGGGATGGAAATGGAAGTTTTGGCACAAGTTGGACTAAGGGTTAAAATTAAATAATTTTTTGTTTTTGACTGCACAGCACATTCATGGATAATCTAAGCTTCCTGAAGCACAATGGTTTTGTACACTTACTGGTTGTTTTTCATAATAAGTAGACAGATTTCAAGGAAATTCAAAGAAAATGTACTAATGAATATCTGTCCTTTTTGACTTAGCCAAGACAGAGTGACTTGGAGAAGTGCTGATGAACTTCCCTGGCTTTTCCAGCAGCAGGGCAAGAAGCAGAAGTTGTACCAGTGCCTGTTAAATCTCTTTGTATCACAGAATCTTTACAAGAGGTGAGACAGCTTTCACACCATGTATTAGTGTGCTTTTACAAGAAAAAAACTTGTGCGGAGTCACAAGTGTATTCTGTAAAGTCATAACCCATATCACCTTTCAGTGAGGATCGAAGGAGGAATTTCTTTAGAAGATCCATATAGAGTGTCTTTAAATGATGAGACCCACATTGAAATGTACATTGTATCCTATATACCACTTATCTTTATTGTCCAAATGTTTTTGTTTTTTGCTGTTTCAGTAATGCATTGCTGACTGTGTGGTATAGCATGGAAAGATATGTGAGGAGATGTGCGCAGAAGGCATACCAACACACACAGTATGTCAGTGTCCAGCATGCGATCAAGCCATCAATGGTTATTATTATTTTTTTTATCTTTTTTTTTGGTTCTCTTTTTGTCATATCCACATTGAGACTTTACCAGAGGTTGTACGGCCTCGTTAGAAGGCATTGTGCTTACTTTCCAATCAGGTGTCATGTAGCACACCACCACACTCAGCACATATCTGGGCATTTGTGTTTCCACGGACGCAATATCCCAAAGTGGTGCTGGGGGCTGACGGGGAGTATCAAATGTGATGAACAGCAGTTGAATAGCTGTGTTCTGCATTTGGCAAAAGTTGTCAAAGTTAGGCATCTTTGCTTGCCAAGCCAACACCATGAGTTTCTAGATAGTGGCATGTTCAAGCACTGTGGATTGCCCTTTCTGAGCAAATGATTCTTTCGGAGGTTAAGGGGGAGTCTTTCTTCTGAGGTCAGTTCCTCTTTAAATCATATATAAAAGGAGACATTCATGAGTGACTGATGGATTTCCCTTTGGATTTTTCTGGGTTCTTTGATTGGCTCTGTCCTCTTTCCTGGTGTCAAGGAGAGCTTCATGCTCAGCTTACTTACTTCTGGATTACCCTTCATCTTCAATTATGAACTCTAAGATTGCAAAATAAATTCTTACCCTTGTGATTTTCCTCCTAACTGGGACCTCTTATGTAAACACTTGACATCTTTTGCATGTATAGCCAAGTGCAGGGTGGCTTCATTGAAGACTCACCCTTTCTTCAAGACTCACACTTTCCTTCTCAGCATCCAATCCTAGTCCTCCCTGTGTGGATTTCTTGTGGTTTGGTAGAATGGGCTGTAGGCAGTAATTTAACATACTTCTTGTTAGATGCCTTGCCTCACTGCTCATGTGTTTGTCTCACCCCATGAGTATTTCTGGTTAACTACGACTTCCACTGCTGAAGGCAAGGGACTATTTTCTTTCAGTCAGATGGAGTGCTTGGCTCTTCTTCTTTTAACTCCTTCCCTTTTACTGTTCCCTTGGTTGGCATTCAGTCCACTTTCTAAGTCCTGCAGCTCACTCCCCTCCTCCTTGCTCTTTATTTCCACTGCTCTTCAACTGGTCACTGATGCCCACCAATCCCACTCTGTTTTCCCTACATGCAAGCTCCTTTTTGCAGACTCGGCACAATAGACATGCCCCCCTCCCTATCCTTCCCCACCGCAGCCAATTGCTGCTGTGAGTACAGATTTGTGCTATTGTGGTGCAATCATTAGCAAAATCAATACCATGAGGTGGCCATCCCGAAACTCTATTTTTTTCTATTGTTTATTATAGTTCTGTTGTTCCAAGATGGCCAACACTGTGTGTCTAGACGCAAAGTGATGCATTGTGGCAACCATCTTGGAAGTGTTTTGTTTCTATTATTATTATAGTCGTATCATTACAATAACAAAATACAGAATTTCAAGATGGCTGCCCAGTGGTATTTGCTATGCAAATACTTGTGCTACACACGCTTATTTTAAGTGCTGATCTTTCCCGTGTGGCTTTTTTAGTGGCAGTCAGGAATTGCTGTTTGGGAGCAGGTTGTTAACCACATGCAAAGCCACAACCAACTTCCACAGCCCAGCTCCATGTTGTGGGTGCGTGTCCTCGCGTTTCTTTTATTTTTGGAAGCATGCTGTCCCCTGACTCTGCATTATTGGTTTTGTTTACCTGTATTACTCCCCAGTATCCCTATTTCTGATGGATACAACTACCTGTGGATTCCTCACCTCATGAATACTCCCATGGCGCCAGCATTCTACGGAAATCTTCTTACTAGTCTCTGCACGTCGACGAGGACGTCACTGTCTCGCACGCGACGCCGTCTGACGTCATACAGGCAATAAGAGGTCCTCGACGACGTGCGGACGTCAGTTCCCTTTTTTCCGTGCATTCGAAACGGTTATCTTCGAGGGAGCAACTGTTACTCTTGCGGTTACAGTGTATATCTTGCTGCGTACTCTTTCTCTGTGGAAATAATGTCGCAGAGAAAGTCTGGATTTAAGCCTTGTCGTGAGTGTGGAGGCAAGATGTCGGTGACGGATCCTCATTCCGATTGCCTTTGGTGTTTGAGCTCCGACCACGACGTCTCGACTTGTGATTCATGTCAGCACATGAATCCGAAGGCCCTTAAAGAACGTGAGGCGAAGCTGTTTATGGCCAAGTCAAAGGAGAAGCATCACAAGAAGTCTTCTCCAAAACATCGGCGTCATCGAGACTCCCGGCGCCGTAGAGAATCTCGGCGTCATTCAAGGGAGGCTCGTTCCAGGTCTCCGGATCGGCGCCGAAAGACATGGGAGGTCAGCCCCACGGTGACGCCGCATCCTTCGACGCCGTTGCCCTCTCCGGCGTCACCAACTTCGCCTGGACAGGCGTCGGTGATTGAGGTATTGGAGCCTCAAGTGTTTTCTCCGGCGCAGACGCAGAGGCCGGAGTCGGGGTCGCCTCCGAGACAGGCACCCCAGTATCCGGCTTTTCCCACCCCTGGAGCCGATAGTTCCGCATTCTTGAATGCGATGTATGCCATCTTCCAACAGATGGCTCCAGGGGGTGCTCCGGCTGGGCCTTTGGCCTTTTCTTTGGGTGATCCTGCGCCTCTTCGGCCGGCACCCTTTATGCCCTTTCTCCCGTTTGGGAACGTGGGCTCGGCGCCAATGTCGGCGCCGGTGGCCGCTCCGGTGGCTTCGGAGGGATTGGCCCCAGGGATTTCCATCCCGTCGACGTCGAGATTTCGGCCTGTGACTCCGGTGGGTCCATCTGTTTCAGCTGCTCTTCAGTCGGCGCCGAAGTTACCCGTGGCGCCGGATGCGGCGTCGGTGGCTTCGGAAGATCGGCGCCGATCTCCGACTTCGGCGGAGGCATTGTCGACTCCGCGGATTGAGCAACGACTGCATTCAAGGAGGCGTGCTCTCCGGGTACTAGAAGAGCAGGAGTACCAACGAGCCCTAGAGGAAGGAGAGCTAGAGGACTCGGGTGATGGGCTGCGTGGACTGGAGTCGGCCAGTGGGCTGGACACTTCCCCTGAGTGGGACCTTTCGTCCCCGGGGGAATATACTGAGGAAGCTGCTTCCTTTCATACAGTGGTACGGAAGGCAGCTAGTTTTTTGGACCTGCCTTTGCCGGTGGTGGAGGCAAAACAAAACCTTTTGACGGAGGTGTTGCATCCGGCCTCAGCCGCGGCAGAGCCTCTGTTACCTTTTAATGACGCTCTGCTGGATCCGGTTTTAGAGGTGTGGAAGAGGCCGGCATCTTCCCCAGCAGTTCACAGAGCCGTGGCCAGGAGGTATCGGACGGCTCCAACTGATCCTGGTTTCCTATCTAGGCACCCTACGCCGGAGAGCTTGGTAGTGCAGGCCTCCTGTTCGTCCAAGTCAGCGCCTGGTTCTTTCCCGACGGTGCCTGGGGACAGAGACTCAAAAAAGCTAGAGGCGCAGTCGAAGAAGATTTTTTCGTCCTGCAGTCTGGCGTTAAAGGCCACTAATGCGACCTGTATCCTGGGGAGGTATATTCATGCTCTGATGGATGACATCTCCTCTTCGTTTACAGAGCTTCCCCAGGGTCTTTTGGATCTTGTCTCTGATGCCCAGGCTGCTGCGACCCAAATTATCCAGACGGGACTGGATACCACCGACTCGGTAGCCAGAGCAATGGGCACAACTGTGGTGGAAAGGAGACAGGCCTGGCTCCGTAACTCGGGCTTTTCGGCAGATGTACAGTCCACATTGTTGGATCTCCCGTTTGATGGGGACAAACTGTTTGGGGCTAAGGCTGATTCGGCCTTGGAACGTTTTAAGGAGAGCAGGGCCACGGCTAAGTCGTTGGGACTCCAAGCTCCTTCTTCCACGGCCTCTTCCAGATTCTTCAGGAGGTTTCGTGGATTTGGGCGTGGCTCTTCCTCCTCTTCCTTTCGGGGAAGATATCAGCAACCTGCCTCTTCCCACCCCTATAGATCTTTTAGGGGGAGGGGTAGGGTCCGCACCAGGGGAGCCTCTCAGCAGCACTCTGCCTCTTCCTCATCCTCTGGCGGGGTGCAGCAGGGGAAGCAGCCTTAGGCTTCCACCATTTCCCACTCACTCCTCTCCTGTAGGGGGAAGATTACAGCATTTTCTCACCAAATGGGAGACTGTTACGTCGGACACTTGGGTTCTCAGTGTTGTGGGAAAAGGCTACACCCTTCCCTTTCGGGAGTTTCCGCCCCTCATCCCGCCCCGCCCTTCGTATTGTTCACAAGAACACCTCCTGTTGCTAGAACAGGAGGTAGAAGTCCTCCTTTTAAAGGGCGCGGTGGAGTTGGTCCCGGAGCAGGAAAGGGGTCAAGGAGTTTACTCAAGGTATTTCCTGATTCCCAAGAAGGATGGTCGTTTGAGACCAATTCTGGACCTGAGGATCTTGAATTGGTTCCTCAAGCAGGAAAAGTTCAAGATGCTGACCCTAGCACAGGTGCTTTTGGCGTTGAACATGGAAGACTGGATGGTGTCTGTCGACTTACAGGATGCTTACTTTCATATCCCGATACTCAAGTCACACAGGAAGTATCTCCGGTTTGTGGTGGGATCGCAACACTACCAGTTTGCGGTCCTTCCGTTTGGTCTTACTTCAGCACCTCGAGTCTTCACGAAGGTGATGTCGGTGGTTGCGGCAGAGCTCAGAAGGAAGGGGATAGCAGTATTCCCTTACTTGGACGATTGGTTGATCAAAGCCAAGTCCCCGGAGCTTGTGTTGCGTCATCTGCAGTCAACAACCCAGTTGTTGTTCGACCTGGGCTTTTCGGTGAACGAGCCCAAATCTCACCTGGAGCCCTCTCAGCGCCTCCTGTTCATAGGGGCAGTACTGGATACAACATTGGGTCGGGCCTTTCCTCCGCCTCAGCGGATTCAAGATATTCAGGATTTGGTTCCAATGTTTCGAAATGGAGCGGTAGTTCCAGTCCTCAAGGTCCTTCGTCTGCTCGGTCTTTTTGCCTCCTGCATTCTGTTGGTCACGCATGCTCGCTGGCACATGAGGGCTCTTCAGTGGTGCCTCCGAAGGCAGTGGTCTCAACACAGAGGGGATCTAGAGGGTACTGTCAAGATCTCCAGAGATGCTGCTGTGGATTTGAAGTGGTGGATTGCAAGCAACAATCTTTCACAAGGAAAGCCGTTCCAGCAGTCGCCACCAGTGGCCACAGTCATAACGGATGCTTCCACTCTAGGGTGGGGAGCTCATCTGGGGGATCTGGAGATCAAAGGTCTTTGGTCTCCAGAGGAACAGATTTTTCACATCAATCTGTTAGAGTTACGGGCTGTACGTCTGGCTCTCAAGGCCTTCCTCCCTTCCCTTCGTGGTCAGTCGGTACAGGTCCTAACGGACAATACTACCACGATGTGGTACATAAACAAGCAGGGAGGAGTGGGGTCGTACCTTCTCTGCAGAGAAGCTCTTCGACTATGGTCCTGGGCAAAGGACCATCGGATTTGCTTGATAGCAAACCATCTGGCCGGAGTCTTGAACGTGCGTGCGGACAGTCTGTCGCCACTTCTCGGCAGACCACGAGTGGCGTCTCCATCCAGATCAAGTCCGTTTAATCTTCCAGAAGTGGGGGTTTCCTCGGGTAGATCTGTTCGCCACTCGAGAGAACGCGCATTGTCCGTTGTTCTGCAGCCTTCAGTATCCGATGCAGGAAGCGTTGGGGGACGCGTTTCAAATGACCTGGTGCGGCCAGTTGCTTTACGCGTTTCCTCCCATACCCTTGATTCCTCGAGTATTGAGGAAGATTCGCCAAGACCGGGCTCTAGTAATCTTAATAGCTCCGGATTGGCCAAGGAGGGTGTGGTACTCCGACCTTCTCCAACTCTCAACGTGCCCGCCGCTCCGTCTCCCTTTCAGGGCAGACCTCCTCTCACAGTCGCAGGGGCAGGTTCTACACCCCAACCTCCAGAGTCTGCACCTACATGCCTGGAGATTGAACGGGGCAACCTGAGTTCCTTCTCTCTCCCGCCTGAGGTAGTGGATGTTATATTAGCGGCCAAGCGACACTCCACTAAATCTATCTACGCTAATAGGTGGTCTAAATTTGTTGCGTGGTGTGGAGAGAGGCAGATTGATCCTTTACATGCTCATCTATCGGACGTTTTGTCTTTTGCTCTATCTCTGGCGCAGAAAGGTTGTGCAGTGGCTACCATTAAAGGTTATTTATCGGCCTTGTCAGCCTTCATATGTCTTCCAGACCAACCATCTTTATTTAAATCCCCTATTGTTATCAGATTCTTGAAAGGTCTTCTAAATCAATATCCTCCAAAGCCATTCGTTATGCCGCAATGGGATTTGTCCTTAGTCCTGACTTTCCTTATGGGGTCCCCTTTTGAACCTATGCATTCTTGCCCCTTGAGGTATTTGGTTTTAAAAACAGTCTTCCTGATAGCTATAACATCAGCAAGGAGAGTGAGTGAGTTGCAGGCCTTATCAGTAAAACCCCCTTATACAACTTTTTATGGGGATAAGGTGGTGTTGAGGACCAAGGCTGCTTTCCTCCCGAAGGTTGTTTCACCCTTCCATTTGGCTCAGGCAATTACTTTGTCCACGTTCTATCCTCCGCCTCATCCTTCCAAAGAGGAAGAAAGACTGCACCGTCTGGACCCAAAGAGAGCGTTGAGCTTCTTTATCGATAGAACAAAGGATTTCAGGCTGGAGGATCAGCTGTTTATTGGATACGTGGGCAAGAGGAGAGGAAAGGCAGTCCACAAGAGAACACTATCCAGGTGGGTTGTTCTTTGCATTAAAATATGTTACTCTTTGGCAAAGAAGGATCCTCCTGAGGGCATTAGAGCTCATTCCACCAGAGCTAAGTCGGCCACTTCGGCCTTAGCCAGAGGTGTTCCTGTGGTCGACATCTGCAAGGCCGCAACTTGGTCGTCCCTTCACACTTTTGCAAAACATTACTGTTTAGATTCTGAGGTTAGAAGGGACGGCCATTTTGCACGGTCAGTGCTGCAGGATTTCTTGGTTTGACCATTTAGGCACCCACCGCCGGGCGTGGTACTGCTTTGGGACTCTATTCATGAGGTGAGGAATCCACAGGTAGTTGTATCCATCAGAAGAACGAGTTACTTACCTTCGGTAACGACTTTTCTGGTGGATACATTAGCTACCTGTGGATTCCTCACGGTCCCACCCGCCTCCCCGTTGCCTTTATGGTCTTGCCAAGTAATCCTTGAGTGTGCTCCTCTTGGTCTTTGAGGGTGCAATAGATGTATATATATAATATATTTATATATATATAGGTATATGTGTATATATCTTTATGTATATACTTGGTGTGTGTATATATTTTAAAAAAGAGAGTTTTATATATATATATATATATGTACATAAAAAGATTTACAGTTATTCATACAATGTGGTGTATTTTTACAATATAATGGATGTTGCTTTGTTCTTTCATTGCATTGCCTGGTTGTTCTCATGCACGTAAAAAATGATTGGTACTGACGTCCGCACGTCGTCGAGGACCTCTTATTGCCTGTATGACGTCAGACGGCGTCGCGTGCGAGACAGTGACGTCCTCGTCGACGTGCAGAGACTAGTAAGAAGATTTCCGTAGAATGCTGGCGCCATGGGAGTATTCATGAGGTGAGGAATCCACAGGTAGCTAATGTATCCACCAGAAAAGTCGTTACCGAAGGTAAGTAACTCGTTCTTCTCTCCTCTTTTTTTATTTGTAATCATCCTTTTCACCTTCCTCTGTTTAATACTGCTGTGATGTGCAGGCTGGAAAATGAGCGGCAATGAAGCGTATCTAGCATAAAGTCTGCATACCGTGCTGAGACACTAGGGGTATGCATTTACACGGGTTGTGCCCTTGGGATCTGCTTTACACCAGTCTTTTATGATTTGGAACCTAGCAGATGTATTAGTTTATCGTTCATGTTGTAATTAAAAATTAGTTTATGAAGAGGTGTTCTAGGATAAATGGCATACTCTTTGCATCTCGATATTCAAGGAGAGGTTGACAACTTTCCATTTGATGAAAAAAACTTTTTCCTCTCACTTCTGACAATTAATTGCAGCAATGTCAATTGTAAATAGTAATGAAAAATAATTTAATCCCCTCACATCAATTCCTAGTAGGCCTGACCTAATCAAAAGTATTGTTTTTAGAGGCAATGTCTTTTCCTCTTCCATCGGTCTGAAGATGAATGAAATCCCTGATTTGATTATCCATTTATTTATTATTTTATTATCTTTGTTATTATGGTGCTAACGTGTGCATGTATCCTCAGTGGTGCACAAGAAAGGGCCTCCTTTAGGACAAAGAATGAAATAGGGACAACTACAAGACCCTGGAAGTGTAGCTATTTTTACATTGTGTTCTGAAGATGCATCTTTAAAGTTTTCTGAATTTCTAGCAGGCTGGCTGCTAAGAACATTACCCTTGACAATTTGTTTCAAGTTTTATTAGAGTTCTGGTATTCTTCTTCCTAAGGATCTACTAGGCAAGGAGATGATTTGCTCCTCTTAATTTCTGCAATTGTAAGAGGATTGTAAGATGATTGACAAATGTGGACAGAGTTAAAGAGGATCTGTCCTTTCATAAAGGGTGGAAGAGCCTGTGAAGATTAAACAAAAGGAGGGAAATTAGACAGATCTTTCTGCTCTGGTACCCAAGCTTGCAGTAGAGTGGTTTATTGGTTTGATTGGGGAACCTTATTCTGCTAGAATGCTGTTAACAAGGTGAATATTTACTAGAACCCCTGTGCATAAAATATCTTAGAATTTGTGTGTTAAACTTCCACAGAAGGTGGACCAAGTTTAGAAACCCCAGTGATCATTTTTTGAAGATCCTAATCAAGGTCCAAGGTAAAGCATTTTTATGTACCAGGGAACCATAATAAGGAGTAAAGATATTCTTTCCAGACTAAACTGTGTAAGGGGTGAGAAGTGGCAAGCGTAGGCAAGAAGAAATTGTTTTGGTAATGCTTTGTTGTAGAGAAAATGCAGCCATCCAGTTTTCTGAAATAATGATGTGTAATGTTAGATTACCAACGTCATGGGGGCGTGGCCAGGGTCCGGAACATGGCGGACGCCTGATTATCTAGCTCTGGAGGCGCCTGCCGGATTAATCCTTCCCAGCGCGCTGGTCCGGGCTGCCTGCTCATGGAGTGTGGGCTCCCTGCGGCGGACCGCCGGGAGGCGCGATTGGGCCCCCAACGCAGTCCTGGGGTGAGAGGCGGGCGGTGCTGTTTGCTCCGTTACGGGGAGAGGCGTGCGGCCCCTCCCCTGCTGGAAGCCGCGGCCTGACGTTGCGCGGTCGGCCGCGGCGGGAGCGAGGCGGGCGGCCAGAGTCCATCGGCGCTCGCGTCGGAGGCTGAATTTACCGTTGCGAGGGGAGGCTAGCGGCACGGAGTACCTGGGCACGGAAAAGGCAACGGGATGGGCTGCCTAACGGAGTGTGTCATCTGTGGAGGTTCAGTAGTTGAACACGGATCCCCATGTGTTGCGCCTTGAGAGAGGTGCGCATAACGGACGGCCCCGGGTCGACTGTGGCGTGAGGGGACCGCGGAGCCACCGGACGTCTTGGGGCACAACTGACTCCGGAGAGAAGATTACGAACACGATCAGGTGGACACCCTTGAGCACGGAAAGAGGACTGGAAAGTGGATGAGTGCCCCATTGGATGGATGACTGGGCCTTGGCTGTGGCGGGCGCCTGGATCTGGCTGCCGGGGCAGGGCCTGACTGGAAATCCGAACAAAGGCACCGGGGCTGAAATAGGGAGTAATTAGCAGCGACCTACTGCATGAGTGCCCACCATCCTGGGAGCCGCAATTTAGACACAACCAGCGGAGCTCTTGGAGTTCGGCCAAAAAGGACAGAGAGTAGAAGTTAGAGCTCCAAAGTCCGAAAAGAAGGGACAATCCTAGTTGTGGTTCACACGAACGCGCGCGGGCTGTCTGCAGGGGCCCCCGAGGCGCGCCTGCTTGCCGGACCGATGCCCCCCAAGGGCCGTCACAAGAATAGAACCATGGACCACGAGTTGCCACCTGGGGTGAGCGAAGCGGACTCACTAAACCAATCACAAATTAAAGTTCAGGACACCCTAGACAAGATACTGGGGGCCATAGAGGATACCAAATCAACATTGCAACGTGACATCAACCAGGTTGCGATTGAGGTGGGGCTCCTGAGAGCTGACCATCACAAGTTGGTTGACAGGGTCAAAGAAGCGGAAACCATATTAGCGGACATCGTACCAAGGCAGAAAGACATAGCGGCGGAGGTAACTTCATTGACCGACAGAGTGGCAAGACTTGAACAACGTGCCGAAGACGCGGAGGGAAGAAACAGGAGGAGCAATGTGCGCGTGGTAGGCCTCCCTGAGGGGACCGAAGGGTCAAACTTGGTGGGCTTTCTGGAGAAATGGTTGAGCGAGGTGGTTGCGCCGGGATGCCTGACCCCCTTCTACACCCTGGAACGTGCCCATCGTGTACCATCGAGACCTCTAGCCCCTGGCAGACCCCCCCGTGCTATAATCGCTAAACTTCTGCACTACAGAGACAGGGACATCCTCCTACAGAAAGCCAGAGAGACGGGCCCGTTCAAAGTAGGGAACGGGGAAGTTACATTGTTCCCGGATTTCACGCTGGAGGTCCAGAACAGGCGAACCTCATTCCTAATGGTCAAAAGAGCCCTGCGAGACGAAGGGATCCAGTACTCGCTATTATACCCAGCCAGGCTAAGAGTGATGGTGGAGGGCAAGACCACATTCTTCATATCGCCGGAGGAAGCATGGGAATGGCTTGAGAGGCGTGGATCCCAAAAAGTGCGACCTGCAAGTGAAAGCCCTGGAGCGAGAAGAGCCCGCCGAGCCCCGAAGGGGAAGAGATCAAGTGACCGCCCTCGGTTGGCACCAACGCAAACGCAGAGAGAAACGGACAGGAGGGCGGCCCTAGAGGCGGCGGCTCGGGTGGGTGGTGAGGTGCCCCCCCCCGAGGAGGGACCGAAGAAGAGTCCGATGATACAATGGTGTCCTCTGCCGAGGACTCGGAGGGCCTATCGCCAGCACCGAGTGTGACCCCACAGACAGCCGACGAGCTCGTATAGCCCGGACGTGAAGCGGCGCCCAGAGACATAGCACACTGCTTGAACGAGTGGCCCCTCCGGACCTGGCTCCCCCCCCTGACTCGACTCTTGCCTGTCCGACTTGGCTGGCGAGTACTGCAGTTATGTGTTTGGAAAAGTTGCATTATAGCACAGTTTATTGGGCAACCTACAGTTCCGGAGGCGCCCTGGGGTTGGGGAGTTGGGGTTTACATTTACAAGTTAAATCGGCTAAATGGGTGGAGAAATCTGACTACAGTAGAGGGGTGGGCATGTGGGGGAGGCTATTGAGATCAAGGGCGCGCCAGACCTGCCACGAGCAGGTCCCAAGCACTGGATGGCAGACTACAACCTTATAACCTGGAATGTCAGGGGGATGGGCACTCCGGCTAAAAGACATAGAGTTTTATCATTCCTCAAGAGAAGGGGGGTGCAGATAGCAATGTTGCAGGAGACCCACTTGGCAATGGGCGAGGGAGAGAAACTAAGACGGAGGTGGAGGGGGCGGGTGTTTGCCATGGAGTATTCAGCTTATGCAAGAGGCGCACTGATTTGGATTAGAGCGGGGGTCCCACTGACGGTTGAGTCTTCCAGCATTGACAAAGAGGGAAGGTTTGTGATACTGGAGGGGAAACTACAGGGGATCCCGTTAGTTCTGAGTTGCATTTATGCCCCCAACCAAGATCAGATCCCATTCATGATCGGCTTATCAAGTCACCTCACCCGCCAGAGCACAGGGGAAGTACTAATAGGAGGGGACTTCAACGCAGTACTAGATATAAACATGGATAGGTCTACCCCACCGCTCCAAGGGGCAACATCAATTAAAACAGCACAAAATCTAACTGAGTGGTTGAGTACTTGGGGGTTAGTGGACGTCTGGCGGGTGCAGCACCCAACCGCCAGGGACTATTCATTTTACTCGGGCCTTCACCGAGTGCACACTAGAATTGATAGGGTGGTCTGCACCTCAGGACTGGCTCGCGATATGACCCAGTCTGAATACCTTGCTCGCACAATATCGGATCATAACCCTCTACTACTAACGATGAGGGTATCACGGGACAGGCCGCCCATCCCGTCATGGAGACTGGCCCCTGCGACACTCGAAGATCAGGCATATAGAGAGGCACTGCGCAACCACCTAACAGAACACATTGAAACAAACAAGGGATCCACCCCCTCCAGGGTGGTGGAGTGGGAGACACTCAAAGTGGTGACGAGGGGTTTCTGTCTCGGGCAGTCGGCGGGAGTGAGGCGCACACTAGAGAGGGAACTAACCGCCCTGGAGGAGGTCATACACGAGGGGGAGCTAAGACAGGGCCCTGCAGCGCAAGAGGATGAAAAATATAATCAAGCACGCAGAGAACACTCACAGGCTGAAGAAAGACTAAGATGCCATGACATGCAAAAATATCTAGCATCCATACAATCTGAGGAGGGGAGGTCGGGTAAACTGTTGGCATGGTTGGTGCGCCCAAACGGAGATAGTGAACCCATCACAAGCGTGCTGGATAGAAGGGGAAACCGTAGGCTATGCCCAGGCCCCATCAATGACGCATTCAGGGATTATTACGCACACCTGTATAGAAGACCTAACGACTTGGAGACGGCGACATTTGACAACTACCTGTTACGGATCCCCCTACCGGTGCTGGATCTCGAGGATAGGGATAGGCTAGGAGGGCCAGTGACCATGGAAGAGATAAATGATGCCATAACGCAGCTGGCCCCTGGGAAGACCCCTGGTACAGACGGCCTTCCTATGGATTTTTACAAGAAATATAAATCCTTACTGACTCCCTGCTTGGCGGAGATGTATGCGGAGGCAATACAAAAGGGGGAGCTACCATGTACACTACGTGAGGCGCTGGTAGTCCCACTCCCCAAGACAGCCAACAGGGAGGCTTCGGTGTCCGACTTCCGCCCGCTATCCATGCTAAATAGTGACTTCAAGATCCTCAGCAGGATCTTAGCCGGCCGACTGCTTCCCCACATGTCCACACTGATACATGCTGACCAAAATGGCTTCATTCCCGGTCGCAGCACCTCTTTAAACCTTAGGCGACTCTTCTCTGTATTACACATGCCCGAAGAACTGAGGCCGCTGGCGGGGACCCTGTTGGTGGTGGATTTCGAGAAGGCATTTGACTCAATTCGGTGGGACTACCTGAGGTCGGTGATGTTAAAAATGGGTCTGGGAGAAAACTGGGTTAGATGGGTGGACCTGTTGTACTCGTCCCCGCTAGCAAGAGTGAGGATGGGTAGAACAATCTCCAGAGCGTACCCGGTGTTCCGTGGCACTAGACAGGGGTGCCCCCTTTCCCCACTACTGTTTGCCCTGGCTATCGAGCCCCTGGCGACTCGGCTGAGGGAGGGGGGTGTGGGTAGGGGGGTCGAGTGGGGGCCAACTGAACACATTGTCTCCCTTTACGCTGACGATATATTAATTTATCTTAGGGACGGTCCCAGTGGTATCCCTTGGGCACTTGGGGCACTGGAGGACTTCGGGGTGGTTTCGGGACTGCGCCTAAACCGTGGCAAAACATACGTGTTCCCTTTGACTGCAGGTTGCGAGCGCCCACCAACATGCCCGACAGACGTGAACTGGGCCCCTCGGTCCTTCAGGTACTTGGGTATTCAAATATTCCACGAATTGGAAGATCTCAGGGAGGGTAACCTTGGCAAAGCGACTCGATCCTTGAGGTCCTCGGTAGGGTTTTGGCGCTCCCTGAAGTTATCAATAATGGCCAGAGTGGCACTATCTAAAATGATCATGCTTCCAAGACTCCTCTACTACTTTGTCAATTTACCATTGTTGATCCCTCCGGTATGGTTCCGTGACTTGAACGTACTGCTCAGAGAGCTAATTTGGGACAATGGACGTAGACGCACTGCACTCACGACCACTTGTAGGCCGACCCGCATGGGAGGACTGGGTGCCCCCGACTTTGAGGCTTATTACTTGGCATCCCAACTACAGTGGGTAGCCGGCTGGCTGGCGGGCAAGGGACACCTGGACCTGTGGACAACCCAGGGGGTAATGGACACGTCACGGATTGCGACACACATGACAGGCAAGAAAATAGTCCTGCCTGGAAACAACATGATGTTAAAAGTCGCAATAGCATGCTGGAAGAGATGCGCAAAGAGAGTAGGAGTGGGCCCACCATACTCCCCGGCCTTACCGCTCTCGGCACTGATTATGGAGTCTGGGGGGAAAGGACCGAAAAGCCTGGGACTCGGTCCCTGGACGGGTGCAGGGATTGAGACAGTGGGTGGACTATTCGAGGGGGGGTACTGAGGGGCTTTGCTGATCTAACGGGTGTGGGTGTTCCCCGGGGTCAGTTCCTGCTCTTCGGGAAGTTAGTGCACGCACTGAAGGACCACTGGTGCACGATAAACGCTGAACCCACTCCTCACGGAGTATTGCACCTCCTACTGACGTCGGGGGAGGAGCCCCACTTGATAACCAAAATATACCGAACCCAGTTACAATCCATATTAGATCCCTTGCAGTCAATGAGGGAGCGATGGGGAGGCACGATTGGGCGGGACTTGTCTGACCCTGAGTGGAACAAAACGTTGGCATACCCCCAGACGATCACACGGAATGCGCGGTTAAAATACATCCAATATAATTACCTGCACAGAACGTACCTAACACCGCACCGACTATTCCGTATATACGGGGGGCCCCCCAGGGCGTGTCCAAGATGTCGGGGGGGTGAGGCAGACTTTGACCATATGGTGTGGGGGTGCCCAGTGCTTCAGGTTGGTTGGAAGGAGATATTGTCTATTCTGTCCCAGCTATTCGGTACGGAGTTACTCCCTACCCCGGAACTGTGCTTACTGGGTCTCAGGCCGGCAGCATTAAACGGGAAAGTAAGAGGGCGTTTCCTGGACCTAACCCTGGCCCTTTACAAAAGATTGATCTCAAAGGGCTGGAAATCCTCAGACCACCCCTCACTGGCTGATTGGAAAAAGGATGTTACGAAATGGTCCAGGGCTGAACTACAGGTCCTGAAGGCCCTCCGCCAAGGGCATCCGTCAGGTTCCTATTGCCCCGGCCTGGGAAGACTTAGTGGCGAACTGGGATGGACTATGCAAGAGAGCAGCAGCCCCAATGGGAATGGTGGGAGATACTTAGCACATCTTGGTGGATTGACCTATGGGATGGGACCCCCAGGGAATTCCATGGGGTAACTGAACACTCGTAGAGCCCACACTGAGGAACGCAAAACAGAAACCAACGAGCCACCAAATACTATATCACCATTGGATACGGGGATGAAGCGAACGGCCTGTTGTCCCCCCTCTCGCGATGGTGCGCCTGGCCTCCCCCTACATGCTGACATGCTTTAACTCCTCAAACACCGTTCGCTACAAATCCCACCCACATAACGCCGTAAAGTTGTTCTCCTATCTTGCTTATTTCCCCCCCCCTTTCTTTTTTTTTCTCTATCCATTTTTTGTATTTTTCTTTTTCTCTCTTTTTTCTTTTTCTCAGTTTGCTTCGCTCTCATTCTCCTATTTAAAGTACAGAGTAGAACGGGTTTAAGTTGACTGATCACATATATGAGTTAAATTGATAGTATAAGATTGCGAAGTGTATAGCACGGCTCGTCATAGGGTTGGGTATATCAACACCAAGTATCAACGAATGCATAGAAAATGTTAACAATACCAAAGTAATAAGCAACTAAACTTGTATAATGTGTGTCACAAATGCAGACTGTTTAATGTTCACATACAACAAATGCAAGTTGTTAACTCGAGCAAACGTATAAATGTAAAGCAACAAAAGGTTAATAAAATATATTAAAAAAAAAAAAAAAAGATTACCAACGTCATCAGAAGCAGCTATATTTGTAGCCAGATTCATCTAACAAAGTAGTCACAAAGGACTGTTTCCCATTTTGGGTTTTTGCACTTAGATGCCCCTAACCTACTGTTGTGAAACTTAGCTCCACATACCCCATTGCAGCTCTCTGCAATCATTTCTCCAGCCCATTCCTACACATGTGACTATTACTATGCTTAACTGTTTGATCAAAGTGGATAATTACACACTTTTGGTGAACCAGGTGACATCCAGTGTTTAAATGGTTGTTAAGACTCTTATCGGAGATCCTTCCAAAACTTGATTTCAAGGCATTGTTTCATAAACCCATGATTTTGCTGTAGCATTGAGGAGTGTTGGGTCACTTTTTAGGTCGAGGGTAAGCATTTGTCCTGGTGTATACTTAAGTATACTTATACTGTGCGTTTAAAGTGATTTCATTTGTTGGTTGCAGTGTCCTTTAAAAGTTCTTCCTCGCTGGTGGTCAGTTCTGCCATTTTCTCCCTCCTTTTTCTGTTTCAGAGCAGTGACCAACTACTGTATTTTGCCACTTGCTGTGATGGACTATTGTTGACATTTCTTTGGTGCTCCTTTTTCACTGGGGGTATTTTAGACTGGTAGCTGTCTGTATTTTATTGTAGCATTCCATTCCTCCCACCTCCTTCCACGTCGCTGACATTGTTTTGGCTTTATTCCAGTGCTGTCCTCGTTTACCGCCTGCTCCTAAAATAAGCTTATTTTACTAAACAAACACCCGGTCATTTAGCCCACTGCTCAGGAAAACCACAATATGCACTTTCTTGTAGAATGTAGCTAAATCTAGAAGGAATGATGTGAAACTTGCTTAGCCTCGCATTGTATCTTGAGTCTCTCTCTCCGTGGCCCCTCCCTGCCAGCACTCCTGACATCACACACAGAGCATTGCTTATCTCCTTTATTGGGGCCATACATCTTTCCAGGCTGCTCTGCTAACTTCTTTAGCACTTTGGTGAAGTGCGAGGCAAAAATGTTTGCAAGACTTTTCATTCTGTTAACATACAAACACTGTCCGTGGCCAAAAGGGTGAAATTCCCTTTCTGTTCACATTCAGTATATTTTTCACTTTGTTTGCTGTGCCAACATTGTAGACCAACTCAGCCTGCCTTCTGTATCCCTTGTCTTTTGTTCTTTTCCTGTCTTCTGTTTTGCCAGCAGTGTTGGATGGTAACCAGGCTCAAACTCAGCTACATGGAGACAGCTACTTTCAAGACAAGCTGATTTGCCTATGTATTGTGGCACTTCAAGCTTAGGGGTCCACCCGAGCCCAGTGCTTTCCCAGTTAGTAGCCCCACCAAACCCCTAAACAAGCTGTAACTGGTTAACATGATCATTTGCCATAAAATGCATGCAATACAAAATTTAAAAATATTAATGCAGTTAATAGAACTTTGTAACGTCATCTTGCTGCCTTTCATTAGCCAAGACACAGTGAGATTCCATATAGAACTGTCTTCTTGCGCCACCTGCTGGACACCAGTTATATTAGAGGCCTGAGAATCAAATGCTTGAATTTATCGTGTGATCGGATTCACAAACACAGCAAAGACAACTGAAACCAGTCAAGATTGTGGATGTCAAATGGGCAGTTACCCACAAAGTCTCACGTAAGCCTTGGCCAGTGTTTGAAGTCATTAAAAAAAGTATGGGAACTGTGATATGTGGGCAGGTTGAGTGAGCGTGGGGACATGGGTTTAAGGGGTGGCTAAAACATCAAAATGTCTGTAACTTATTTAGGTCTGTCTCCTTCAAGTAAGCACATATCTACATAAAGCACAGTTTAAAGGCAAAATATATGTAAGTTAAGTTAATCAGTGGGAAAGCTGTACTGTATGAAACCACTATTCGGTAATGCACTGCAGAAGTCTGTGTCTGTAACCTGGGAGCCACAGATTTTAATCCTGGTTAGAGCAGTGGAGAATAGTGGCTTGTATATGTTTAGTGCTAAGAGGTCCTAGTCTGTGACAGAATGCACTGTGAATATTTAAGTCATTACCTTAAGCTTGTATTACACACAGTATACGCTAGGATGCTACAAAATGCACAAAAACCTTTGAGATAAAAAAGTCCTTCCAAAATATAGATTTTAGTAATTTCCAGGCTGTGCATAGTGCATTTTTAGGTCGAACGCGCAAGCGCTCTGACTTGTGGCCTTTTAACCACGCCCACCACACGTCCATCACTATCACTCGTTCATGGGCTTGCCTTTCAAAAATCCTTTGTTATCATTGGTAAATGCTCTACGTTTGTCCCTTCTTGGGGTGGTTTGGTTACCGCCTTGGACATCGACCCTGTTACATAGATAATTGCGCGATTGCTGATTTGTTTGACTGCGAGAAAACGTTTTTTTCCCTTTTGTGTCTCTCCTTCGCACTCATGCTCATGGCGGCCGTGGCGCTTTGAATCTGATAGCCTATGTAAACTGTTTTACTTTTCATTTTAAATTTTTGTGGCAAGAAAAGTCCAGTTAGGAATTTACAAACCTAATAGCACTAACTCGAGCAAACGCGAGACCCATTGCATTGAAAATGGTTGTTAAAGAGATACTACTTCTAAAGAAATCTAAGATTGACGGAATCATGGAAGACTGAGAATGAAGGAGACACGAAGCTGTCACAGCAAACTCTTGAGGGTGAATGAAGAGCTTATGAAAACATCTTCACACTTCAAGGTGTTGATGAAAGGTGTACAGAATTTACACAACAGTAGTTGGATCTAGAATAGTGTTTTGTCTCTGAAGTAAATTCTCCCCTGATTTAGTGGGAAAATTGACCAGGTTTACACATGCTGCTCTGCTCCTCATTCAAATGTTTCTGACTGTTCCATAGGTTTGTCTGCATAGGAGACACGCATCAGAATTCCTCTGGCACGCGTGCTAGTTTATTTGTGCTACCTGCTGCTCCCCAACAAAATACTAAACTGTGCAGGAGATAGGGTTCACTCAGATTGAACTGACTTTTAACATAGATTACTACTGTTACTGTATCCAGGCCATAACATGACTTATGCTTGTGATGAAGTGATTGCTAGTAGAGTGGTACAGACCTTTTTATCTTCAGCTAGATCTGGTAAGCCTTGGTAAATGTGCGTACCTTTGTGACTTTGATTTTTGACTTCCTTTGTGTGATCAATGTGCCACAGCGTTGGGGGATGCAACAAGTTCTGCAGTTTGCACAGGTCATGTAATTAATCATCAAGGTTCTAGTCAGTCCCTCTTATTGTCATATGGATTTCATCAATCAATGCACATTCACTGAAATCTCTGGACCACAATTCAAGGGTGGACCTGTCCACTTGCAACAAATAAATCACTATGCATTGTTTGACAAGTCTTAGCCAAAAGCAGCAATTTTAAATCGGACTGTTGACTTCTTAAATAATGATAGTAGCCTCTGTCAGCATTACCTGAGGACCTGTCTACTGTGAGTGTATGTGCCATGTTTATCTTGAAGGTAATAGCAGAGAGACTGCAAACAAGGAATACAGGAGGTATTAGATAAGGAGAATTGTTTTTCTATTCAATAATGATGACAAAATGGGAAATCTCTCTTTGTTCTAAATGTACTTTTAATATCTTGTGGTTTGTCTTATGTTGATTAGGGGTCACTTTGCTGAACTACTGAGCTATTGGCACTTTGTTGGCAAAGATAAAAACTCAATGGCAGCTGAATATTTTGACTCCCTGAAGCAGTATGAAAAGAACTGCGAAGGAGAGGAGAGCATGGGCTGCCTGGCTGATCTCTATGAAACACTTGGACGATTTCTGAAGGACCTGGGTCTTCTCAATCAGGTACATGATTATTTCTCCCCTTTACAAACTACTTGTGATAGTTTGCTTGTAGCTTTTCACCTGCAGTGACTGTCATTGAGGTTGGAACTAAAACTCATACGTCAGTATCTCTTTCTAGAAGAGTAGGGTTAGGGAACCTTTGTTGACCAATGTTGGATGCATGGTATTGTTGAGTTTAGTTATATTTAGATGTTATTGTGTATGTTCGTATTGCTCTAAGGTTTTGCTCAGTCATACAGTGAAATAGTCTATGTCCACATGATATCTGGAAATAGGTAAGGTCTAGCTAAGCTGGCCAGCAATCCTATATGTGATTTTAAGCATAATTAGCTAGATGCCATCATTCTCTTTTTGGTGCACCCAGATTGTGCCCTCATAGTGAACAGTAGGCTTGTTCCAGCTTTCATACTTGTATCCTCATGTAGAACCACAAGACAATTTCATATATTAGACTGCTATAGGATACTGGGTATCCGTTCTCTGAACTATAATCAGAGAAGGCTTTGTCATGCAACCTATTTGCTACAGAATTTCTTGAAGCAATATTTAAATAGCATTTTGATGCTATAAGTAGATGAAAATCGAATTTAAAAAATGTAGTCGTTGTCCTTTTGTTTTGGCATGAGTAATAGATGTTGTTAAACTGGACCTTTTTCTAAACCCTTGATGTGTATGACTTGTTGTACAGTAGTTGCTGTTGGCCCAAGATCTACATGTGGAGTATGTTACAGGTAGGATGTCCTTTGAGAAAGTGTTCTTGTATCTAAGAATGCTCTTATTCTGTGTCCTGGCATTAGATGAATGTACTTGCATTAATCAGGACAAGTGATCTAGCTAATATATTACTTAATAAGAATGCAACTGTCAGTTGTGCTTTTGTTCGTAAGTTCTCTTGAGTGCATTTTTTAATACCTCAACTTGTTCTAAAGGACGTGTACTATAGAATTGCTTACATTGATAATCCTGGGGTGATCCAAATCTGTTTCTTTGTGAAGATGAAAGGGTAACCATTAGTAAGATGTAGTGTAACATCATCAGAGACAAGAGTTACTGTGAAACTAATACATTGTCAGATTCATGACTTGAACAAATGTGCAAACATTAACTATTGTGTGACATTTTTTTTTTTTTTTTGCAGGCAGTGGCTCCATTACAGAGGTCACTGGAGATTCGAGAGACAGCACTCGATCCCGACCACCCGAGTGTGGCGCAATCTCTTCACCAGCTAGCTGGGGTTTACGTGCAGTCTAAGAAATTTGGAAATGCTGAACAGCTTTTCAAGCAGGCTCTAGAAATCAGCGAAAATGCATATGGGGCGGAACATCCAGGAGTTGCTCGTGAACTTGATGCCCTAGCCATGTTGTATCAAAAACAAAATAAGTAAGGGTTAATGTGATTTAGTTGGAATTTGTTTTCCTAAAGCATTTATCAGTGCAATCAGATATGAAACATTATTTGCATCTAAGTAGCTGCCTTTGTGTGCTCTGACCGTCACCATTGTCTAATTGTCCTCTGCTTTACAACTCAAATGCCGCAATCATTTGTGTTTTTCAGTTCTTCAGTTAACCAGCAGTGAACGAGAGCTAGCTTGGGCAGATTTTTAATTAGATGAGTTTGGATGAGTGAACCAAAGAAGGCATGTCTTGTCGGGGACAAATTTAGCTTTTTCTATAGTTTTTTTCCAGATTTGTGGATTGTTCCTCAAAGCTCAACGACAGGTCTGACATTTTGTACATTTATCAATTTCTATTCCTAAAATTGCCTTTGAAGTGGGTTCTGCAGCCCTTGTCATTTTGACAAACAAGGCAATTGTGTGGAAACATCAAAGTAGGAAATATATGTAGGCCAGGCACTGAAAAATTAATAATCTCTTCTTAATTTTTGTTTCCATGCCTAAACAGCAAGATTTTATAGGCAACTAGATTTGAAATAGGTTCAGTATACATTACTGCTGTGTGTTCGATAAAACAGTTTTCGGTTTTGTTAAGTGGAAAGAAATGAAAGAATTAAAGTTTAACCTTCCTACCTTATTATTCATCACGAGATGCCCCAAAGGAACCACATGCGCTTTACAAATAAACATGTTATGTTACTTTCTGTAAATCGTCTTCTTTTCAGTCTGTCTTTGGTACATTCCTCCCCTGAGCTGCTATGTTGAGCAATTGTCATGCAAAAGAAGAAAGTGCCAGTCTGAGGGCCTCATTATGACATTGGCGGGCGACATAGGCTGCCCGCCAATGCCATACCGCCATCAGGCTGCCTCTGTGACCTGAAACTCGCCGGCCCTATTATGGATTCCCCGCTGGGCCGGTGGGCATAAACAGTGTTTCCACCCGCCGGCCCAGCGGGAACAGAGCCTTAACATTGCAGCCGGCCTCTAATGGAGCAGGTTGCATTGTGGCCGTGCAGCAGCACCCGTCACACATTCCACTGCCCGTAATTCGGGCAGTGGAATGCGCGATGGGGATGTACATGGGGGCCCTCGAGACCCCTATTCTGCCAGTCTTTCCATGGCGGTAAAGGCTGGCAGATGGGGACTGGTAATCCCCAGTTGGTGGATTACAACCGTCGGGAGTGCCAGGCTGCAGGCTGGCGGCAGCCTGGCGGTTGGACCGTGGCGGCTCCACCACAGTCATAATGTGGCGGTCCGACCGCCTCTGTGACTCTGACGGTCTAGTGACTGCCAGGGTCATAATTACCCCCAGAATGTCTAGTCTCTCAGCAGTTCAATGTCAGCTTCAGTAGGCATTTAGAAGCAATAATTGGCTGCTAAATTTGTTTGATTGTTTGATTGAGCAATAGGCATTCTGTTATGTATTAGAGGAACTGTTATTATTAATGGTGGATAAAAATATTCCTTCTCTAATCATTATTTTGTGTTCTGTACTTTTAAGGTATGAGCAGGTGGAGCAATTGAGGAAACGATCCTTGAAAATCCGACAGAAGGCTACACATCGCAAAGGGAGCATGGTAAATATTTGCTGTCCCTACAGCCACCTGTTTTCCAAAACATTAATAATTTTATAATTATAAGTACAGGTCAGTTTTCTCTTTCTTGTATAAACTGATGCTGCAGTGTTGCACCATGACCTGCCTTTCATCTTGGCTGCCGGATCTGGAAAGAGACATTATGACAGCACAACTCAAACCTAATATGATATTAAAGTTCAACAGCTACGTCATTTTCTTATTACCAGTGACCAGGGATATTACAGTGCTACTGTAATAAGGAACTTATAGTTTTTTTTTTTGTTTACTGGGATGGCAGGCTTCTGATGCGATTTTTGCACCTCCTGAAAAATGTGGCCCCTTTTTAAAGAACCTGTGACCCTCTAGCACAAACACAAAGTCATCTTCACTTGAGACAGGGATTCTGGAGGACTGTAGCCCACAGGCCATTTACGCAGCATTACATGAGTACGGTGCATTATGGAATATGATCAGTTGTTGCATAAGTGACTTCTGAAACTCCTTTTATCATGTATAAACACACACAAAGTCCACACTATATATTTTTAAGACTTTATTAAGTTGAATGTCCTAATCTAGATTAGATAATATATATATATATATATATATATATATATATATATATATATATATATATATATATATATATATATAAAGAAAAACCCAACAGTGGCCATGGAAGGATTTAATTAGCAAAATATTAAAACCAATTACAACATTGTGATGTTTTTCAGTGCATCAAATGATGGAACCAATTTTTGGTAGCCAAGACATCACCCACCCTCCCCCTGTCCATAGCTTATCTATTTTAGTACCAAAAGTGCCCTTTTAAGTTTCTGTAGGGTAGCCTGTGGTCTGCATACCTTAGCTGAACAACAGGCTTGTTTTTAAGATAGCTTCTGTACTTGAAGCTCCCTTTTTTCTCAGTAATGGTGTTCTTAGTCTGATAAGGATCTCCTGGCTTGGAGGACATATGCAGCACAGCTTGAACATATTGATCTCCCAGGAACTGATTCCTTTCTGCCTAAAACATGTCTATGCCAGGCTTACATACACTTTTCTGGTTATTTTGAAATAGACAGACCTCATAATGAATCATGTAAAATGCAAAAAAATGCATATTAATTCTGTTGCACCTTCCCTAATTTCCATCACACATTATAAATCATATTAATACATACATATGCATAATTGATACACTATTTGACTATTATGATGCAAACCTTATATGTTGTACATGTGCAATCAATTCTAAAAGCAGCACACATTCACAATGGAAAATGTCCGCTCCTATGCATGAATATACAAATATATAAAATGCAATGGTTTGCCTAAGCAGAAAACGCAAAGATCATGCCACTTCCAGCTATGATATACATCATGCATTCTCATGTGCAATGTGTAACATTTTACTTATATTTATTATTGCGCGTGTGGAGTGGGTATCAGTGTGAAAGAAACTATTGTGTAGCCTTTATCCAGAGGCTTGCCAAACGTCTGAGAAACAGTGCTCCTTCCCTCTGCCTGCCCACTGTGCAGTTTCATAAATAGTCTCAAATCACCTCCTTTCATATGCACCAGTTTCTCTCTCTCTCTGTTTCTCTCTCTTGCTCTATTCTTCACACCCTCCCACCACTTGATTCTCAAGGCTTTATTTCATCCCATGCCTTGGCTGCAGGAGATCATCCTGTAATGTCTGATTGACCCGCACGTCCAGAGTTTCCATCTGCTTGGACTATTCCTCCCACAGGACCATTAAGTAGTCCCAATGCCTCTATCCAGACGAAATGCTTGATTGTGAGTTGTCTTCTTGTGTCTGATAGCTTGTTTTAAATTCCCGCCATAGACGTACCAGTGCCTTAACTCATTGAAATTTGCCTAATCAGTCTTTCGGATGCACTTATAAATACAAGGCTTCAGTGCTGCATGATTATTTCACGTTTGAGCTTACTTTGGTTACCCTTCATTTGTGTCAGACTCCATGTCAGATTTCTGTCCCACCACCTGTGACTTTGGCATTCTTGACTAATGAATCCATGTGCTTTCACAACCTCCCTCAAGTTCATTAGCAGGCATTCAGGCACCCTCCAAAAGAATTTTCTATAAACTGTGTCAAAAGCATTAAATGACCAACTGGATAACAGGGAGGGTTTTGTTTTTTTAAATAGAAGCATATTGTTTTAAAAACCACAATAATTACATAATACCAGTATCTACACAATGTGGTTTTAATTGAATAATCCTGTGTCATTGCTAAATCCTTCCCTTCAGCTGAATATTAGGAGCAGATAATAATTACACCAGTTTCCACTGTGCCTGCAAGTAGGTTGTACTAAAAGGAAAAATGTCCTTTGCATGGTGGCTGTGGTAAAAAAAATGGATACGTAATAATGTATTACCTCCTAGGCACATTGGCCACAAATGACGTTTTACCCTACCTTCTAATTTTACCCATACCTTTGAACTCTTGCTTGCTTCCATGCCATTTGCCAAAACACAACCCTAACCCTATTTCTAAGCCATACACCATCAATTACTTTAACTATAATCCTACCCTGATCCGTAATCTTCACCCTAACCCACATCCTGTAGCCAAACTCTAACCCACTGCTTACTCTAAACATTAATCTGACCCTTACTTTAACCATAATCCATACTCTAAACCCCTCCCTTATCCTAATACACATGTATTGGGATGCTAAAAAGGCATCCCACTACATATACATCAAATTAATTGTTATAAGGCTAAAGTCCAGACTGCTAAATTGTGTCCATTGAAAACTGTGCTGCATAATGAGGGTCATTACATATTACATTTATTAATAGGTCACAAGATAGGTTAGCTGTTTTCTAAAAAGATCTCAACTAGGAGGTTCGCAGTATGTACTTCAAGAAGTATCCAAGTAGATCAAAAGGCCTTTGACAATAGCCGGGAAATTAAAAAGTAATCAGCATATCCACTTGTTTTTCAAAATGAGGTGGTTGTTATGAGGTTTAAGATCCAGTTATGGAGTGAGTACTCTCCAAGATCACATATTTAGAGCATATATTCATATATTCCATTTGTGTTGTACGATTTCGGGGTGCAGCCTGGGCTGGGCTGGGAAGTATTTTAGGAATGTTGCCTATTCTCAATAAAGTATTTTAATTTCCAAAAAAAGCAAATTACTGTTGAGTTATTCTTCCACCCTGAAATCATATAATATGAAATTAATTTTGTCTTAGTAAAGCCTCTATTGAATTTATGTTCTGAATAATGTATCTTCGAGAATGCTTCCTCAAAATTTTGACTTTTTCATTCTGAACTATTTCGCTTACTCAGGCGTCATGGCTTGGGATGGTTATGCAACAACTATAAAATATATTCATTGTTGCATGTGCGATGTTGTTGATCATAGTCTCCTTTGTTCTACTATTTATACGTTATGAGGTTTTATTCAGTATGTTGAGGAGGTAGTGTAGGAAGTTGGCTCTGTATGCACTATTTCAAAGTAAGGAATAGTATGCAGAGTCCAAGGGTTCCCCTTAGAGGTAAGATAGTGGCAAAAAGAGATAATTCTAATGCTCTATTTTGTGGTATTGTGGTCGAGCAGTAGGCTTATCAAAGGAGTAGTGTTAAGCATTTGTTGTACATACACAAGCAATAAATGAGGAACACACACTCAAAGACAATTCCAGGCCAATAGGTTTTTGTATAGAAAAATATATTTTCTTAGTTTATTTTCAGAACCACAGGTTCAAGATTTACATGTAATACTTCAAATGAAAGGTATTGCAGGTAGGTACTTTAGGAACTTAGAATTAGCAAAATAGCATATACCGTTTTCAAATAAATCACATATAGCTATTTTAAAACTAGACAGGGCAATTTTCAACAGTTCCTGGGAGAGGTAAGCGTTTGGTAGTTTTTGCAGGTAAGTAAACCACCTACGGGGTTCAAGTTTGGGCCCAAGGTAGCCCACCGTTGGGGGTTCAGAGCAACCCCAAAGTTACCACACCAGCAGCTCAGGGCCGGTCAGGTGCAGAGGTCAAAGTGGTGCCCAAAATGCATAGGTGTCAATGGAGAAGGGGGTGCCCCGGTTCCAGTCTGCCAGCAGGTAAGTACTCGCGTCTTCGGAGGGCAGACCAGGGGGGTTTTATAGGGCACTGGGGGGGGGGGACACAAGTCCACACAGAAAGTACACCCTCAGTAGCGCGGGGGCGGCTGGGTGCAGTGTGCAAACACGCGTAGGGTTTTCAATAGGTTTCAATGGGAGACCAAGGGGTCTCTTCAGCGATGCAGGCAAGGGGGGGAGCTCCTCGGGGTAGCCACCACCCGGGCAAGGGAGAGGGCCACCTGGGGGTCGCTCCTGCACTGGAGGTCGGATCCTTCAGGCCCTGGGGGCTGCGGGTGCAGAGTCTTTACCAGGCGTCGGATCTTAGA
This sequence comes from Pleurodeles waltl, assembly GCF_031143425.1. NCBI lineage: Eukaryota > Metazoa > Chordata > Amphibia > Caudata > Salamandridae > Pleurodeles > Pleurodeles waltl. The sequence continues at coordinate 1,009,007,798 of NC_090449.1, read as the reverse complement.
AGCAGGCAGTCGCAGTCAGGGGGAGCCTCGGGATTCCCTCTGCAGGCGTTGCTGTGGGGGCAACTCTGGCTACTCACGGTCTCGCAGTCGCCGGGGAGTCCTCCCTGAAGTGATTGTTCTCCACAAGTCGAGCCGGGGGCGTCGGGTGCAGAGTGTCAAGTTGTTTCAAAGTTGCTTCTTTGTAGCAAAGTCGCAGTCTTGGGTGAACAGAGCCGCTGTCCTCGGGAGTTTCTTGGTCCTTCTAGATGCAGGGCAGTCCTCTGAGGCTTCAGAGGTCGTTGGTCCCTGGGGAGAGCGTCGCTGGAGCAGTGTCTTTAGAAGTGGGGAGACAGGCCGGTAGAGCTGGGACCAAATCAGTTGGTGTCTCCGTCTTCTCTGCAGGGTTTTTCAGCTTAGCAGTCCTCTTCTTCTTAGGTTGCAGGAATCTGAGTTCCTAGGTTCTGGGGAGCCCTTAAATACTAAATTTAAGGGTGTGTTTGAGTCTGGGGGGTTAGTAGCCAATGGCTACTAGCCCTGAGGATGGGTACACCCTCTTTGTGCCTCCTCCCCGAGGGGAGGGGGCACATCCCTAATCCTATTGGGGGAATCCTCCATCTGCAAGATGGAGGATCTCTAAAAGTTAGAGTCACCTCAGCTCAGGACACCTTAGGGGCTGTCCTGACTGGCCAGTGACTCCTCCTTGTTTTTCTCATTATCTCCTCCGGCCTTGCCGCCAAAAGTTGGGCCGTGGCCGGAGGGGGCGGGCAACTCCACTAGCTGGAGTGCCCTGTGGTGCTGTAATAAAGGGGGTGAGCCTTTGAGGCTCACCGCCAGGTGTTACAGTTCCTGCAGGGGGAGGTGTGAAGCACCTCCACCCAGTACAGGCTTTGTTACTAGCCACAGAGTGACAAAGGCACTCTCCCCATGTGGCCAGCAACATGTCTGGTGTGTGGCAGGCTGCTAGAACTAGTCAGCCTACACGGATAGTCAGTTAAGGTTTCAGGGGGCACCTCTAAGGTGCCCTCTGGGGTGCCTGTTACAATAAAATGTACACTGGCATCAGTGTGCATTTATTGTGCTGAGAAGTTTGATACCAAACTTCACAGTTTTCAGTGTAGCCATTATGGTGCTGTGGAGTTCGTGCATGACAGACTCCCAGACCATATACTCTTATGGCTACCCTGCACTTAAAATGTCTAAGGTTTTGCTTAGATACTGTAGGGGCATAGTGCTCATGCACTTATGCCCTCACCTATGGTATAGTGCACCCTGCCTAGGGGCTGTAAGGCCTGCTAGAGGGGTGACTACATAGGCAGTGTGAGGTTGGCATGGCACCCTGAGGGGAGTGCCATGTCGACTTAGTCGTTTTATCCCCACTAGCACACACAAGCTGGCAAGCAGTGTGTCTGTGCTGAGTGAGGGGTCCCCAGGGTGGCATAAGATATGCTGCAGCCCTTAGAGACCTTCCCTGGCATCAGGGCCCTTGGTACCAGGGGTACCAGTTACAAGGGACTTACCTGGATGCCAGGGTGTGCCAATTGTGGAAACAAAAGTACAGGTTAGGGAAAGAACACTGGTGCTGGGGCCTGGTTAGCAGGCCTCAGCACACTTTCAAATCAAAACTTAGCATCAGCAAAGGCAAAAAGTCAGGGGGTAACCATGCCAAGGAGGCATTTCCTTACAGGTAGTGGTTAGCTGGAGGAAGAAAGCAGAAAGTTGTTAGATAGATTGTCTCTCTTATTTCAAGCACATCTCCCAGCTTCAGATATTCATAATGTTGCAACTGATGTACACTAAGATCCTGAATCTTTGAGAAGAGGAGTGCACAAGCATTCAAATGGAAGGTGTCAGGCATTGAAGTGTAGGAGATATGCTTGAAGGGAGAGGTTTGTTGATTGATGATGCATGCACTGGTTAATGTTCATGGCCATTCCAGCTGCATCTCTAACCATTGGGTTGTCTGTTGCACTGTAGTGCAGAGTACATCAGCCATGAAGATATTCACCAGTACATTTGCCTTTTCATAGAATCAAATGCTAGAACTTTGCTTGGGCCGTGCTTGAATTAAGTGAAATAAATGCACGGTAATACGGGTGGGCGTAGGAGAGAGGGCTAAAAATTATTTTGGACTGAAAAATATTTCATAACGTCTGCTCTTCTTTGGTTCTTTGAGTAAAATCTGTTTTTGAGGAAAAGTATGCTCACATCACTAAACGCTGACTCTGATTCTAGCTACTTCTTATGTTTTAGTATGGATTTGCTCTACTTCGCCGACGTGCTCTTCAGTTGGAAGAGCTTACACTGGGGAAAGACTCGCCAGACAATGCTCGAACACTTAATGAACTGGGGGTGCTGTACTATCTACAGAACAATCTTGAGTAAGTAGCTTTTGTGACAACTTTCTACAACTGTGCTGTGTCCCTTCTCCCTTCTGACCACTCCATGTTTGGGATGACATATTATCCATAACACCATAGTAAGCTGCCCATTCAGCAACATAAACCCACAAACATCCGCTCCACTACACTTCGTTGAGCTGTGTTGTGGAGTTGTGTAATATTTACTCTGCTCTTATAGAAGAGCAGGAGATTGCATTATTAATTGCTGTTTTGACATCGCTCAATCGTTTTTTAAATGAATAAATAAAATGTTGTTCCTTACTTTGAATATTTTTGCCTTATTTTCAACTTAGAAAATATTTCCATCTTTCTGACTTTTTGCTTTTTTGTATGCTGGGGCTCATGTCGTAAAAATCGATAACTAAATGAAAAATTCAAACTAAGCGGGAATTTCACAAGAGATTGAAGTGGAGTCTACTTAACCATTACAGCAGTACTGGTGCAAAATGAGTGACATTTTCTTTTAACTTTTAGGCAACATGGGGCATATACCTTTAATGTCACTACTTTTCTATTGTTTGAAGTAACCTGAAGGTGTTTTCAGTGCCCTATGTCCCCAGTCAAAATTACTTGCACTGTTGATGGGCCGAAGTTGCTGTGGAGTCAGCCAGTGTGGGATCTGCTTGCCTTCACTCCTTCCAGGGTTTACTGCCTTCCTCCCGCCAAGCACTTATATATTCCAGTACACTTCAGCACAACCTGTCTGTGTGTGAAAGTGGCACGCATGCTCACACCAAGTTTTTGCTATTGGGATACCCAACGGGAGCATCAGGGCCCTGTACTCATCTGGCTTCTTGTCTTCCACAGAAGGTCATCTACCTTCAATTCATAGACTGCCATAATTGAGGATCCCCCCTCTGAATTCCCATCAAATGTATATACCATTTTATCCTGTCAATAGCTTGGCATCCTTTTTTTTTTTTAAATTATAGTTTTCTTCAGGATAATCATGAACAGGTTCCTCATCAAGCCACACATGCCACTTTCCAGAGCACTGTAGTTAGCAGTCAAATTTAAGACGGCAGGATACTGTCAATTTCTTTCAAAGTTAGACAGTTAGACAGTCAGTGTGGGGAGTTATTCAGTGAACAAGGAAGGTAGAGGTATGTTTGGTGCAGTGTGATTCACAGCCTCCTATATAAAAAAAAGAGCACATCTCCTAAAATCAGAGATTCCTAATTTGCTCTCAAGTACCATAATAGGATTAGGGAAAGAGGCAACAACCTTTTTGTGGCCCCACACAAAGAAAGGTCAAATCAAATTCAAGTCTAGGACAGGTGTCTCCTTTGTGAAGCATGTCTCCACATAATGAGGAATTCCCAAGCCACTGGTGCCACAAGACAGTTTCACATTTCCTCCCATCGAGAGAGGGCTAAAAACACCACAAGAGGACATCAAACGAAGAATGTTAAGATTCATCAACTTCTGAACTGATCTCCATCTAGTGGCGGCCTGTCCTTTAAGGTGATGGGGCCACGCCCTCCCCCCCACCTTTTGCCCCTCATGAAGAGTGTCTGTCAGGCTGAACAAAGGTCAGCCTGACAGACACTCTCCATGTTCAGGTCAGGCAGCCAGGAGCAGACATGCGCGATTTGCGCACACTCCTGGCTGCCAGAGCTGAACTTTGCTGGGCTGAGGAGGTCACAGTTCCTATGGGCGTGACCTCCTCGGCTCCGCAAAGGTGCCTCGAGGCCCTCCCCTGGGTGATGAGGAAAGCATCGCCAATTGACACTCCTCCTGGGCGCTTCAGGTTTAAGCCCTGAGGTGCCCAGGGCGAGTGTCAATCAGTGACACTTCGTCACAGAGTGGGATGGGGTCAGCAGTCTCACTGACCCCATCCCACTCTGTGACGAGGCTGGGACTGCTGCCTTCCCTCATTGGCTGACCTAAGGGACCTGGAGGCATGGGTGTCTGATGTTTTAAATTGAATGTTTGGTGCACGCGTGCATGTTTGAGTGTTGTTAATGGATGTGCGTGCTTGTGTGTGTGAAAGAATGAGTGTGTGTGATCTTTTAAAATGAATGTTTGGTGCGTGCATGCATGTTTGAATGGTATGAGTGTTGTTAATGGATGTGCGTGCGTGCATGTCTGTGTGTGAAAGAATGAGTGTGTGTGTGTGTGTGTGTGTGTGTGTGTGTGTGTGTGTGTGTGTGTGTGTGTGTGTGTGTGTGTGTGTGTGTGTGTGTGTGTGTGTATCCCGCCCGCCTGCCCGCCCCCCTCCCTCCTAAAGCTGCCGGCCGCCACTGTCTCCATCTTAAAAAATCTGCCACCATCTCGCATAGTTTTTTTCTCGCTCAGCTTCACAAGAGCAGGTGCATGTTTGAGGGAATTTTTGGCAGTTATTTCATTTCTACAGTACACCATAGCTGAATATTGCATCTTATAAAATATCGGCAATATTATTGCCCACCCTTTCAACCAATCAGAATAAGCACCTGTCCTATGACTATTCTGATTGAATGCTCAGAATAGCTGTGGGTAATCCTGGATAATACACTGTATCCAAGGGAGGCACAGACAGTCCAAAGAAAAGTTTTTTTCTGTGCTTGGCAAAACATTATTCCCTTTCCTACAGCGTGCATGCAGAGCATGATCTGGCTGTTTTTTTTTTTTTTTTAAAGCAAATTGTGCTCTGCAGGCAGACTGAACTGGGGGGTGTAAGGGGTTTTTTGCTTTTTGGTTGCATTTTTCACTTGTGCCTGCTCGGGATGAGGACTGGCACTTGACCAGCCAATACCATATGGTCATGGACAAGACTTTGGAATCATTGTCCTTTGAGACCTCCGTGCCCCTGACAGAAAATTAGATCTTCAGATGGATACTCGATCTACCCGTAGATTCCTCATCTTGTAAATATTCCCTGGGTGTCAGAACGGATTGATAAACTTTAAAAGATCTGCTCGGCTGTAGGTGGCGTCATGTGGCTGTGTGCCAACTTCATTCAACTCTGGGAGTGCACAGTGGCGCTATATATATATATGTTCGATGGCATGTGTAGCTGCAGATACACATGCTGTGCATATCCCGCCATCTAGTGTTGGGCTCGGAGTGTTACAAGTTGTTTTTCTTCGAAGAAGTCTTTTCGAGTCACGAGATCAAGGGACTCCTCCCATTTCGGCTCCATTGCGCATGGGCGTCGACTCCATCTTAGATTGTTTTCTTTCCGCCATCGGGTTCGGACTTGTTCCTCTTCGCTTCGTGTTTCGGTTCGGAAATTTAGTTAAATCTCAGAAAATTCGACGGTATTGTTGGCGTTCGGTATCTGGTTAGTTAACGCAGATCGACACCGAACCAAGAAGAGCTCCGGTAGCCCTTCGGGGCTTTTATTCCCCGGCGGGGCCTGGTCGGCCTGACCGCGTGTGTCTTCAAGGCTAATGGAACGGACCCCATTCCGCTTCTGCCCCGAATGCCACAACAAGTATCCTTACACAGATCAACATCTGGTCTGTAATTTGTGTTTGTCCCCAGAACACAAAAGAGGATACCTGCGAAGCCTGTCGGGTGTTTCGGTCGAAGAAAACGCTACGGGACCGGAGAGCACGAAGGCTTCAAATGGCATTGGCGCCGTCAGGACACCACGACGTGGAGGAAGAGGAGACTTTCTCCATCGCTGACTCGGACGAGCCCGAAACACAGCAGGCGACGAAAACCGTGAGTAAACCAGCCCCGGCCAAAACTCACGTCAAAATCATGAAGGCCCAGGGGACGTCATCCCCGGCAGGCCATGGCTTAACCTGTAAAATCGGTGACCATCCATCTGCACCGAAAAAGGGCACACATGTGTCGAAGTCATCCGACTCAGGTCGAGTTCCCGGCACAGAGCATACTCGACACCGAGAACCTGGCTCAGACCATACTCAACACCGGGAGACTGGCTCCGAGATAAGTTGGCACCGAGACATCGGCACACCGAAACCTAAAAAAGTGGCATCAGAGCCGAAAAAGACTGTAGAAAATGTTTCGGTACCGAAACACCCAGCTTCGGAGCCGAAAACAAGCTCCTACTCCGAAGAACAAGGCCTTTCAGAACAACTACAAGGCTATAAATTTGGACAAGAGCTAGAAGCAGGGGAGCCAGATTATACACAAAGAAGGCTCCATATTCAAAAGGAAACAGGGAAAATAAGAACTCTCCCTCTTATAAAGATGAAAAGGAAACTTGCTTTCCAAGACAAAGAAAAACAACCACAAGCAAAAGTAGCAAAAGCAGTAACTCCACCTCACTCTTTGCCACAACCATCACCACTCCACTCACCACAACTGTCACCAATTGCAACCCCCCCTATGATGCAATCACCAACGCACACAGGGATCAGCCAGGATGACCCAGATGCATGGGATCTATATGATGCGCCAGTATCAGATAATAGTCCAGACTGCTACCCAGCAAGACCATCACCACCTGAAGACAGTACTGCCTACACGCAAGTGGTGTCCAGAGCAGCGGCTTTTCACAATGTGGCACTGCACGCAGAACCCATTGAGGATGACTTTTTATTTAATACTTTGTCGTCAACACACAATCAGTACCAAAGTCTCCCAATGTTACCAGGGATGTTCAAACACGCTAAACAAGTATTTCAAGAACCCGTCAAAGGCAGAGCCATCACACCTAGGGTGGAGAAAAAATACAAGCCTCCCCCTACAGACCCTGTATACATCACACAACAACTGACACCTGACTCAGTAGTAGTAGGCGCAGCACGTAAAAGGGCTAATTCACACACCTCTGGAGATGCACCACAACCTGACAAAGAAAGTCGAAAGTTTGATGCAGCAGGGAAAAGAGTTGCAGCACAAGCGGCCAATCAATGGCGCATTGCCAATTCCCAGGCTTTATTGTCAAGATATGACAGATCTCATTGGGATGAAATGCAGCACTTTATAGAACATCTGCCCAAGGAGTTCCAAAAGCGTGCACAACAAGTGGTGGAAGAGGGCCAAAGTATCTCAAACAACCAGATACGATCGGCAATGGATGCAGCGGACACAGCCGCAAGAACTGTGAATACAGCGGTCACTATTCGGAGACACGCATGGCTACGCACCTCTGGGTTTAAGCCCGAGATCCAACAGGCGGTGCTTGATATGCCTTTTAATGGACAGCAGTTGTTTGGGCCGGAGGTGGACACAGCTATGGAGAAGCTAAAAAAGGACACGGATACTGCCAAGGCCATGGGCGCGCTCTACTCCCCACAGAGCAGAGGCACATTTAGGAAGACCCCATTTAGAGGGGGGTTTTCGGGCCCAAAGCACAGAACCCTCAACCTCACAAACCAGACCCACATACCAGGGCCAGTATCAAAGAGGAGGATTTCGGGGACAATACAGAGGTGGACAGTTCCCTAAAACTAGAGGAAAGTTCCAAAGCCCAAAAACCCCTCAAACTAAACAGTGACTTCACTGTCACCAATCCCCAACACATAACACCAGTGGGGGGGGGGGGGGGGGGGACTCACAGATTACTACAAAAATTAGGAGGAAATAACAACATACTCGTGGGTCCTAGCCATTATCCAACATGGTTATTGCATAGAATTCATACAATTACCACCAGATGTGCCTCCAAGGACACAAAACATGTCCAAACAACACTTGAATCTATTACAACTAGAAGTCCAAGCGTTATTACAAAAAGATGCAATAGAACTAGTACCCAATCATCAGAAAGGAACAGGTGTCTACTCCCCTGTATTTTCTAATACCAAAAAAGGACAAAACTCTGAGGCCCATATTAGATCTCAGAACATTAAATATTTACATCAAATCAGATCACTTTCACATGGTGACACTTCAAGACGTAATTCCATTGCACAAACAACAAAACTACATGTCAACATTAGACCTCCAGGATGCTTACTTCCATATACCTATACATCCTTCCCACAGGAAATACTTAAGGTTTGTAATCCAAGGAGTACATTACCAATTCAAAGTGTTACCATTCGGGATAACAACAGCACCAAGGGTATTTACAAAATGCCTTGCAGTAGTAGCTGCACACATCAGAAGACAGCACATACACGTATTCCCGTATCTACACGATTGGTTAATCAAGACCAACATGCAGGAACAGTGTCTTCAACACACAAAATACGTCATAGAAACCCTTCACAAACTAGGGTTCTCACTAAACTACCAAAAATCACACTTACAGCCGTGTCAAATACAACAATACTTAGGAGCAACAATCAACACAAAAAAAGGGATTGCCACTCCAATTCCACAAAGGGTACAAGCATTCCAAAACGTAAAACAAAGCATGCACCCAAACCAAAAGTTTCAGGTAAAATTAGTGATGAAACTACTAGGCATGATGTCCTCATGCATAGCCATTGTCCCAAATGCAAGATTACACATGCAGCACTTACAACAGTGCCTAGCAACACAATGGTCACAGGCACAGGGTCAACTTCAAGATCTAGTGTTGATAGACTGCCAAACATACACCTCGCTTCAATGGTGGAATCCTATAAATTTAAACCAAGGGCGGCCTTTCCAAGACCCAGTGCCTCAATACGTGATCACAACAGATGCTTCCATGGGAGGGTGGGGAGCACACCTCAACCAACACAGCATCCAGGGACAATGGGACACTCAGCAGAAACAACTTCATATAAATCAGTTAGAACTACTAGCAGTGTTTCTAGCGTTGAAAGCATTTCAACCACTAATAGCCCACAAACACATTCTTGTCAAAAGAGACAACATGACAACAATATATTACCTAAACAAACAGGGAGGGACACACTCAACACAGTTGTGTCTCTTAGCACAAAAGATTTGGCATTGGGCGATTCACAATCACATTCGCCTAATAGCGCAATACATACCAGGAATTCAAAACCAGTTAGCCGACAATCTCAGTCGAGATCACCAACAGATCCACGAATGGGAAATTCATCCCTAGATACTACAGACCTACTTCCAAAACTGGGGAACACTGCAAATAGACCTATTCGCAACAAAGGAAAACGCAAAATGCCAAAACTTCGCATCCAGGTACCCACAGCCTCACTCCAAGGGCAATGCGTTATGGATGAGTTGGTCAGGGATATTTGCTTACGCTTTTTCCCCTCTCCCTCTCCCACTCCTTCCGTATCTCGTAAACAAATTGAGTCAAAACAAACTCAAACTAATACTAATAGCACCAACTTGGGCACAACAATCTTGGTACACAACACTACTAGACCTGTCAGTAGTGCCTCATATCAAACTACCAAACAGACCAGATCTGTTAACTCAACACAAACAACAGATCAGACACCCGAATCCAGCATCGCTCAATCTAGCAATCTGGCTCCTGAAGTCTTAGAATTCGGACATCTAGACCTTACACAAGAATGTATGGAGGTCATCAAACAGGCTAGAAAACCTATTACAAGACATTGCTACGCAAATAAATGGTAAAGATTTGTTTATTATTGTCATAATAATCAAATTCAACCATTACATGCATCCGCGAAAAACATTGTAAGCTACTTACTACACTTACAAAAGTCTAGGTTAGCTTTTTCATCCATTAAAATACATCTCACAGCAATTTTGGCCTATCTGCAAATTACACATTCAACTTCCCTATTCAAAATCCCAGTCATAAAAGCATTTATGGAGGGTCTAAAAAGGATCATTCCACCAAGAACACCACCAGTTCCTTTGTGGAACCTCAATATTGTATTAACACGACTCATGGGTCCACCATTTGAACCCATGCACTCTTGTGAGATACAATACTTAGCCTGGAAAGTAGCCTTCCTAATAGCTATCACATCTCTCAGAAGAGTAAGTGAAATACAAGCCTTTACCATACAAGAACCCTTTATACAAATACACAAACATAAAGTGGTTCTACGCACAAATCCCAAATTTTTGCCAAAAGTTATATCACCGTTCCACTTAAATCAAACAGTGGAACTCCCAGTGTTCTTTCCAGAACCAGACTCTGTAGCTGAAAGAGCATTACATACATTAGACATAAAGAGAGCACTAATGTATTTTCGCAAAATGAAACCATTGTTTGTAGCTTTCCAAAAACCTCATGCAGGGAATCCAATATCCAAACAAGGCATTGCCAGATGGATAGTTAAGTGTATTCAAACCTGTTATGTAAAAGCAAAGAGAGAACTGCCTATCACACCAAAGGCACACTCCACTAAAAAGAAAGGTGCCACCATGGCCTTTCTAGGAAATATACCAATGACAGAAATCTGTAAGGCAGCCACATGGTCTACGCCTCATACATTCACTAAACATTACTGCGTGGATGTGTTAACAACACAACAAGCCACAGTAGGACAAGCAGTATTAAAAACATTATTTCAAACAACTTCAACTCCTACAGGCTAAACCACAGCTTTGGGGAGATAACTGCTTACTAGTCTATGCACAGCATGTGTATCTGCAGCTACACATGCCAACGAACGGAAAATGTCACTTACCCAGTGTACATCTGTTTGTGGCATGAGACGCTGCAGATTCACATGCGCCCTCCCACCTCCTCGGGAGCCTGTAGCCGTTTTAAGTTAATGAAAATAAACTTGTACATTTATAAATTTGTAAAAATATCACTTTTAATCACACTATGTACATATATACTTACTCCATTGCATGGGCACTATTACTATATACACAACTCCTACCTCACCCTCTGCGGGGAAAACAATCTAAGATGGAGTCGATGCCCATGCGCAATGGAGCTGAAATGGGAGAAGTCCCTCGATCTCGTGACTCGAAAAGACGTCTTCAAAGAAAAACAACTTGTAACACTCCGAGCCCAACACTAGATGGCGGGATATGCACAGCATGTGAATCTGCAGTGTCTCATGCCATGAACAGATGTACACTGGGTAAGTGACATTTTCCATATATATATATATATATATATATATATATATATATATATAACCGCCACTCATACACTTTGACATCAGTTCCTTTCTATTTGCACCTCCAGACATGGATCAGGAGCTTTTTCGTTGATGCTGATGAGGACACCGGAGGAGGATGCATAGCCCATTGTACTATTTGACTCTCAGCAGATTCTACCACAACCTCATGTTAGATCGCGACTGCCTCAGGCCACTACACAGCCATTAGACAATCCTTCAGATTCTGATACCTTACCACATGGTAAGGCTTAACTTTACTCAGTCTATTCGGCCCAAGCCTTATGGTTATTCTTTGGAACAGTTGGACAAAACATTGTAAAGGTTCGCCTGTTAACAGGCTGGTTGCTCACCACCATCACCCTGCACCAGGCATCCCAGCCTTTTTTACTCAACACCCAATGCGAGAGAGCCTAGTGGTACAGGCATCCACTGGCCTGTCACTCAGATCTGTGAATGCAAGCACTCTTCTGGGCAGCTATTCTAATGCTCTTTGAGATATAGTGGCATAGGTTTTGCCGACTGTTCTGGATGGCCTTTGGGTGTGCCTTACCCAGGCTATGGTCTTGATGTGGCAAAATTTGTCATTCGCTCCGATTAGACACGATGGACTGCTTAGAGCGAGCAGTGGCTACTGGTGTGGACTTTTGGCACTATGCCTGGATGAGGTCTGCGGACTTCTCTGAGTAGTCCAGGCATTCTTAATAGACAATTAATTTTGATGGCTCTTGCTTTTTCAGTGAGAAAGCAGACTCGGCTTTGGAATGGTTCAAGCAGAGCAGAGCCGCAGTGTATTCCTTGGGCCTTTTTTCTCCCACAAAACAATTTCACCAACAATTTTACCTTCTCCCTAGCTACAGTGGAGGTTTTCTATTTCCTCAGCATCAGACTCCTCCTCTAGCCCAGCAGGCCTTCAGGCATGTTGTGGCTGGGGCTGCCATTTTCAGAGTCAATGTTTTGGACAGCTTGGACAATATGCAGCTCATTCCCCAGCCCCTACAGCAGCTGCAGCCGCAGAACCGCTTTAGTATCTCCTTGTTAGACCACAGCCACCCTGTGAGATGCAGGATCTAGTATTTTCTCCAAGGGTGGCAGGCTATCCCTTTGTACAAGTGGGTCCTTGAACTTGTACATTGGGGCTTTGCCCTGCTATTTCTTTCCACCCCAGTTCACCTACCACCACCATCAGGGTGGCTGATGGAGAACCACCTGTTCATCTTGCACAGAAAGAGCAGACCCTTTTTTGGCCAAAGGGGCCATAGAGAGTGTCCTGGCCTCTGTAGTAAGAGCTGGGTGTTAGTCCCACTTCTTTCCTGTGCTGAAGAAGTACAGGGGACTTTGTCTAATTTAAATCTTTGCCCTTTCAAAGCCATCCTGCGGAGGGACAAATTCAAGATGCTCACAGTAGTCCCAGTCCTGTGTGCCCTAGACCAGTGGTTCCCAACCTTTTGACTTCTGTGGACCCCCATTTTATCAATACTGGAGCCCGGGGACCCCCACTCAATCATTATTGGAACCCAGGGACCCCCACTCAGTCATTACTGATAGCTGGGACCTAATATTATTAAAATTTTTAAGCATTCACGGACCCCCTGAGGAGGCTTCGCGGACCCCCAGGGGTCCCCGGCCCACAGGTTGGGAACCACTGCCCTAGACCCCGAAGACTCATTTTCATATGCCCGCTCTGTAGGCCCACAGGCATTTCCTGACGTGCATAATAGGTCAGGGACATTTTCAGTTTGCAGTGCTCCCTGTTGGTCTCACCAGTGCCCCTGTGGTGTTCACAAAAATGATGGCAGTGGTTGCAACACACCTTTGGATGATAGGAGTACCTGTCTTTCTTACTTTGATGACTGGCTATTGAAGTCAAAAGCATCCCAGGCAGTCGTCAACCACCTCCAGACTATGGAGAATCATTAAGTTTCGCTATCAACATGCCAAATCCATACCTGACTCCTTTGAAGATGCACCTGTTCATCAGAGCTGTTCTGGATATAGTATGGTTTTGTGCCTTTTTTCTGGAGCTGAGAGTCCAAGACATTCAGGATATGATCATGATGTTTCCGCTTCGTTCCTGGATCTGTGTATATAACACTTAGGTTTGTTGGCTGCTTTCTACCTGAGGCTGTTGGTGTCTTCTTAGCCATGAGGCGTCCCTCCACAAATCAGTGTACATCTGTCATTGGGGCATATTTGTGGATTGATGCAGCACCTGAAGAATTGATCATTACAAGCAACGTTATCTGAAATGTTATTGTTTGTTCTCTCCCTAGCCCAGGAAGAACTTGCTTTAGGCACTTTTTATTTATACTTGTCGTCTCCTATGTCTGTTTTTTGTGGTTGCTATCATCCTTGTTTATTTAAATCATCTTTTGTGATGAGATGTTTGAAAAGTTTGGAATGCTTGTTTCCACGAAAACCATTTGTGATGCCTCAGTAGTACTTAAACTTAACTTGCTTATTTGATATGCACCTCTTTCAAGTAATTGCACGGTTGTCCTATTAAACTCCTTACTTTGAAGATAGTCTTTCTTATTGCCAGACCATCAGCTAGACTTGTAAGCAGGCTGTCAAACCACCATGTACAGCTTTTATCCGAGATCTGTTTGTTTGGAAGACACCAGCTCCTTTCTACCAAAAGTGTCCACTCCTTTTTATCTTGGGTAGGCTATCACCCTTCCGTTTTTTCTTGTTCCACCTTACCCCTACCATCAGGAAGATTGTTTAGACCCTAAGAGTGCAATAAGCTTTTATATCGATTGTACCAAGAGACCTCGAATGAACAACCAGCTCTTAGGAGGGTTTTCCTGGATAAATAAGGAGAAGGTAGTGCAAAAATGGGCCATCTCTTGATGGATTGTTCTCTGCATAAAGACTTGCTATGCACAGGCAACAGAGCAGTCCCTAGAAGGGGCTTGCATGCTCATTTCACAATGGCCAAAGCTGCTACCAATGTCTTAGCACGTGGAGTGTCTGTCCTGGACATCTTTCAGGCAGCTATGTAGGTTTTGGTACACATGTTCGTGAAGCACTACTGCCAATTAGGTCAGTAGAGAGGGGCATTTGGCCCACTCGGTTCTGCAGGACCTTTTGGTATGAATCCGTTCACACATCCTCCACCTTGGGAGGTACTGCTATAGTATTTATTAACAAGGTGAGGAATCTGTGGTTAGTAGTTTCCATCAAAAGACCAAGTTACTTCCCTTTGGTACCAATCTTTCTGTCACATACTCTAACAGCAGATATCTCACAGACTCTCCCGCTTACTAGTTCTGTGAACTGGACTCTATTCACATGTAAAAAGGTACCAAGTTTACAGATCTGCTCATTGGTCATGACTATTTGTTAATGGGATCTGTGTCTGAGGGCACAGACTGCCTAGAAAGCAACTGAGGCCAGCATGCATGGGTGGTGCTTACTGCTTAGATGTGGCAGAACAACGTCAGCATGGAGCGCATGATGCCACCTACCAGCGCACAGGAGTCCTGCTTTTAATGTTTCAGGATTCAGTCCGACACCTGGGGAATATTCACAAAGCAAGGATTCTGCGGTCACATAGAGTATCCAACAAGCTGACTTGTTTATCAATGCCTTAGTGACTGCAAGAGCTCTCCCACCTTAGGGGCCTTTGCCTGTACAGCCTCAAAATCCTATGTAGGCTAAGGAGGTTTGTACAATGTCTTTCCCTGTGCCTTCAGTGTCAACTTTATTACATAAGTCCTGGGTCTCACTTGAGTCAATTCTCTGTGTCTAATAATGCCCCAGCCCATCCTGTCATGGTGATTGGACAGCGAGGCCAAATGTCTGGGAAATATTGTAATAGAATGTTCCCCTCTTATGATCTCTCTCCTACTGAATCTCACACAAGGTAAATGCCAAATATGTGTGCACCTTGGGACTCTATATATGACACAAGTTTGACTTGTACACCTTCTTGCTCCTGAGCTGTGTTAAGGAAGAGTACAAGTTAATGTTTTGCCTGGGCAAAAAGCTGTTTAAACAGAAGCTGTTAATATCTAGGGATCTCATTGAAGTGGCCACTAGGACCATGAGCTTTGTTCTGGCCACGCACCAACAATTATGGCTGAGGTCCATAGACTTGCTTATATAGGAGCTTGATCCATCACAGGAATCCTGGACTCAGATCCAGAATGCCCATCACGACGGGCTCTTCCACAGAGTGAAATGCAAGTTTAATGTCCATGGGTATAATCAGTACCAGTATTGAAAAGTATTTGGAGGTTAAACCAGCTAAGGTGGATCAACTTACCCTCATCTCTTTATTTAGCAGTGTTATGGGTATCTAAGAGTTGAAGAGATCTCCTGGCTTTTGTATGGAGATCATCAAGTTTGACTTTGCATCAGTGAAAAGGATACCCTTTGCTTCTGCATCCAAAAACATACTGACCATGTGTGTAGGGGTCTTTTAAAAGATTTTATTTTCACTTACCTCCATATTTTTGATGGCGGAATGTGAAAGTAAAAACTGTCCATTTAACCTCTCACTCTAAATTGGATGAACAGTCAAATGGCCAAAACTCTAATGGCCCATGCTCTGGAGAAGTATGTCAGTGATGGAGTCAAAGTAGTCCACATCACTGACATACTGAGGGTTCACCCTACTCTAATTGAGGTGTATGGACCTTCACTTTGCAGACGAGTATTCTCTCTGCCAAACCCTAAATCAGTCCCATAGTCTTCTAAATAGTAATAGGTAAATTAGGACCATATGATTCACATTGGGTAACTCATCTAGCCTGTTTATTTGATGATTCATTGTTGCAGTTGTTGTCACTTCTCCTGATTTCCCCCCCCCCCCCCCCCCCCACAGTCTACACCCACAAAGGTCTTGTGATATTACACTCAATCAGTGCTGTCCTGAGACCCTGCTGTAGCAGTTGTCCACTTCAGTTGTTGTTCATTAATTCCCGGAGGTGGTTTCTTGTAGATCAAAGAGGTTGTCACTGCAGTTTTCTCCCTTCTCTGGGAGGGGTGAGCCCTTCGGCATGTTCACACTAGTTTTGTGTCATCCCACTAGCCATTAGGGACTATCAGATGTGACAGCAAAGATATTCTGCTGTGTCTCTTGGTACGTTCCACTACGTCAGATGTCTGCCTTGCCTTATATAAAATCCAGAAACAAGAACACTTTAGGATTACTCTACTTCTAACAGCCTGCTCAAGTGTCTGGATACCCTCTCTTGTGATTAGTGTGCTATACAAATTAATATAATATAACCTAATGAGTTCCTAATATTGAAGAGATGGGCATTAATCTCCCTAGGAGATGCCAGTGACTTAGTCTGCAGAGAAAGCATTCTATGCGCCCTCTCAATGAAAAGAAAAGTGACATAGGCCCTTGGTTTGTAGCTTGTTTTAATCTTCTGGAATTAGTTCAGCAATGGTCCCTCCTTCTATTCCAGAACCCCCCCACTGTTGGAGAATTTTTGCATCTTAAGGTGTCTTGCGCCTCTTTGACATGAGATGCCAGGTATCGTTTTTCTAGCTTTAAGTTTGAGGCGATTATCTTAATTTCCTTCAAAGAGCCTGTTGACAAATATGCTCTTTTCTCAACCACTTCTCTGAAGTCAGCCTGAAGCAAATTCCCATTAATGGAACCAAATATACCTCATGTTCAATCCAGCTTGAATATCTTTGATAGTTTGAAATACTTCTTTCAAGGATGGTTCAAGTCACCTACCCAGACTCCTCCTGTTAGACTCTGAAGGGCTGCTCCACAGGCAGCAACATTGATATTGGCTGATCTGCTGGTGGGTTGGCTAAATAAAATGTACCTTTCAAAGTAAGTGTGCTTGTTCAAGCAGCTCTCCTTTTGGAAGTGTCTGTTGATGTCCCTCCTATGTGCGGGGGCCTGCCAGAAACATAATATTCATTGGATAAGTCAGCCCCATTCAAAGGACCAATCTTTCCAAGACAGCAGTAACATAACATAGCATGCATTTGTAAAGCGCACATTCACCCCTTTGGGCATCTTGGTGCTGAATGGGAGGTGTTTATTGTTACACAACTCAGTAGGGGTCATTTAACCATCCTCCGAAGGATGAAAGGCTTAATGGTCCTAGGTAAAACACAGATCCCTGAAGTGGATGATTTAGTACAGCTGAACCACCTGTCCTAGTGAGAAAGAGGTCCTACAGGAGTCTAAGGCAAGAAGGAACATAGGCTTCTCCTCTGGCTCCTCGTCGACCACATTCTCTGCTTCAGAGCAGGGTCAGTGGTGCTCCACTGGGTCTCAGAGTCCAGCAGGGGAGGTGGGGATTTCATTGCTGCTTGTCGAGACAGTGTAAACCATACAATTCCACCCTTTAGCTGTCAGCGTCACGCCTGGCACCAGTAGCATCGCTACTACAGGTCCTTAGGGTATCCACTACATTTCCTCTTAATGTGGTCCACAGTATATGATAAAGACGAGGGGGCTGGGGCCCCTGCTTTTGAAATCACCTCCTTTAGCACCTCAATTTGATCTCTCCTCCTATAGTGTCAATTTTCCCATACACCTATTTCAGCAAGACATCATCGATCCGCTGCAAGCTGATGTCAGCCTCCTTTCCCAAGCAATTAGAAGGCCATAAGATCTCGGAGGTCGGAACTGCAGAGGCAAAGGCCTCCTTGTTTCCACCAGCATTCCTTCTTCTCACCACCTCCTCACATCAAACCATAGGCTACTATCTCATGACTACAGCGCCACTGCACCATAGAGCTCTACAGCCAGGCCTAGCCAACATATCCCAGTAGGGCTGCGTATGGGGTGTGGAAAGGAGGAGCTGCTAGTCTCTGGGTCTATTCTCCTCCATACAGTCACTGTGAGTCACACAGCCCATGCTTGTTCTGGGGGGATGGGATGGTTCACACTGGTTTTCAGCCTGTTAGGATTTGCTCAGTGTTAGGCTAGATGGAGTTGTAGGTTGGCAAGAAATCACATGGGTGGGAGCCTTACAGAAAGAGAGCCATCTCTCTTGGCATCCAGGCTACATTCATTGATCTCTATTTACTTCTTGAAAATATTGTTTAGCAAACTCTGCCAGATGCATTTCTACCCCACTGTAGAAACCAGTTCATGTAGGTGTTGGTTTTGATATTACCACAAAAATAATTCAAAAACAGTGAATGTCTCAATGGTGCTTTATGATTCTGGAGGCACCTTGTTTCCTCAACCCATTACTGTTTTTGGAAATTCTAAAATGGAAAGATTCTTTCTTCTTTGCTTAATGAGGGTATGCTGACACATGAAACTGCACATTTTGCTGTAAACCCTACATCTCTCTTCTACTTTTGTGCCTAGGGCAGCAGAAATGTTCTTAAAGCGCTCGCTGGAGATGAGGGAGCGAATTCTGGGGCCCGACCATACAGATTGTGCACAGTCTCTGAACAACCTGGCAGCCCTTTATAATGAGAGAAAGCAGCATGATAAGGCAGAAGAACTGTATGAAAGGGCCTTAGAAATCCGGAAGAGAGCACGGTCTCCTGACCACCCATCGCTGGCGTATACCGTGAAACACCTTGCGCTGCTCTACAAAAAGAAAGTAAGTCCCAGAGCTAGTTTTTCTTTGGCTGAGTCTGAGTATACATAATAGTTTTGTTTTTCATATATTGGTAATGAACACCAATTTTGAATGTTTGATCAAAGACGCTGTAGGTCCTTGAACATAGTATACGTGCTTTACTGTTCCAGTTGCGTCCACTCGGACTGCTTGAGCTTGTCAGCATGGCAAGAGATGTAGCAGGAAACTGTAAATCGCTATAGAGCATCTCAATTAACTGTGTTGGAGATATTATCCATTATTTTGAATAGTACAAGGGAGGTGTTGAAGCCTGGCTAGTAAACCTTGAAATTGAGTCATACACACTGCACCAATCTCCATCAATGGGGGCCTCCAATCCTGCAGGGCGGCTTCACAATGGGGACGGAGAATCCCATTAAACAAATCCAAACAGAACAAAAATCATGAAGCCTAGTTCCAAACAGCCTCTTGTTTATTTCTTTCATGATAAGATGGCAACAAAATTATGGATATCCTGCCTGACACGTTTCAACAAAAAATGCCTTGTTCACAGGAGAGCAGTTGCAAACAGTCACAGGTGCTTTTAATCTCTACACGTCTCGTGACTTAGTATTTCAGTACTTCAGTTCCCATAATGTCATCATAGTCTTCATTCTGTGGTGTAAATCAAATATTGCTTCAATGGCATCACTTCACCACAATACCATTTACTGTCCATTTTTTAATTAAGGTGCATAAATAGTATGAATAAAGGGGTCATGCGCAATAAAACAATAAGTACTTTCAAAGTCGGGCATCCCTCACTTCACCACTGATGCTGTCACCAAAAATACATATTTTAATGTCTGTGACACGTGGAAATTTGGAAGAGTGAAGGAGAAGAAAATCCCTCTCTCTTCTCCCACTCTCACCTTCGTGTCCATTAATCACAGGTTAAATCCTTCATCTGGCACGGAGGTAAGTGGGACATGCCCCCTCATTAATATCCACACTGAACCTGCCCTGTTGTACTGGGGTGGTGTGTGTTTTATATATATATATATATATATATATATATATATATATATAGTTATATATAGTTATATATATATATAGTTATATATATATATATTCGATGGCATGTGTAGCTGCAGATACACATGCTATGCACAGGTCCTGCCATCTAGTGTTGGGCTCGGAGTGTTACAAGTTGTTTTTCTTCGAAGAAGTATTTTCGAGTCACGGGACCGAGTGACTCCTCCTTTTCAGCTCCATTGGGCATGGGCATCGACTCCATCTTAGATTGTTTTCTTTCCGCCATCGGGTTCGGATGTGTTCCTCTTCACTCCGGTTGTTCGAGTCGGAAAAATCTTACAAACCCTCTAAATTCGTCGGTATTGTTTTCGATCGCGTCTCATCCAGCATCGACACCTCGGTGCCGGCGGATACACACCTTTGATTGCCCTTCGGGGCACCCGCGCCCAACTTGGGCCTGGTTGGCCCGACCAAAAGTATCGTCGAAGCCTCATGGACCGGACCCCGTTTAGATTCTGCCCTCGGTGCCACGCCAAGTATCCCTACACATATCAACATCTGGTTTGTAACCTGTGTTTATCTCCGGATCATCGAGAGGATACCTGCGAAGCCTGTAAATCCTTCCGTTCGAAAAAGACTTTGAGAGACCGAAGAGTGCGAAGGTTAGAGATGGCGCCCAGAAGCACTGAACGTCTCCACGTAGAAGAGGAGGAGATGATCCACACCGCCGTCTCCATTCAGGGATCCAATTCCGAACAAGAGTCCGACATCGACCGACCCCTAACAGCGGGCCAGCACGTGAGTACGCTTGCCCCAACCAAAACCAAGCCCAAATACAAGGCCTTGGGGACGCCACTGCCAGAAGGCCATGGCTCTACCCGTAAAAAAGCAACCGGTGACCAAGTAACATCTTCGGCACCGAAAAAGGCCACGCCAGTAACAAAGCCTTTGGACTCGAGCCGAGGCACAGACTCCAAAATCATACGACACCGACCCATCGAGTCAAAACCCCGAAAGTCACTTTCGGAACCAACTACTCCAGGCCCATCGGTGCCGAAAAAAACAGCTTCGGAACCAAAAAAACATACCTACACAGAGGAGCATGGACCTTCGAAACAATTAAAGGAAAGCTATAGATTTGATGAGGAATTGCAACAAATGGAGAATTTCGATGAAAAACAGGCCAGGATACAAATCCACAAGGACACTGGCAAGATCCTCACAGCACCTCCTCTGAGAACAAAAAGAAAACTTGCCTTCCATGGACGTTTGGACACTGATCAGCCAACGGCTAAAGTGCCAAGAGAGAAATCTCCGCCTCCCCAGTTTTCTCCTCACCAGTCTCCTCCTCAGCCTCTTCAAATAACTGTCTCCCCACCTGCTACACGCACTGCACAGTCTCCATCACACACTATGCAGTCACAACATGACACAGATCCATGGGATCTCTATGATGACCCAGTCTCAGACAATAGTCCATAGTACTACCCATCTAAGCCATCGCCACCTTAGGATAGCACCTCATATACACAGGTTCTAGCTAGGGCAGCGGCATTTCACAACGTGACCATGCACACAGAACCTCTGGAGGACGAATTCTTTTACAATACATTGTCCTCAACACATGCCACATACCAAAGCCTACCCATGCTCCCCGGAATGCTCGATCATGCGCAGCAAATTTTCCAAGAATCGGTTAAAGGAAGGGCTATAACCCCAAGGGTAGAGAAAAAATACAAGCCACCACCCTTAGACCCCATTTTTATCACACAACAGCTGCCCCCAGATTCAGTAGTGGTCAGCGCAGCAAGGAAAAGGGCTAACTCACAGTCCTCTGGAGATGCACCCCCTCCAGATAAAGAAAGCAAGAAATTTGATGCTGCAGGGAAAAGGGTGGCGTCACAGGCAGCCAATCAATGGGGCATACCTAATTTGCAGGCCCTACTAGCTAGGTGCGATAGGGCTCACTGGGATGAGATGAAGGACATTATTCAGTATCTCCCCAAGGACCAACAGAAGAGAGCCCAGCAGGTAGTAGAGGAGGGACAGGCAATTACGAACAATCAAATAAGATCGGCGCTAGACTCCGCAGATACAGCCGCAAGAACTATAAATACGGCTGTCCCCATTAGGCGACCTGCATGGCTTAGGTCATCAGGTTTTAAACCTGAAATCCAACAGGCCATCCTCAACATGCCTTTTAATCAGCAACAATTATGCGGCACACAGGTTGACACCGCCATAGACGAGATGAAAAAAGACGCCTACACTGCCAAAGCGATGGGAGCACTTTATTCATCCCAATACAGAGGCTCATTTCGAAAGCCTCAATATAGGGGAGGCTTCAGGCCACAACCTTCCAAGCCATCTACCTCACAAGCCAAGCCCTCTTACCAGACACAATATCAGAGAGGGGGATTTCGGGGCTCCTACAGAGGACATTTCCCCAAATCTAGAGGAAAATACCAATCCTCAAAACAAGCCACTAATAACAAACAGTGACTTGACCGCCACCTTCCCTCACCACACTTCCCCTGTGGGAGGAAGACTACAAAAGTTCCACGACCAATGGTTAAACATCACAACAGACACCTGGGTACTATCCATTATCCAACATGGTTACTGCGTAGAGTTCACACAAATTCCTCCAGACATTCCCCAAAAAGCGCACAAACTTTCATCGCAACATGTTGCAATGTTGCAAACAGAAGTACAGGCACTATTACTCAAACAAGCCATAGAACTTGTGCTGCATCATCAAAAAAGAACAGGGGTTTACTCTCTGTACTTCCTTATTCCCAAAAAGGACAAAACATTAAGACCAATATTAGATCTCAGGACTCTCAACCTCTACATCCGATCTGAACACTTTCACATGGTAACGCTACAAGATGTAGTCCCAGTGCTACAACAGGAATCATTTATGGCAACACTGGATCTAAAAGATGCGTATTTTCACATACCCATCCATTCAGCTCACAGAAAATATCTCAGATTTGTAATACAAGGAAAAGATTACCAGTTCAAAGTGTTACCCTTCGGGATTACAACAGCTCCCAGAGTCTTTACAAAATGCCTTACCATAGTCGCAGCATACATAAGGAGACAACATATGCATGTATTCCCATATCTCGACGATTGGCTAATAAAATCCAACACTCAAAAACAGTGCCAACATCACACATGTTATGTAATAAACACCCTACACACACTAGGGTTCTCAACAAATTACCAAAAGTCACACCTGCGACCAGCACAAATTCAGCAGTACTCAGGGGCCACATTAAACACCCAAAAAGCACTTGCAAGCCCAAGTCCACAAAGAGTGCAATCGTTCCACAGCATATTGCCAAAAATCCAGCAAAACCAACAGTACACAGTCACATTTGTCATGAAACTGTTGGGGATGATGGCATTGTGCATCGCCATTGTCCCAAACGCAAGGTTATACATGCGGCCCTTACAACAGTGCCTTGCAAAACAATGGTCGCAGGCACATGGTCATCTCCAAGATCTAGTGTTGATAGACCGCCAAACATGCATATCACTTCAGTGGTGGAATCCCACAAATTTAAACAAAGGGCGGCCATTTCAAGACCCTGTGCCTCACGCCATTCTTACAACAGATGCATCAATGATTGGATGGGGGGGGGCACACCTCAACAATCATAATATTCAGGGACAATGGGACAACAAACAAAAACAATTTCACATAAATCACTTAGAACTGCTAGCAGTGTCCCTAGCACTAAGAGCTTTTCAACCTCTTCTTGCTCACAAACACATTCTTGTCAGAACGGACAATATGACAACAATGTACTACCTAAACAAACAGGGAGGAACCCACTCATCACAACTTTGCCTTCTAGCACAAACAATTTGGCATTGGGCAATTCACAACAACATACACCTCGTAGCTCAATACATTCTAGGAATTCACAGTCAATTGGCAGACGACCTCAGTCGAGATCACCAACAAACTCACGAGTGGGAAATTCACCCCCAAGTACATCACCAAATACTTTCGTCAGTGGGGGACACCAGATATAGATCTGTTCGCCACCAACCACAACGCAAAATGCTGAAACCTCGCGTCCAGGTACCCACACCATCTATCCAAGGGCAATGCTCTATGGATCAACTGGTCAGGGATATTTTCTTACGCTTTTCCCCTCTCCCGCTCATTCCATTTTTGGTCACCAAACTTCATCAAAACAAACTCAAACTCATACTTATAGCACCAACATGGACACGTCAACCATGGTACACCACATTGCTAGACCTGTCAGTAGTACCACACATCAAACTTCCAAACAGACCAGACCTGTTGACGCAAAACAAACAACAGATCAGACACCCCAATCCAGCAATGCTCAATCTGGCAATCTGGCTCCTGAAATCTTAGAGTTTGGATATCTAAATCTTCCACCAGAATGGATGGAAGTGATTAAACAGGCAAGAAAACCTACCACCAGGCAGTGTTATGCTAACAAATGGAAAAGATTTGTTTTATACTGTCAAGCAAAACACATAACACCCTTAGACACAACCATACAAGACATTGTAAGTTATTTACTCCACCTACAAAAAGCAAATTTAGCTTTTTCATCCATCAAGGTACATCTCACATCAATTTCTGCTTATTTGGACAATAAACAAACCAAATCTCTATTTAGAGTACCAGTCATCAAAGCTTTCATGGAGGGTCTAAAATTAATCATACCTCCAGAACGCCACCAGTACCCTCATGGAATCTTTGCATTGTACTCACACGACTCATGGGTCCACCCTTTGAACCCATGCACTCATGTCAGATTACATTCCTAACTTGGAAAGTAGCATTTCTAGTGGCAATCACTTCATTACGGAGAGTTAGTGAAATACAAGCATTCACTATTGAACAACCCCTTATACAAGTACACAAACATAAGGTTGTACTTCGCACAAACCCTAAATTTCTACCAAAAGTCATCTCACCGTTTCATTTAAATCAAACAGTGGAACTTCCAGTCTTCTTCCCGCAGCCAGACTCAGTGGCAGAAAGAGCACTACATACATTAGATATTAAGAGAGCTTTAATATATTACATCGACAGAACAAAATCATTTAGGAAAACTAAACAGTTGTTCGTCGCATTCCAAAAACCCCATAGTGGTAATCCTATATCAAAACAAGGCATAGCCAGATGGATAGTGAAATGTATCCAAACTTGCTACCTAAAGGCTAAAAGACAGCTGTTAATTACACCAAAAGTGCATTCCACTAGGAAAAAAGGAGCAACAATGGCATTTCTAGGAAATATACCAATGACCGAAATCTGCAAAGCAGCCACTTGGTCAGCACCTCATACATTTACCAAGCATTTATGTGTAGATGTGTTAGCAACACAACAGGCCACAGTAGGACAGGCTGTACTAAGAACACTATTTCAAACAACTTCAACTCCTACAGGCTGACCACCGCTTAGGGGAGGAGAACTGCTTTGTAGTCTATGCATAGCATGTGTATCTGCAGCTACATATGCCATTGAATGGAAAATGTCACTTACCCAGTGTACATCTGTTCGTGGCATGTTCCGCTGCAGATTCACATGCCCCCTACCTCCTCCCCGGGAGACTGTAGCCGTTTAAGTTACATTTAAAATTTGTACATATGTATATACATCTTTATTCCATTGCATGGACATCTCTTTCTTTACACTCTATCACTCCTACCTTACCCTCTGCGTGAAAACATTCTAAGATGGAGTCGATGCCCATACGCAATGGAGCCGAAAAGGAGGAGTCACTCGGTCCCGTGACTCGAAAAGACTTCTTGGAAGAAAAACAACTTGTAACACTCCGAGCCCAACACTAGATGGCAGGACCTGTGCATAGCATGTGAATCTGCAGCGGAACATGCCACAAACAGATGTACACTGGGTAAGTGACATTTTCCATATATGTATGTATATTTGATGGAATGCGAAGCTGCAGATACACATGCTATGCATTATTCCGCCATCTAGTGTTGGGCTCGGCGTGTTACAAGTTGTTTTTCTTCGAAGAAGTCTTTTTGGATTCACGGATCGCGTGACTCCTCCTCTCGGTCATACTGCACATGGGCATTGCCTCCATTGTTAGATTGTTTTCTTTCTGCTGTCGGGTTCGGATGTGTTTCCTCTCACTCTGAGATTTTGAATCGGAAACTTCAGAAAACTCACTCAGTCATCTGTATTGCTTCGATCGTGTTTCCACCTAGCGTCGAACCGATAGTACCGTTGGAATCTAGATCTTTGCCCTTCTGGGCGCGTGCGCCTGCCTCTGGCCTGTTTGGGCCTACCGCGTGGAAGCCTGATGGATCGGACTCCATTTCGATTTTGTCCTTGGTGGCACGCAAAATTTCCCTACACAGACCAACACCTTGTTTGTATTCTGTGTCTTTCTCCAGATCACAAAGAAGATTGTGAGGCCTGTTGATTGTTTCGATCCAAGAAGACCCTGCGTGATCGGAGAGCCAGAAGATTAGAAATGGTGTTGAAGAGTACAGAGCATCTCAAAATCATGGAGGAAGAACAGGCGCAGACAGCGGTCTCCATCCGAGACACCGACTCCGAACAAGAATCGGAAGAAGATAGGCCTATCACTACTGAACAGCACGTGAGTAGGTCTGCCCCTACGCCCACATATAAAAAACCATTGAAGGCCTTGGGTACACCACTGCCAGAGGGCCATGGTTCGACCCGAAAAAAGACTCTCGTTGACCGACCTTCGGGTTCGGCGCCGAAAAAGGCCACTCCTCTGTCGACATCGCAGTCGAGTAAATCTGTGAAGAGTTCTGCCTCGGACTCGAGTAAGCGTCCTCACTCCTCGGAGACGAAGCCTTGACGCCCTCCTTCGGAGCTGAAATAACCGACTCCATTTCTAGGACCGAAAGAGCTTCCATCTTCAGAACAGCAAGGACTTTCGAGCCATCTCAAACAGACTTCGAATTAACTGCATGAACAATCTTATAGACCTTCTAAGGACACTGAGATTCAGCCTGTGCTTGAAGTTATAGATGAGAGACAATCCAGGATTCACATCCACAAAGAGACTGGCAGAATAGTTACTGCACCTCCTCCGCAAACCAAAAGGAAGCTGGCCTTTCAGGAACAATTAGACACTGCTCAACCACCAGCAAAAATGTATAAACAGAAGGAGAAGCCAGCACCTGCCCCTACTTCTCCCACTCATTCACCACAGCTTTCCTTTTCACCTCCACCCACTAGCCCACCACCTTTACCTTCACCAACGCATTTGCAGCATTCACATGGTGATACAGTGGATCCTTGGGATCTGTATGACCCAGAATCTATTCATGACAATGACCGTGATTCATACCCCTCCAAGCCTTCTCCACCAGAGGACACTACTGCATACACGCAGGTTGTTTCCAGGGCAGCTGCTAACCATTGGGTGCTTATGCACACAGAACCCCTAGAAGAGGATTTCCTGTTCAACACTCTATCTTCCACCCACTCTAGATATCAGTGCCTTCCAATGTTACCTGGTATGGTTAAACATGCAGATCAAATTTTTTGTGAGCCAGTCAAAGCTAGAGTAATTACCCTGCGTAGTGACAAAAAATACAAACCTGCTCCTACAGACCCTGATTATATGACACAACAAGTTCCTCCAGACTCCGTGGTAGTGAGTGCGGTTAGAAAGAGGGCTAATAGCCAATCATCAGGGGATGCTCCTCCCCCTGATAAGGAGAGTAGGAAATTCAATGCTGCTGCCACACAGGCAGCCAACCAATGGCGAATTGCAAACTCGCAAGCCTTGCTAGCGAGATATGATAGAGCCCACTGGGACAAGACGCAAGAACTCCTACAGCACCTCCCAAAGGAACATCAGAAAAGGGCACAGCAGATTGTAGAGGAGGGTCAGGCTATAAGCAATAATCAGATACGGTCTGCCCTTGATGCTGCAGATACAGCAGCCAGAAGTGTCAGTTCCTGCTTACTATAAGAATTCAACATGCCTTTTGATAAAAAGCATTTGTTTGGCCCTGAAGTCGATACGGCCATAGAAAAACTTAGGAAAGACTCAGACATTGCCAATGCAATGGAGCATTATACACAACACTGTATAGAGGTTCCTTTTGCAGGCAACAGTTTAGAGGAGGATTCAAGCCACA
Source organism: Pleurodeles waltl (assembly GCF_031143425.1). Taxonomy (NCBI): domain Eukaryota; kingdom Metazoa; phylum Chordata; class Amphibia; order Caudata; family Salamandridae; genus Pleurodeles; species Pleurodeles waltl. The sequence continues at coordinate 1,008,979,838 of NC_090449.1, read as the reverse complement.
ATCCACTGAGGCTTTTACCGCCCAGGCAAAGCCAGGACAACAGCAGCAGCATTACCAGAGAGGGGGATTTAGAGGGTCTTGCAGAGGCCAATACTTTAGACACAGAGGCAAGTTACAAACCTCAAAACAAGCCAAAACACCATCTAAGCAGTGACTTATTTACCACCCCCCAACCCCACACATCTCCTGTGGGGGAACACTGCAGCAATTTCACGCCCATTCACAAAACATCACCACAGACCATTGGGTGTTGTCAATTATCCACAATTCTACCCCTCCAAACATTCCTCCACGTTACCACAGGCTGTCCCCAGAACACAATGTTCTATTACAACAAGAAGTGCAATCGCTACTACTAAAACAAGCAATCGAATTGGTCCCACATTCTCAACAAGGAACAGGAGTATACTCACTATACTTTCTTATTCCCAAAAAGGATGGCACTCCCAGGCCCATTCTAGACCTCAGATCTCTAAATCTATACATCCTGTCCGAACACTTTCACATGGTAACTCTGCAGGACGTCATTCCACTACTACAAAAACAAGATTACATGACTGCATTAGACCTCAAAGATGCGTATTTCCATATACCCATCCATCCAGCTCACAGAAAATACCTCAGGTTTGTCATAGCAGGAAAACATTATCAGTTCAAAGTTCTACCATTCGGCAAAACAACAGCTCCAAGGGTATTCAAAAAAGGTCTAGCGGTAGTAGCAGCCTACCTAAGAAGGCAACACATACATGTCTTTCCATATCTAGACGATTGGCTAATAAAATCAAACAATTTTATACAATGCCAACAACACACTCAATACGTAACAGAGACCCTACATACACTAGTGTTCACTCTCAACTACCAAAAATCTCATCTTCAGCCAGCACAGGTACAACCTTACCTAGTTGCTATTTTAAATACGCAGAGAGCCCTAGCAAATCCAAATACACAAAGGATAGAAGCTTTCCAAAATCTCATACCACAAATACAGCCAAATCAACAATACACTGTAAGTTTTATCATGAGAATCCTAGGAATGATGGCATCCTGCATAGCAATAGTACCACATGCAAGACTCAACATGAGGACACTACAGCAGTGACTCTCACAACAATGGTCTCATGCACAGGGTCAATTGTAAGATCTAGTGTTTTTGGACCGCCAAACGCACAAGTCTCTTCTATGGTGGAATCTCAGCAGTTTAATGAAGGGGCAGTCATTTCAAGACCCTGTGCCTCAGACCACAATAACAACAGATGCATCAATGATAGGTTGGGGAGCTCATCTCAATAGCCTTATCTTTCAAGAGGAATGGGATTTGAAACAGAGACATTTTCACATAAACCATTTAGAATTAATAGCTGTGTTCCTTGCCCTAAAAGCGTTTCAACCCCTTCTCAAACACAAGATTGTTCTGATAAAAACAGACAATATGACGACCATGTATTACCTGAAAAAACAAGACGGGTCACATTCGTCTCAACTGCCCCTTTTAGCCCAGACAATATGCAAATGGGCACTTCACAATCATATTCATCTACTAGAAGGATACATTCCAGGAATACACAATCAGCTGACAGATCTCCTAAGCAGGACCCACCAACAGACACACAAATGGGAGATTCACTTTCAGGTACTTCAAACGTACTTTCAAAAGTGGGGAACACCAGAAATAGACTTATTTGCAGCAAGCGAAATCGCAAAATGCCAAAACTTGGCATCCAGACACCCACATCCTCTATCCAAGGGCAATGCTCTATGGATCAACTGGTCAGGGATATTTGCTTACGCTTTTCCCCCTCTCCCACTACTTCCCTTTCTGGTCAACAAACTGCATCAGACATCTGTCACCATGAAACTCATAGCCCAAATGTGGGCACGACAACATTGGTACACCACACTTCTAGACCTGTCAGTAGTACCTCACTCCAAACTTCCAAACAGGCCGGAGTTGTTAACACAAAACAAAGGTCAAATCAGGCATCCAACCCCCAGTGCTCTCAACTTAGCGTTTTGGCTCCTGAAGTCATAGAATTTGGATACCTAAAACTTCCATTAGAATGCATGGAAGTGCTAAAACAGGCATGTAAACCTACCACTAGGCAATGTTATGCTAACAAATGGAAAAGATTTGTTTACTACTGTCAATCCAAAAATACTGATCCACTGACAGCATCAATACAAGATATTGTATGCTATCTACTTCATTTGCAGAAATCAAATCTAGCTTTCTCATCCATTAAAATACATCTTACTGCAATATCAGCATACTTGCAGACTATTCAACACACCTCTTTATTCAGAGTTCCAGTTATAAAAGCGTTCATGGTAGAATTAAAACGTATTTCCACCCAGAACGCCACCTGTTCCTACTTGAAATCTAAATATCGTACTCACCAGACTCATGGGCCCACCTTTTGAACCCATGCATTCTTGTGAGATTCAATTTTTGACATGGAAGGTCGCCTTCCTAGTAGCTATTACTTCATTGCGAAGAGCTAGTGAAATACAAACATTCACTCTTGAAGATCCTTTTTTCCAAGTGCACAAACATAAAGTTGTATGTAGAACAAATCCCAAATTTCTGCCAAAAGTGGTATCACCTTTTCACATAAACCAAACAGTGGAATTGCCAGTCTTCTTTCCACAGCCAGACTCAGTTGCAGAATGATCCCTTCGTACTCTTGACCTCAAAAGAGCTCTAATGTACTATGTAGATAGAACTAAAGAATTTAGAAAAACAAAACAACTTTTCGTTGCCTTTCAAAAACCACATAAAGTCAATCCTATCTCTAAACAAGGATTAGCAAGATGGATTGTTAAATGCATACAAACATGTTACATTAAGTCAAAAAGACAACTTTTGATCACACCTAGAGCACATTCCACTAGAAAGAAAGGTGCGTCTATGGCATTCTTAGGAAACATACAATGGCAGACATATGTAAAGCTGCCACATGTCTATTCCTCATACATTTACGAACCATTATTGTGTAGATGTATTTTCAAAGCAACAGGCCAATGTTGGCCAAGCTGTCTTAAGAACATTATTTCAAACAACTTCAACTACCGCAGTCTAGCCACTGCAATTTGTGGGGAGAGTAACTGCTTTGTAGTCTATGCATAGCATGTGTAGCTGCAGCTACACATGCCATCAAACAGAAAATGTCACTTACCCAGTGTACATCTGCTCGTGGCTGCAGATTCACATGCACCCTCCCTCCTCCCTGGAAGCCTGTAGTCATTGCAGTTTTATTATTTGTAAATATGTAGATACATTTACATTTGCATGGACATCTATTTTTTACTTACTAATTTTATAGAACATTTATATTCTTACACTGTATCACTCCTTACTACACCCCTTTGTGGGAAAACAATCTAACAACGGAGTCAATGTCCATGCGCAGTATGACAGAGAGGAAGAGTCACTCGATCCCGTGACTCTGAAAAGGAGTCGACGCCCATGCGCAATGGAGCCGAAATGGGAGGAGTCCCTCGATCTCGTGACTCGAAAAGACTTCTTCGAAGAAAAACAACTTGTAACACTCCGAGCCCAACACCAGATGGCGGGATGTGCACAGCATGTGAATCTGCAGCGACTAATGCCACGAACAGATGTACACTGGGTAAGTGACATTTTCCATATATATATATATATATATATATAGATATATATATCCTATTGTCAGTCCCCACAAGGTAGTTATAATTAGGACCATGTTTCCATAGAAAAAGCATTTTTTTGACGTGCCTATATCTTTGCCACCGTTTGACAAATCTTCACAAAATGTTCTGAAAAAAAAAGTGTTGCAGTGATTCTTGTTGCGCACAGAAACTTTTGGGGTGATCCATTAAGCGGAGGCCGAGAAAAAGGAGGCTCAAAAAACATTACGTCTCCCATGTTAATTCCCATAGGAATCTTTAGACATGACTACAGCCCAGACCACTGGACGGAATTACACCAAATTTGGCAGAAAGCTAGCTGAGGGTACGCAGATCATGCGTTCGCCTATTTAGAGTAAATCTGTTAAGTAGTTTTTGAGAATTGTAAGGAAATTCAAATTTGTGTATCTCTGTCTGCGAAGTATTCATGAACAAAGACAAGCTTCTGCAGGGAAATGCACAGCTCTGATTGGCTGACAGCACTTCAAAGCAGGAAGTGTTGGCAGCCATCTTGGCACTCGGCTTGAGCCGAGTCCCAGAAAAAAAGTAAAAAGAAAAGGGGCCAGGGTAGAGTCACCCTGACCCCTTAGCAGTGGTGGGTGGGGGGGCATGGAGGGACACCCCCAGATCAAAAAAGATTGTCGTAAATAATAATTTTTTTGCCTCGAGTTCGTGATATTCGCAAATGTGCGGCAACAAAATGTAAAAAAAAAAAAAAAAACAAGCATGGGCTCCTGCGCTTGTTTTTCTTTTTATATAGGCCCCTGGGTGAGCCAGGTCCCAGGGCATAACAATTTTTGTATGGGGGGCCTCCCGGCCCCTCCATAGCTCCAGGGATCACCACCTCCACAGAGCTTTTATTTTTATAAATGCGGGGGGGCTGTGCCCCCCCCTCCGCTGCCCTTAGAACCACCACCTCCCCTTGGCTTTCTTTTTTATGTATACGGGTAGGCCTGCAGCCCCCCAGCGCCCTGGTGACCACCACCCATCAGGGGCATTAATAAAAGTATATGCATCGGATCCGCGGCACCCCCACTGCCCTGAGGACTGCCACATCCCTTGAGCTTTCCCTAATGAATATGTGGAGGGGGGCCACAGTCCATGCCCCCCCCACCCTGGGGACCACCACCTACTGGCTAAAATATTTTAAAATATCCTTTGGGACCCCCAAGACCAAGGGACCACCACCCCCTGGGGCTATTCTCATTGGAGGGGGGCCGCACAGAGCCCCTCATGGAGCCACTGATGGCCCTGGGGACTGCCATCAACCAGGGCCAGCTCCTGCCATATGCTTATAGGGGGTTGGACTTAGGGTCTGGCGGCCAACCGCTGCTGCGCACGGCCAAAGCCGCAGCAGTGGTTGGATTCACCTATAGCAATGAAAAGAACATAGGTTACAGGGACGTTATAGTTAGGTTCTGCATTTACTTGTATAAAACCATAGAAATTCAGCAGTTATTTCAAGTAACTAAAACTTGCGCCCTAATCTAACTATAACTTGCACCTTCGCTATGCACAGCTAATTACTCCACATGTTATATCATTGATGACATATTGATGACATATTCTATGCCATTCTATGCCATCTTTCATATTCTCACTGATTTCATTGATTTTTCACTCGGAGAATCGGCTGCGTCGTTTAAGCTCAGCTTTGCATCGATCCAGTAGGGCTGTGAGTCGAACTTCTGGTCGCAAGCGCTGCATCGAATCTTCACTCGGGAAGTCGGGCTGCATCATTCCAACTCAGCTGTGCGTCGATTTCTCTGTCGCAAAACGGCTGTGCGTCAATTTTGGTGCACAAGGAGTTTCCTGAAGAGATGAAGTCTTTTTGGCCCTGAGACTTCAGAAAACAGGGAGCAGGCTCAATCTGAGCCCTTGGAGAGCACTTCTCAGCAAAGTCAGAGGGCAGCAGGGCAGCAGTCCTTCTGAGCAAAGCAGTCCAGACGAGTCCTTTGGGTAGCGAGGCAGTTCCTCTTGACACGTTGCAGGTTCAGGTGCAAAATTGTTTGAGTGGGTGGGGGTCAGAGACTCCATATATATATACACCCAAAAATGCCTTTGAAGTGAGGGAGACTTCAAAGAGTGGTTTTGAAGTGCATAAGTTCCCCTTTAGGTACAGGTCTGTCTGCCAGGGTCTCAGTAGGGGGTTTGGCAGTCCATTGTGGGAGGGCAGGCCCCTAGACTTTGAAATGTACGTGTCAGGCCCGCCACCCTTCCAGCCCAGGAAGACCCATCCAGTATGCAGATGAGTGCAAGTGTGACTGAGTGTCCTGTGTTTGCGGTAGTGTGGATGAAATGGACAAGGAAGTTGTCAACCAGAATAACCCAGACGTTGATTGGAGACAGGCTGTAAGGCACAGAATGATTTTAAGTGCAGAAAAATGCTCACTTTCTAAAAGTAGCATTTCTAAAATAGTAATATAAAATCCAACCTCACCAATAAGCAGGATTTTCTGTTACCATTCTGGCCATACTAAATATGACCTGGTTACCCCTTTTTGATCAGAATCTACCACTCAAACAGTAAATGAGGTAGCCCTAATGCTATCCTATGAAAGGAGCAGGCCTAACAGTAGTGGAAAACAAACTTGGAAGTTTTCCAGTAACAGGAGATATAAAACACACATATACATGTCCTGCCTTTTACCTGCATAGCACCCTATTGGTTACCTAGGGCCTATCTTAGGGGTGACTCATATGTGAAAAAAGGGGAGTTTAGGGCTTGGCAAGTACTTTTGAATGCCAAGTCGAAGTGGCAGTGAAACTGCACACACAGGCTTGCAATAGCAGGCCTGAGACATGGTTAAGGGGCTACTTATGTGGGTGGCACAACCAGTGCTGCGGGCCCACTAGTAGCATTTAATTTACAGGCCCTGGGCACATGTAGTGCACTTTACTAGGGACTTACAAGTAAATCAAATATGCCAATTGGGAATGAACCAATGTTACCTCGTTTAAGCGAGAGAGTATATGCTCTTTAGTACTGGTTAGCAGTGCGAAGAGTCCTAAAACCAGCAAAAACAGTGTCAGAAAAGTGGAGAGAGGCAGGCAAAAAGTTGAGGGATGACCACCCTAAGGCTGTCAGGTCTAACAGTATTGTATTTTCATACCTCACTATGATGTTACTTTAATCTTTGGGATAACTTTTATCTGTGTTTTTTTAATTACTGTTTTTAAAAAAAATCCTATTTATCTAGCACCCCAGCTGCGTGCTGCATTGAGCCATGCGCAGCTGGGAATTTAGGTGCAGGCAGATAAGTCTCCTCTACGCAAGAGCTTTGGACACCCCACCCACCTTTCATTTTCTTAATATTTAACTGGTACCATGGTACTCCTGCTGTTTTCCTGTAGTACACCTGTGGTACTGCTGTTCAAGATTCTCCCTCAAAGTACCGGTCCAAGGATGGGTTGAAGCATCTGCAGCTCCTGCTGGAGTACTCTTTTTTTTTTTTTTTTTTTTTTTTTTTTTTTGTTTTTTAACATTCAGGCAGCATTATGAATTATGAGACATTATCATGATTGGAAAGACAGGATATTTCTTTGAACAATTTACTGCTTGCTTCTCTACAATAACAACACACCATACAAAAATTACCTCTGTCCAACCTGACCAGGTTAAAAGTGTAACAGGGTGGAGGCAGGGTGAACCACGCACAAGGCAATTGAAGAATTCTGCGTCGCAAGCGTGATAACACTCTGTAAGTTTGCAAGCCATCCTTCACTTTTTTCCTGCCTAATCACTAGAGGCAGAGAAGACAGTTCCCTCCCCTTTACTTGGGACCCTCGTTCCCTAATTTTGGAACACTCCTTGCATCTCACATATACTGATTACTTCAGATTTTGTCCAAAAGTTACTCAATTAAGGACCTAGTTAGGAAAGAAATTCTTAGAGGCCTTCACCCAGGATTTGTGAAGATTTACCTATTTTAGGACATTCACAAAATCCCACTGAGCACCTTTTGAAATCCATGCATATAATACATTTTTAGACGGCCTCATGGTCTGTATGTGTGCCACAGCGGATGGATAACATGGTGGACGGTCCCTTGAAGTTCGCATGCTGTGATGGGAAAAAGCACATTATTTTTTTTTTAAATCCTTTAACTGGAAAATACATGTATTTATTATTTATTTATTATGAACCCCTTGAAATTTGGTGGTGTTCTCATTCCTTTCACACCCTGGAATATAACTTACTGTTCTTACATTTCCAGCATTGGACAGGACCGTCAACCTTACAAGTTTGTCTTATTAGCCAACATTTGTGAGGCAGCGGTCTAAGAATGCTGGTGCCCATCCGTTGCATTGAGTTTAAGTGAATGCTGAATTTGCTAAAGTGTCTTAAAGTCCAAAGGAGTATACCCGATTGATTAATGTTTTGTATTTGTTTTTTTTTCACACGTAAGTTGTACTTACAGATGCAAAAAACTTTGTTAATGCAAAATTTTGACCGTTACTATGTTATGGCAAAAACACACGGCACGGTTACAGAACGCCTTGCGCAAAGCCAGAAACTTGCTTCTTAGGGTTACTACTGCATTTGGAACAAATTTACAAGTTTTAGGTATTCATTAACAATTTCTAGAAAACTCCTGTAAATCAGTGACAGTCACAGATTCCTTTAAATACGTGAACACAGGACCAGATTTGCAAAAGAAAAAAACAGCTGTAGGTTGGAGCTTGGAGACATATGATGCAAAAGTGAGTTGCTTTTGCTCCCCATTCCTACCATAGAAATGCATTTAATCCTGCTGCTGAGGGGAGCACACTTTAAGGTGTTTTGGAAATGGGAAGCTACTACCTGCAAATGTTTAACAAATACCCATAAACCTGGATGTTGTGGGAAAAATTCAGCTTTTTAATGGTAGTTCCACCGAGTAACGTTCACAAACTTGCAGCTGTAATTCATGTTTTTCACTCCAAAATTCCTCCATACGCCTGTTATTTCCAGGTGTCCATGGAAATCCTATTTTAGAAGCTGAAGTCTCACCTTTCTTTATTCAATCAAACAGGCAGTTGACTTTATCTCCATAAATGTGTTTATTTAGGGACCAAAAGTAACATTGAGAATCTGACTCTTAATGGTCTGATGGCTGAGTGAGGATTTGATCTCATATTTTACCACAAGACTGATCCAAATCCCTTGGAGTCTTCCTTCGGTTCAATGAATAGATGGCATGCAGCCACAGGTTTTGGGATGAAGAACAAGCCCTTTAAGGGACTTTGGGGGTCATTCTGACCCCGGCGGGCGGCGGTTGCCGCCCACCTGGCGGGAACCGGTATTTGGCCGCACTGCGGTCAAAAGACCGCTGGTGCCATTCTGACCTTCCCGCTGGGCCGGCGGGAAGGAGCCCTGCAACACAGAAGCCGGCTCCGAATGGAGCCGGCGGTGTTGCGGGGGTGCGACGGGTGCAGTTGCACCCGTCACGCTTTTCACTGTCTGCTAAGCAGACAGTGAAAAGCTTAATGGGGCCCTGTTAGGGGGCCCCTGCACTGCCCATGCCAGTGGCATGGGCAGTGCAGGGGCCCCCAGGGGCCCCTAGACACCCGTTACCGCCAGCCTCTACCTGGCGGTGACAACCGCCAGAAACAGGCTGGCGGTAAGGGGGTCAGAATCCCCATGGCGGCGTTGCTTGCAGCGCCGCCATGGCGGATTCGCCCAGCCGGGGGTAAACCAGCGGGAAACCGCAGCCCCGGTTTTCTGACCGCGGCTTTACCGCCGCAGTCAGAATGGGCAAGGAAGCACCGCCAGCCTGTTGGCGGTGCTTCCGTCATTCGCGGCACTGGCGGTCGGAATGACCCCCTTTGTTTTTTAGATTATTAATAAAATTATTCATGTACTGTATCCTTTTGCTTACAAGAGTAATGATAACTAAACAAATGTAGTATGCGTATATCAGTTCTATAATGTTCATAATTTTGCAGGGAAAACTTGACAAAGCTGTACCTTTGTACGAGCTAGCTGTAGAAATTCGACAGAAGTCTTTTGGACCGAAGCACCCAAGTGTAGCCACTGCCTTGGTGAATTTGGCTGTACTCTACTGTCAGATGGTGAGTTTAATGTTGTACACTCCCAAATACTATATGTTTTCCCCTTTTCATTGTTTGCATTCTATGAAGGGGTTTTCATCAAAGGGTGGTCTGTTTAAATGTGGAACTTTGTACTCAAACTTGGTAAAATATGATGGAATTCCTTGGTCCACACAAAATATAGGCCTATTTTCACTTCCACTAGTATTTGTTACCGACAGTTCGGCCTTGGGCAGTCAAATTAATAGTGGAAAATTCAGGTATGCTTCCATCGTGATGAATAATCATACTTACCTGCAAGGAAAGCACTTTGTGGCTTTCGCTCGATGTAGGGACAAAGAGTCTGGCCAGTGCTCTTTTCTCTCCCTTGTTGCCCTCTCTTCACTTACCCAGCATTCAGGTCTTAGCAATATGTGGATTATCTAGCAAATTCCAGCACTTGCTGTTCAGAGCAGGGCAGAAAGAGATTCTGTAGACTTGAAGAGCTTAGACTGGAAAGTAGATGCAACTGTGAGGGAAGCACTGGATGTAGGAAGCTGGCTCTCTATATAGTGTTCTAAAATGAAGGACACTGTGCAGAGTGTCCAGGTATCCCCTTCTAGTATGTAGCGCTAGCTTTAACAATCTCACGGTGCCCCATTGGTGGTAGTGTGGTAAAGCAGTCTTAAGCTTATCAAAGGGGAGTTTGGGGCATTTGTTGCACCTACATAGTCAATAAATAAACACACACTCAATAAGGAAATTAGACACCAATTTACAAAAATAACATAGATTTTTATATTAATTTAGACACCAAGATCTTCAAGCTGAGGTTATTACTTTTTGAGGTAGCTGTTTTTAAACATGCAGAAAATACAGCTTGTCATATTTTTGAGGCATGAGCCTCGAGCGCAGTTATGGTATGGAATGAAATGAAAGAAACATACACGGTATAGGGTCACTTGCAAACGGCTTACAAGACTGTTCTTCTGGACTTATGGTAAGTACGGGCCAAGGTCCTAGAAAGTACCAGCAGTTTGGGTTTACCTGCCCTGGTGTGTCGAGTTGCAGAGGTGCTTCCAGTGGTGGTAGCCTTGGACGCTACTTGCTGAAATCAATGGCAAAAAGTACCTGTAGGAAAAAGGCTGCAGGTGGGGGCTGGAGGACCAGTTTGGCAGAACCCAAATGGGAGCTTGGCTCTTGAGGGTCTCAGATCCACAGAGACACCGTTGGTTTCATTGGAGTCGGGCTGGGAGCTTGGGGTGTGCAGGTGTTTTTTTCCAGCGGGTCGGCAAGTTTGAGGCTCTCACGGTTCTTGTTGCACTTGCAGAAGAGGGGAAAGAAACACAGCAAGAGGACGTCTGGCATAGTGCTGGCATCTCTTGAAGTTCCTCATTATGCAGGTAAGTTTTGGCTGTGGTTGTGTTCCAACTGAACACAAACAAGCCTTGATGCTTGCAACTAGCTGGGGTTCTCCAGGTATTGGTGCATGGAGGCTTTGGGCAGGTTCAGCGTCTCAAAGCCAGGGTGGGTCGACGGAGTTGACCTCCTGGTCACTTGATATCCTCTTCGTGGTGAGTTGTTCCCAGAGTGGACTCAATTGTCAGCAAAGTGGGGGGCCAAGCAGTTGCGCTCAGTGCCTGCTGGTGAAGTGAAGTGGCTTCTCCACTCCATGGAAGATGCTGGCTGATTGGTGAACTGCTGGAAGTCCTCCAAGGTTCTGGGCAGACGCACAGCTATAGGACGGGTGAGGTCTTTGCAATTGTCGGGACACTAGCAGGCAGGCAGGGTTTTGTGCCAAGTCCACAGCTAGTCCACAGTTCTTGCATCTTCGGTTCTTCGTTGTCCTCCTTGTAGTCAGGTGAATCTGAGTTCCTGGTGTCAGGGGGCCACATAAGTACTAAATTCAGGGGCTTTAAGGGGGAATGAAGGATAGTAGACAATGGGCTGTTTACTCCTGGGGTATATGACCACTTACTGTGCGGAGTGAACATAACTTTGACCCAGAGTTGTTCCTAATCCACCAAAAACAAGATGGTGGAGCCCTTCTTTCGTGGAGCACCTCAGGCAGCTCACCTTAATGGTGTGAGTAGCCTGGAGGTGCAGCATGCCTACTGCATAGCTAATTTCCCACCTGTCCTGGTGCCAAATGTGCCTCAGGGCAGGGGGTGGCATTCCAAAGCTCTGGGGGAAACCAGTTCACATATCAAAGGGCAGCAGAGGGTTCGAAGCCTCCAGTCTAGATATGCTGATTTACTGCCATCCTGCTGGAGGAGGTGATAACACCTTCCTCCGGGGCAGGCATTGTTTCTGACCTCTGAGAGCACGGGCTCTCTCCTCCAGGGGGTCAGAAACTCGTCTGTGGTGGCAGGCAGGACTGGACCAGTCAGCTAGCACAATAGAAGAGTAGTAGGATTCAGGGGGCACCTCAAAGATACCCTCTGGGTGCATGTGATAATAAATCCAATACTGGCATCAGTGTGGATTTATTGACGCAAGGTGTTTAATACCAAACACCATAGGTTTAGGTGAAGCCATTATTAGCTGGTTAACTCATAATGACCAGTGCCCAGTACATTCCTTAAGATGGCTTCCCTGCTCGCTTATAATATCTAGTAATCCAACTAGACATCACAGGGGCATATCTGTTCATGCAGATATGTCCTCACATAAAGTATGCCACATCATGATTTGGCACATGGTTTGCACCATATCTTGCAGCCTGCAGTGGCAGTCTTCATGCAATTTATAGGGGGTTCCTTTCGGATGGCATACTATATGCTGCAGCCCTTAGGGACCCTCTTTAGTGTCCACATCCTAGGTGCCAGGGGTGCTAAGGTGTGTGCCAGTTGTAAACCATTAGACCATTTTAACTTATTTTAGCAGGTTTCAGTGCACAGTCGAAGTTGAAAACCAGCATCCAGTAGCTCAATTTGGGGAAAAAAGTGTGGGGGGGGGGGGGGGACTTCTGCAAATTGAAGTCCAGTTTTCTACCCTGGGTACTTCTTGGTGGGCAGTGACCAGGGTTTAGTCAACTGGCAAATGAATAAGTGTGCACAAGGTGGAGTAGAAGGCGGGCTGACATTGTGACATTGAGGAATTGCTAGCCTGTCAACCTAAAGGGCAGGATTTAGGGAGTGAACTGGGCATGTCTATAGAGCAGTTCTGGAACTCGGTGTGACATGGGCTGGTCATACTTTAATCGTACTTTGCTGCTGGACAGTAACACTATTTATTTCCATGCCTACCCATTATACCTACTGGCAGTGCTTATCTTGTAAAAGGATAAGGTCTGGGGCCCAATGCTTTCGTCAAAAGGCTGTGTTGGCTGTATTGAGTGTTGAAATGTTTCATCCTAATAAGTGCCTGTCCCCAAAAATGAGTGCTGGTGGGCCCCTTCTGCAAAAACCGGCTCAAATTAAGCATTGTCTGTTGGGCTTGGCTTGGGACTGTTACATCTGAGAGACTAACTAACAGCTGGTATGGCTTGCAGAGGTACGCAATGAGGTTTAAAGTGGGCATTAGAATATTAATGTATTCATTGAAAATAATTGTGTCTTAGGCTATAATTGTTAGTATAGCTTCTCTAATTGGAAATGAACATTCCAGTGTTTGTAACATCAGAATGAATATATCATCTTTTTCACATTCATTTAACAAAGCATTCAGTGCTAGGAAGAACTCACATGAAGCCATCTGTAAACACTGGGCTCAATGTTGGATAAACAGATCTAGACAGAACTTTGTTTTCTCCTGGTAGTCCATAGCCAGGCCAGATAAACCAAAGGTTTTAGTAATGGCCTTACATTACAAATTTTAAAATTTTGAAATCTTAATTTACAGTGTTTGGTAAATAAGAGAGTATGGATTTGCATTTGGGGTAAATATTTTATTTTATAAAAATAATTCTACAGTTACCTATATAGGAACATTTTGTAGCCGCTCCCCCTATATTTTCACTCCATACATTGCAACTGCCTAAAGTTGCAACTTTACACCTAAGTGACTCAAAATGTTAATCTGCCATCATGTTGAGTATCAAATGTTAAAGTAGCACCTGCATAATGACACAACTTGCTTATTTTCCACACTTTTTTAATGATTAGGTGTTAGCGCACTCTACATTCTTGATATCCAAAAAGAAAAGGGCGTTGGTGGAAGGATGCAATCATGCAGGACATATTTTGTCACAGGAAGGGCGCTAATTGTCTCATTCCGTCTTGCCCCAGCTAGCGTTAGCAAAACTGCCAGCATGTAGATAAATCAGTGCTTCAAGCAGTTCTTTTTCACTCACTGGCCAGAGCTTATCATGAGGTACATTGTTAAACGCAGTCTTCATGTCAGTGAACAAACACATGGATAGGTTTTCATCAGGATTTTTGGGCAGCTAAGTGATAATAGAAAACATGGTCGAAAGTGATGGATTCTTTTCGAAACCCTGCCTAAATCACAATGGGTGTTATTTTGTTATATCTAGTCTTGTAGTGGCATTAATATTAATTTTCCCATATTGTTTTTGTTGTAGCATATCAAGCTGATGGGACTATAATTTTCGAGATCATTCCAGCAATCTTTACTATAAACAATAATGGTCTCGGCATTAGGGATAAAAGAATTCTCAGCATAGTGTTGTGAAGTATGTGAAAAAGAGCTCCAGTTAGTTGATTCTGATGTGTAGTAATACGCCATGGTTTGTCAAGAAGTCTCATCACTCTTGTGGCACTTTATTACCAGTTGCATGTCTGCCAAAGAGAACAAAATGCCTCTACTTCCTGTCCCCTTTAAGGGAGACAATACTTCAGCAGTCGTCATTCGTAACAGGCCAGCTGTTTTTTCTTTCTCAAAATTAGAAAAATACTGGAACTACTGTAATTCAAGAACATGAACCTGGGGCTTAATAGTGGATCAGTGTTCCCGTACAGTAGATTATAACAAGAGGACCATTCTCTTTAGGTCTAGCTGCTACCATCAAAGCTTATCATTGTTTAGACTCCAAGTCCCATTTCTCCTTCTTGTGTTTTATAAGTTGTTTGTACTCCAAGAGACAATCGGAAATAACTTCAGGGCAGTCAGAAGATGGTACTTAGTGAACTTGCAGTCAGAGTCATCTTGCCACATGTATTTTTTGCAGGGTTGTAATTTGAATGGCAACTCTGGGTGATGAAAGGTGCTGCAGTAACAACAATGTTACATTATGCAACTTGCCCTCACTACTTAAAATTGAGATCAAAGGCAGACTTGTGGATGTGGTAAAGTTCATAATGGACAAAAGAAAGGACATTTAGTAGATGTAAGTTGTTCCTCTTCAACAGTGATGATTACTTATATTGCTGTTCGCAGACTGCTACTGAACACTTTGATGGTATAGCATAAATTCATATGAGCCAAGGGTTCATTGTCAGTCTCTTCCTGGTCCAAACATTTTTTAGATGAACACACCCTTTACAAGCTCTCAACCCATAGATTAAGTTCATACGTGTTAGTCAATGACCGTGGAAAATGTCTGAGGGGCAGTTACAAGATGAGGCACATCCCACACCTCATCCTTTTCCCTCAGAAGTTCTTGCAATGATAAAATAATTGAAAAGAGGTTTTAAATAATAAATGATCTTTTTTATAAGTACAACCTGTCATAACAAAGTTTGAGCGATGTTACTAGTTCCATGACCCCGAACATACATGTTAATAGTAAATATCTTGCATTGTCTTAAAAGTTTTATAATTAACTTCTGTAAGTCCAAAGAAGTGGTGGGTATATGTCTGATTTGCAATTAAGCTTCACACTTATCCTCATGGCTAAAAAACTGGAGGTTGCTCCTCATTGCTAGGAATTGCTTCTATGCTAAAACTGGTAAGTTTCTGCCTATACACCTCAGATCATGCCAATTCATAGGGAACAGTTGCCAATAAAACAAGCCAATTCATTGAACCATAGTTTCTGCATAAATCCATCAGTGGGCCATAATTTGAAAGATAAATTGGAAATGGTACTTGGATTACCAAAAGAGCTAATTCCATGAATTAAGGTCCAGATAGTTCTATGATTTAACCCTTTTATGCCTTCCAAAAATAATTTGAAAAGCTTATTTCTCAAGAACCACTGTTCTAATTGACATAAAGATTTCATGTAAATATTTTCAGCCTACGGGCCTGATTAAAACTTTGGAGGAGGTGTTAATCCGTCCCAAAAGTGACGGTAACATGACGGATATACCACCAGCCGTATCCTATGGAACTCGTAATACGGCTGGTGGTATATCCGTCACATTTGGGATGGATTAACACCTCCTCCAAAGTTGTAATCAGGCCCTTTGTTTTTTAACATTGAAGAAAAAAAGATTGTCATGAGAATTAAAATTTAAATGTGACTTCATTTACCCTCTCCTTATTTTTGCCCCCGGGTAACGGATCTGCATGAATCTTGCCTTGGCAAACCTAAAGTTTATAAACTTATTTTTTAAGTTTATTGTCGATTTGAATGGCGCCAAAATGTATTAAGAAAACAACAAAAAAATTAAATGGAAACTGTGACCTGTCCATGGCTACACAGGCACTATTGCTACCTGTGTAATATACGTATATTCAGTCTTCCTGCCTACAATGTAACACTACTCCGTTTATAGATTATTGCGATGCTGTGGCATACATTCAGATCAGTATTAAGAAATACATTCTAGGTAGTAGCTGACTGGGAGTAAGGCTCACCTTTATTTTTGCCCTTAATCAGTTCCTATTTCATGTGACTCATTGAAACCAGCAAACAAAATCCTAAAATTAATAGAAACAGTGTAAAAACATGTAGCTTCTTGCTCTGCTTCAAGTAAATAAAATTACATTAGTTAAAAGTTAAAACTCCTGAATACAACGAAGATGCAGTAACGCGGCTCAGCCTCCACTGGAGACTTTGATGAGCACCATGGTGTGCCCTTGGTGAAGCCGTGAACCTTGCTTCTATTGTAGGCGGAGTAGGAGTTAAAGGCCGGGTTGTCTAATAGTTCTGAACTGCTGCACTGCTACTGGGACTCCTCTAAGGAAGGTGATAAGTAGGTACAGGGGGGCAGTCGGATGCTGTACGATGACACTTCCAAGACCCTACAGGGTTCCTCACCGAGAACACTTTGGGTAATGTCCTGCTTAAACACGTCAGCAGAATAAGTTGCTACCCAATTGCTAGAAGGAGAATCACCACAAAGTTGGAAAGCACAAGAACTTTTCTCCTGAACCAGTACGGGCTGGTCTAGATATTTATAAAGACAGTGCTCTGACCACAGAGTTGTCTCATCTGGAATTAGTAGCAAAACCGTTTGGACAGCTTGATAATTGAAACCCCCAAAGTAATGGGGCAGCTGTTTTAAAACTTAAATATGGTTGCTTTAGAATGACAAAGTTGGGTTTGATACTTTACATCATCCTCTTTTAGAAACTGTTGGTCTTCAGTACCCTTCTATTGAAACCAATATGATGCTTATCTGGCAGGTTGATCCTCAGGGTTGGTTTTACCTGGGCAATATATGTTGCATTCTGTTCTTTCAGTGACTTATAGATCTGCAACCTATTGTTGACGTTTTCTGTTGTGAATTGATAGCCACTCATTTTAAATGAAATATTTCATTTACTGGAGCCAGTTTGGAATGACATGGTTACTGAATGGGATGGCCTTGAGGGCTCTTAACACTGTATTTTGGTGGACAAACAGGTTCCTAATGTTGGATGGCACAAAATGTTATTGGTTTTCTGTGTCTTTTATAAGATGGGTTTAATTTGAAACTTGTTTCAGGTAATGGCATACAGTTTATGTAAAGAGTGACACTGTGTAAACCACGGACAAGGAACTTGTCAAAACGACCAATAGGACTATAAGTGAAAGAATGCTGCTTGAGTTGAAATAAGGAATAGTCCTCAGTGGAGCTTTTGCTCTTTTGAGGCTCCTAAGAGAAACGGCACTAGTGACCAGATTAAGGGGGTCATTCCGACCCTGGTAGTTTTTGACTTCCAGGGCCACAGTGGCGGTACGGACTGCCGCAGACAGGGTGGTCTGACTGCCCTATTCTGACTGTGGTGGAGCAACCACGGTCCAACCGCTGACACCACCAGCCAGCCTGCAGCCTGGCGGTCCCAGTGGTTGTAGCAGCGCTGCCCTCCTGATTACCAGCCCCCATCCGCCAGACTTTTTATAGCAGTGAACACCGCCATGGAAAGCTGGCAGAATGGGGGCATCGAGGGGCCCCCATGCTCAGTCCCATCGTGCATTTTGACTGCCCGATGCACCACAACATTGCCGCTGGCTCAATTATGAGCCGGTGTCAATGTTGTGGTGAATGTCCGCCAGGCCAATGGGTGAAAACGCTGTTCTCGCCCGCCAGCCCAGCGGATCACTCCTAATATGGCGGGCAAAAGACCTCCTTTACAGGTGGACTTTTGCCGGCAGTCCTGTGAAAGGACTGCCGAAGTCAGAATGACCCCCTAAGTGTTGGTTGGTTATTAACGTTTTTAAGTGTAGTGGTGGAGATGCCATTAGAACAATGCAGGGAGAGCACACAATGATTAAATGTTAGTACCATATAGTTCTAAAGCAGTTCTAGAGGTACAGTTCAGTTTGGTCGAAAATCTGGGATTATTAGGAGAACCTGGGATTGCTTGAAAGTGTTTAGCCAGGTTTCCTGGGGTGCAATATGTGGATGCAGTAACCAGAAATTCTGCAAAAATTCTTCATGGTGATGTAAATTTCCAAGTTTACTTTTTAATTTTTTTTTATGCTTCTTATTTAAATGAGGAACATATACAGATTGCCACATTTTTTGAATGTATACTGTACAGCTTGCTTGTGGCGTGTGATGTTAGTGATTTTGATACTTAGATATTCCTTGCCAGTTTGAGCAGTATCCGTTGTGCTGCCAGCTCCTGATTGTGGATCACGAGTTTGATGCTTATTGTTGCTTCCATGGTGTTCAATTATCACCAACTTGGTGTATCATAAAGAGCTGAAGGAAGGTTTGTGGGCACACATTGAAGAACAGGGGTGACAGTGATGAACTCCAGAGGTGCTTGACTGTGCTGAGCTTTTTTCTTCACAGAATCTTCGGTTTTACAGATGAGACTCAGTTCAGGTAATTGTGTCCGCTCCATCGGTCGGTCAAGGACATTTTGGACTGTTGGTAGGTCTTCTTCTGTGGCAATGGAAATGACCTCATGGGTACCTGTCACCAGTGGCGTAGCGTGGGTTGTCAGCACCCGGGCCAAGGCAAGTAATTTGCGCCCCCTAACCCGTGGATTTTAGCACTCGCGAGCGCGCCCCCTCCTCCCCCCCCAGATGTTGCGCCCGGTGCGGGCGGCCCCCCCTGCACCCCCCACGCTACGCCACTGCCTGTCACTATTTCACCCTTCCTGGTTGGAAACAAATTGTGACCCTGTAATTGTTTCTTTGACTCCCTCTCCATGGGATTGCTTTCAAAAGGTATGTTGGAGATTGGTAAAGTTGCCTGATTTTAAAAACCGGTAATCCTTTTTTGTTTCTGAACTTTTTAAGGCATACCCTGGGAAAAGGATGTGTTGATTTTAGCTACGCTGACCCCTCAAAGAAAGCTTTGAATCATGGAATAAAGTATTTTACTCTATTGCGCATTTTATTAGTTAACCAAATAATTGTCAGGGAGGTTAGATGGTGCACATGTGAACATAATTCCTACTTACTAATTAAAGAGATTCTTACTAATTATAAAAACTCTTGATTACTATTTAGAGAGACTTTTGCAAAATCAAACAATTTTGGCCTGTGTGTAATCGAAGAGAGAGACTGATCTATGCTTAATCGAAACATTCTTAGTAATGATGCTGCGTCAACATATCTGGTCTGAAGGATAGTTCTACTCCGAGGATTGCTCACCTCTGAATAGCCCAGGCTCAGACTGGATCCAGAACAACTTGTGAATAGCCCTCTGGTGCTGGCAAATGATGTCAACTTGCTTGCAATGTCAGATTTGGAGTTCTGAGATGTCAAAAGATTCATAAGGCATTGAGACCAGTGTTCTAACAACAGTTCTATTTTATCCACACCAATTGACGTGTTCTGGACCTTCGCTTTTTTGTGTGAGATTTCTCACAATTCAAATATTATACACATTGGTACAATGTCTTGTCCAAAATGATTGGGCTTTAAGCCCTGTCGATGCGATGGTGATATTTGTATCGCAGACTTGCACAATGACTGTCTCTAGTATCTTCGTTCACAACATGACACGTCATCTTGCGACTTCTGTCAACAGATGCATCCTAAGGCCATCAAGGTCTTTATGGCTTGTTTGAAAGAGGGGCGTGGGAGTCAACATCGAACAAGGTCATAGCAGAGATGCGTTTCAGGTGACATGGAAATTTTAACTTCACCTCCAATTGCCTTGATTACTCAAATTCTAGAGACGATTTGCCAAGACTGGGCCCAAGCAGTTCTCATCACTCAGGTTTGGCAGTAAACAGTGCGAAACACAGACCTATAGCACCTCACTTAGCAAGCCCTTTTCACCTGTCACTCACAAAGAACCTGTTGTCTCAACCCAGAGAACAGATTCTACACCACAATCTTGGGAGCCTACACCTTCATGAGTGGAGACGGAGAGGCACAATCTGAGCACATTTCAGCTCATAATGGCAGTGGATGACTTGATCCTTTCTGCATATCTCCTTTCTACCAAATCTGTCTACTCTGGGAGATGGAACTAATTTGTTTCCTGGTGTGCTGATCCAGACATTGATAATCTTAAAAATCCCGCTCCAATGCACTACAATTTGCACTGACCTAAGTTCAAAAAGGCGGTGCGGCAGCTGTGGTGAAGAATTATCTTTCAACCCTACTGGTGTTTATTTGTCTACCAGTCTAATGCTCATGGTTCAAAACTCCGGTGGTTTCAAGATTCCAGAATGGGTTGCCAAATATGCATCCACCGATACCATTTGTTACGCCACAATAGGATTCTAACTTAGTTCTGAGATTTCTCCAGGGGGGCTCCGTTTGAGCCTCTACACAATTGTCAATTGAGACTGCTAACCTTAAAGAGAGCTTTCTTAGTATTCATTACTTCAGCTCAATGTATTAGCGGGCTTCAGTCCCTTTCTGTTTGCACCCCATTCACATGCTCCTTGCCAGGCAAGTTGATACCGTGAGCTGAGGCTGCTTTCCTTCCTATGGTGGTGTCCCCATTTCATCTGTGACAATATAGCACACTACCAACCACTTATTCACATCCACATCTCACCAAGGAAGAAGAAAGGCTACACAGGTGGATTAGACCCTAGAAGAATGGTAAACTACTACATAAACTTACTAAGAACTTAAGATCAGATGACCAACTGTTTATTGGTTGCACGCAAACCAAAAATACAGGATTTCCAGATGAATTATTCCCTGTATTAAGATCTATTATGCTTTCATTACAAATGATCCACCTGGAGGAATAGGAGCTCACTCCACCAGACCCAAGTCTTTCACAATAGCTCCTAACTAGAGGAGTACCTGTTACAGACGTATGGAAAGCAGCTAGCCTTCTGTCCGCACCTTCACCAAACATTTTTTGGATTCTGAAGTATCAAGCGACAAACACTTTGCCTGCTCTGTACTCCAAGATTTTCTAATATAAAATAGCTTTTCTCCAATTCCTCCTCCTCCTCCTCCACGTTATTGCTTGGAAATATATTCAAAGGTGAGGAATCTGCTTGTAGCAATATCCATCTGAAGATAAAGGTCCTTATATTTGGTAACAAACTTTCTGGTGGATATTCTATCTACCCGCAGATTTCTCACTGTCCCACTGGTGGGGAAATTCTTATAACATTCCAGCTTTTCAACAATACACCAAACTACACTGCACCAATATGCAAGTTCCAGTCCTCTCAAAAATGACTCAAAAGTTGCAGCAAAGGAAGAACTGCAGTTGAAATGCCGGTCTTGAGGCTTTGAGTCTGATGACAACATCACCACTGAAACTCTGATTTGGCAATGCCACCTGCCAGTGCCAGAGAGCTGTTGCAAGCATTTTTCTGGATTCAGTCTGTGCCTGGGATATTCAAAGGTAAAGAAACTGTGGTTATATAGAGTATACACCAGATAGATTGTTACCGAAATAAGGAAAGTTTTCATTTGTTCTGAAAACCGATTGTGCCATGAAATCAGTATTTTTACATTGGCTTAAACTCTGAGCAGCATTTCATTATATTTTATTTTTTAGAAAAGGCATATTGAAGCGCTACCTTTGTATGAACGCGCATTAAAGATTTACGAAGACAGCCTGGGCAGGATGCACCCCAGAGTGGGAGAAACGCTGAAGAATTTGGCTGTGCTCAGGTAAGGTCACAACTTGGGTGTTTTCATCAACTATCTTTAACAAAACATAAGTGTTACAGAACGAGTATGATCTAAGGCCAAATGTGGCCACAGTGAAGTCTTTGCTTTACAAAAGTAGGAGTCAATCACTGGAAGTTCCCCACTAGAGGACTGTGGAACCGAGGAATTAAATACAGCACCAAGATCTGCAGGAAACAATGCTATGTCGGGCATACTAATGTTCTCTGAAAACCAACAGGAATTGCCCCATAAAACCCATGAAAATAGAAATAACCACTTGAGAGAGTATGGAAAATCTGGGGAAGTCTCTTTCATTTCACTTACGGTTGATTTTAAGACAACAACATCCACAAATGTATCTAAAACGTTTTATTGACTTAGCTGAAACACAGTTGTCCTGATTCACAAAGGTAAAATACACTTTTGAGTCATTTACACCTTGGAGCAAATTTTTCTACTTAATGGTGTTCGAAAGCTCTGGGTGTAAATACAATACTAAAAGTGTTACAGATCTCCTTCTCTTTACTTTAGCAATTGGTTTGGGTGGTTGGGTGACATCCCTCACTGGCCCTTTCTAAATCTCTCTTGCTCCTTCCTAATCCCATCCCCTGTTGGAGTAAGTCTGCTTCTTTTAAAAGCCACTACTCTGTGCCTCATACACATTTAGTACTAAAACGTATACTTAAATGTACTGAGACTCTGCATATATTCTCTATAGTAAATCATGTATCCATAATTGCAGGTCTTCGTACCATCCAAACAAGGTATAATAATTTCCCAAT
Organism: Pleurodeles waltl; assembly: GCF_031143425.1. Lineage (NCBI taxonomy): Eukaryota > Metazoa > Chordata > Amphibia > Caudata > Salamandridae > Pleurodeles > Pleurodeles waltl. The sequence goes on along the minus strand of NC_090449.1, from coordinate 1,008,957,047 downwards.
TCTTTAAATGTAACTTCTTTAAAATACACTGATCAACAGTTGCAAAATATGGCTTAATACTCTTTGCTCAGATCCAAAAACCATAGAGGACAGGAAGACACAATGGGATAATTGTTCAAGCCACCCCCCCAATATAACATGTCACTACTGACAGATCAATAGAGCCTTTACAATCACCATCATATAATTTGAGACCTCACGGAAGGGAATCCTACATGGTTTAAAAATAAGTACTGGCAACATTGGAAAATAAACGTAATCATACAAGAAAGGATCTGTTTACTTCCCCTTACACCAGAAGGTAAGGGGAAACCACAATGAAAAGACCTGCTAAGTTTCAGCAGTTTCTGCCAGCTTTCAGGTCACGCAACAATAAATCCTCCATAAGGACCCAGAATGAAGCCTTACTTCGTGACACCCCTTATAGCAAGCTCCCATTACTGACCGCGCAACAGCGACTCAATGCAAGTGCCACTCATGTATAATAAATTCCTGTACATTTATCCCCTTGATTAAAGAAGCTCTTTTTCCCCGTCTGTCCCCCATCAATCACAATACACTGTTACAAATACCACATCCCAAATAGCTTTTGATGGTATGGTCCTAAAACAGTTCCATTCATTCCACTCTGTAAGATGCCAGAGTGAGAAAATGTCCCAATGTGAATTCCTCACATCTTAAATGCCATTCAACTTGTATGTGGAATCCTTCATTGCTATACCACAGGTAAATCCATCTCCCTCCATCAGTACACAGATGATACTCCACTGTATTTGCAAGTTGACAGAATTTCTCAAAAAATTAGTTCTAGGAGTACATTAATTTTGAAAGTAAACCCCTACCAATAATGAATTTGGATCTCTCTACTCAAAGCCCCGTCCCTACCTGTCAAAGTTCAAAAATAGCTTGAAGCATCACCTTAACAATGAACCTCTCCTGCCCTGATTTCAGATACAAAATTGCTGGGCTTTATCACTGGTGAAAATTTTTACATGGCTCAACACATCTTTTAACAAAGAAAAACTCACTCTTCAACTTCACCAACTGAGAAAGCTGAAGCCCTCCACCCTGCCACGAGATTTCGTGTCAGTGATTCAAGCTCAGTTTTATCTCATCTGGAAGACCTCCATGTCTCCTATTAGGGCTGTCCTTCATGCTGTGGGCAATGTAATCACCGAAGCCAAGAAATTCAGCATATTAACCTCATCAAAAGATAATTAAAGTGACTGACCTCTGGAAGGTAGAATTACTTTTTAAATAGCTTGTATTAGTCTACAAGCCTTTTGGCCCCCTTTTTAGCAGAAAGATAAATTGCATATCACACAATGCTAACATCGTCAAAGATTAAGACCCGCTTACCACCGAAGATACCACCAGCTAGGAAACCTATAACCATGAGTGAAGCATTCTCATGGCTAACACCCAGGTGGTGAATCAGGACACCAGAATATATTACGGTGAAGACACCAGAACATATCAGGGTTACTCTGAACCTCCTGGCATTCAGAAAAGACTGGAAGTCCCACTTTTTAGACTCAACCTATCAAATTGTACCTTCCTACTTGTCTTTCCAATGACCTCATACATTTCATGTTTGTCAGATGTCACCTGATGTTACCTGTATCCAGTGTCTTCTTAGTTATTATAGGGTGCTCCACTGCCCTGGCGGCTAGGTCTGTGCTACGTATGTTCTTCAGATAAATACAAAATGAATGAAATGGGCACGCAAAGTTCTCAATGGCTTCTGTTTACATGGTCCTTGCCCTCGCCACCACCATGCCCACAAATAAAAAATTAAAAAGCAAAAACTAACTTACACACTTCAATAAGTAAATGAAAGTGGTGGGTGTCAGTTGTAGTACAAATTCTCACCGAACTGAGATGAGAGACTGTGACACTCAGTTAAATCATACTTTTCTACAATCCTCGTTACTTCGTGAAGGCTGAGCACATAGTGTAGCTTCTGAGCGTGAAAAGCTGTGCTTAGGTGGTATTGTAGGATATGTCTTTTGACACTGCTTTGATGTCTGTCCAGTGGCTTCCACGATGCCAATATTTTTGGTGGTATCACAAAGGTCGAAACTTGTTCAGTACAGCTAACCTCAGTTAGCCTAGTTTGCTCATCTAATCCAATGTACCCAACCTCTATAATGATAAAGAGGGCAATAAAGACTGTTATTCGTCTGCTTTACTTGGGCGTCAACTGGCCGCATGTTGTGAGGGTGATTATCAGCTATTTCCAGTTTTGCAGGAAACTGCACTAAGCTTGCTGTGGAGCTTCTTTTAATCCGTGATTGGGCCTACATACCAGACCATGCTTGTGCAGTTGACTGCAACACTGGGACTGATTTAAATCCACTCTCATGGCAGAGGTTCAGTAGACAGCTGGGGTTAAGAATGAGATCTTCTGAACTATAAAAATCTAAACTCCAAACTAGTGTAATTTCTGAAAATGCACTCTCACCTGGAAACTATCCACAGCCAAATGAATACACTAGGCTGAATTTTCAGTGAAAGAGCTCACTGTAATGCACCCGCAAACCTATTCACCCTGCTTTTTCTAGACATGCTTTAACGCTGTGAGTTAGATCTGAGAAACCTTCCAGATCGCTTTTACTGCAGTGTTTGTCCTAGTTCTATAGGTTTCCAGACCCATATGCTCATTGCAGGATGCAAATATGCTTACCCTGCTAATACAGTGTAATTAACAACCATTGTAGAGCTATCCTAGAAGTCTTGTTGTGTTCCCATCATTTTACACAACTCTAGCTGCTTATTTCTGCAGATCATTTACAGAACAATCAAAGATGCCCTCGAGATGCACAACCACTGTGATTCAGTTATTTAAGCTGAACTCATAAATACTTAGCGGTAACGAAAAATCAACTTTAGAATAGATAGATTCGATGATTTTTAGACATCATGAAACCAATTGGAGAGCAAATACCATGCAATTAAAATGACAAAATTACATAAATGTGAAAATTACATCAAAATTGCAAAATTTGCTAATTGTAAGGAGTAGTTCCTCTAAATTTCATAGTAGATTTTACAAATGTAGCTACACCCAAGCATTCGGAGTACAATCTTGTCACAAAAACAACCAGCCCTGCAACTTCTAAAATCAAATTGTTTCAAAACAGGAAGTAAAGATTTCACCCTCAGGAAAAAATAAAGTGCATACTTGTTTCCACAAAGTTGTTGTCATACATAAAAGAAAGACAATGTTGTGGAGTATCCTTACCCAATGGGAAACTTGGGGAGTATGGCAGTGATCTCAAGCAACAACATGTTTCGGGGAGAATCACTTGTCACCCAGGTTATCTAAGGTCATGGGCAAGCTACTTCGAAGACAAATGAAAAAAAAAAATGTGCTTTGTTCAATTCAATAGTTTCTCATTCAACCCTCCTACGTTGTAGTTGGGGCAGTCAAGCCCATTGTATGTTCATGACAGACAATTCCTCTGACTTAGTGAATTATTCAAGTCTGCCCAAATAGACTACTTAAATATAAGTAAGCCTGTGAGTCTTCATTGTGACATCCATGGAAAGCACATGCTTCAAAATAGCTCTACAAAACCTGCATCCCCAATAGATCATATTGAGATCAACAGGATAAAAGCAGCTGCTTATAACTAATCTTAATCTTGATATAACTCAAATCATCCATCATGTTGGATCTCTTCTGTTTTCTTTTAGGGACCACCAGGCTTTCCCTGCCGTTCCCAAACAAAAATAATATACATTGCATCATCCACCCCAAATAGGTTCATTGATGGTTGATCCTGCGATGGATTGGCCGTTTGTCAAAGGTTTTTGCCAGCAGAGCAATGTGAGGCTTCAGTTACCTCTGTATGGGGCAGGCAAACCATGAGTTGGGCAGGCAGGCATTTGTTGCTTTTTGACAGATGCCTGGAATCCACTAAACTCTAAGTGCCCCCCCACCTTAGATGTGAAACTAAGTTAACTTGCCCAAGCCAATTTGAGAGGAGAGATTTTGAATTCATACTAGTTTCAATGTTCTCTTCAAGATGAGTGAACAACTTAAGAGACTCTTAGGTGAGTATCATACCTTAATCTGCCATATCTTCGTTAATTTGGCATTCTTCATGATGATACTCAAAGCCTTCGGTTTCCTAATGTGAGTATACAGTCCCAAGCTGCTTGCTCACAGACTCAAATCCCTATATTCTAACCTTTGGAGCCTGTTCCCTGTTTGCAACACAAGCCTGTGACTTGGGTAATCCTTCAGGATGTTCTCCAGATGATTAATGTACAAGCTCAAAAGCAAGAGTGCTAGGACTTAACCTTCCCAAACCCTTTGATCGATGTCCCCAGTGGGTCCATATCTAATAACTGCATGAAGATGTCTGTGTAATTTAATTCTTCACCTGTATTGCCCTTCTCTGTCCGTTCTCTCCAATACAACCTCATTAGGGTATCTCTGCCTCCTAGACAGAGCTATTTTCAGTTATTTATCTCATTCAAGGACCTAAAGACCCCAAATTATACCAGCCGCTTTGCTTTCTAGCATTATCTTTGACGGGATGGATGGAAAGTAAGCAGCATACATATTGACTTTCTGATAAGCCACAAAGAATTGAAAGCTCTCCAAGGCATCACCTAAGATCGCAAATGTATCATCAGCAATGTGATCAGCAAGTAAGCAAGCTTTAAAAGAAGGTAAAGCAAAATTAACCACATGTATATTAAAAGGATTAGCATTCTAAAACCATTAGAAATATTCAATGAAACGTTCCCTACACAAGGAATATGGCAGGCGAGTTTACGAAGTAGTCTGCTCATACTACCATTAAGAAAAGCAGTTGGTTGATTGAGACCACTGTCAGCCCATATTTGGGCATGTAAATTGGCAAAATCTGCAACATTATTAGTCATAAACTCAACATTAATATGTTGTTCCCCCACCTACACGTGAACCTCACTAGCAAAACACCCATTTTGGGTTTATAAATGATGGTGCGCTATCAGCTTCTTAGTCTAACAGTTTTGAGTTGCAGGTAATCAGTAGAGAGATGCCTAGTGCAATTTTTGCATGGGATTCCAGCTCCTCAGATATGCTGCTCTATGTTTGATTTAACTCTACGCCAACTAAGGGAGTAACTTTATGTGATCTTACATGGTCTTGCAGCGCAGAATGTGTATAAATGCCATCAATGTCAGAGAGGACAGCACATTTAGAAGCACCAAACATGGTTATATTGTTGCTAATGACCAAATGACCAACAGGAAAGTGCATTAGGTCAATTAATTCTAAATTGCTTGAAGGTTAGAAGAGCTAAACATATAGAACCAACTACGGCATTCATCTTGAGAAAAGTGCATAAAATTACCACCCACACACAATGTTATCCAAGCCTCCCTCACTAATGCCTCCCAGTCGCACTTGCTCCCCTCAATTCCAAATTAGTCACTGGGGCAAAAGAAATCTGATAGCCATCCAGAAACAAAGAACTTTCTGTCGAGGTCTACTGCAAAAATAACATGTTGGACTCACTTAACAAAAGATTTCTATCCATTCAATCACAATTTAGTGGTCATTCCATCAATTTTCCAAGAAAAGCTGGAACCTCTGCCTTTTGGTGAAAGGAACTTAAAGTCAAAGCAACTTGGCTGCACACTAAGAAGGATCACAGTCTGTGTTTAACACTGATGTGTTAACTGTTGTTTTAACTAATGCCTTATTCAGTGATATTGCAGACAATGCCCTGCCAGATTCCTCCTCATATTTTTTACCACCTTTCATCAGTGTCGAGTAGCCTCATTATTCGTGTGCAGAAAAGGAAGCAGTAGGTTCAGGGTAAAACCCACCAGTAAGTTTTCAGAGAAGCATTGTAGGTTTTCTATGTTGTGTTGTCCCAGTAATGATCTGGGCATCTTTCTCAATGTCACAGAACTGTGAGGTAGCTTAGATTATCCTTTTCACACATGGCAAGACATTGTTACACCATTACCCTTTGCCCCTTCATATGAATCTGTATGGCAGAAAATATACTTAAAAATGTGGAAATTGAGTATGAAATTAAACACACCAATAAGCAGTTGCCAGCTGTTGCAAAAACATGGATTAAGTTTAATGTTAGTCATGTTCAAAATAGCTATAGGTTTTAACATATAGGAATGCTCCTGCTTTCATGTAATGAACTGTAGTAGTCAAAAAAGTTACCATGCTGTGATCATTCTCTCCTTTTTTCTTAAAACTGCTCATTTCATGGAAATATTCAGATGAGCTAAAAATCTAGTTATTGGTTTAATTGTTGAAACAACATTTGTTTAATTCTGCTCCATTGCATGCTTTTTACACTGTATATGCCTTGGCTGTGTGCATTGAGCCATCTCTTCTCAACTGTAACAAGTTATTTCTCATGAGCAGCTACATCATTTTCTTATTACAGATGGCTGGTGATGTCAATGAGACTGTAAACAGAATATCAGAGACATATGTTTTACTCATAGATTACTGGATTTTATTTATTATATATTTGAGTTGCCTCTGTGCCACATATGGGCTGCACCGTGATGAGAAGCCATCTAATATATATATATATATATATATATATATATATATATATATATATATATATACAGTATATATATATAGTAACACTTTCAGGTCTCTTTGGAGTTTATCTGTAACTACTTTTGAGCGACTCACTATTGGGCTTTATTTTTTAGTTGAATTGTCCATCCAAGTCTACCCTCCATTAGCTCTATTCATCCTTCTGTCTCATCCTAGTCAAGATGTACGTACCTTCACTACTAGTTGGGCATTCTTGATTCGCATGATCGGCTTAACACTTCTAAATTGTTTAAATATTTGTCCTAGACTTTACTCAGCCTCTGAGGAAGTGGGTGGGGCACCAATCTCACCCCCACCATGACGGTGTTGTCTGGCACTAGTCGTTCCCCCGCTAAAAGCCTCAGAAGAATTTTAGCTCACATCTAACAAAGCCAATGCAAACAGTGGCTCTAGTAATAGGTTTCATGAGGAAGAGGAGAGAGTGTTAGGGTTCACCCTAACACTGACTTATGATGCTGTCACCAAAACCCACCACATGGAATAATAATCTTCATTTGCCTTCTGTAGAACTCTTAAGTAACACATCTTACCATTACCTATTCCCTGTTACTTGTACTATCTAGCTAGGATGGACGCAGTGCTGAGCTAATCATGTCAGAATGTGGAATGGTCACAATACAAGTTGCATAAAAGCCTCTGTAGGGAGAGCTTAATTTGTTGGGGTATCTCTGGTCCACACAAGTGTGCTCATCCACTGTTAAGGGTGAGACAGCAGGCTGTCACCATCCTCCAATAAACTATGCTAGTTTCAAAGAGTGTATGCTTGTCTCTTGATTTTGTGTGTTTCACTCGTGGCAGAGGGTTCAATGACCATGACGTATTCATACGCAGCTGAGACACTGAGAAATCTAAATTCTACTCTGCTCTCCTATACTTGTATCCTTCTTGCATCCTCTTTGGTAGACGTCTTTTGATAGGTGCCGCTTGGTAAGGGTATGTGAAACATAAAAACCTAGTGACCAGCGTGTATAAAGGATGCATGGTCTGTAATGGACATCGTTGTCTTCATACAGGCTTTTCTATGAAGGAGCTTCTCTCTGCAGTACCTTGCAATGGATGATCAAGTCATGGTTGGCTGTCTGCCCTGACAGTGTACAGATGGAAGTGGGCATTTATAGACATTGAGGTTGAGCAGTCTCTTGCACATAGTAAGATGGTGATCGCTTACTGTTCCCTGCTGATTTTCAAAGTATTTTTGTGTTCGAGTGTATGGAGATCAGAATATTTTCCATAAAGTCCTTACTCTAGTCAGAGACTGGCTGCGATGAACTAGCCTGTTCCTGTCGGTTGACTGTATCTAAATTCCAAGGCTTCTTCATTGCATATTTAATGCTAGTCACTGCCCCACGCTTCTTACTAATCATGTCAGGGACTCCATGAAAAAAGGCAGTACAGTACTCTGATGCCTGATCAACATTGATAAAGACAAAAGTATGTTAAATCTGACTTGTTCATGACACCTACTGTTTCACAGCCACACTCTCCCTCTGTCCTTCCTGTACATAACGAGATTAAAAGACTGATTTATGTTGTGGCCTGTTTCGCCATAAGGGAGATGGAGTAAATTTATCCATCACCCTTACAGAGGTCTTGCCCACCAATTTGAGAAATGATTGCCAAGCAGGAGGTCATTTCTTAAAGCAATGGCAGTAACCACTGTCACAGAGGTTCCTGTCAATGTTTTTTGAAGTTTGGTGGGCAGCTCCTTCACAATGACAAAGCTGTGCACCAAACTGTTTTCTTTTTCTTTTCAAACATAAAATTCTGAAGTGGGATTTTCTTTTTGAAAATAAAAAAGATAATGCCCTCCTTGCCTTGGGAGCCCTCTCCTGTGGTGAGGGAAGCATTTAGCAGTTTTCACAGCTTCTTACCCCTAGGATGACAGGAAGTGAAAACTCGCCTCTAATTCCACTTGTTGGACCTGGCCCTTTTTGCAGGATCATCTCCAAACATTTTGCCTTCACTCCTGTTTTCTAAACCTGGTTTTGTTGACTCTTATGACTCTAGTACTGGTTAAGAGTGGTAAAGTGTGCAAGGTGCTTGGGCTTTCTCCTTAAAACATTTTATAATTTGCTCATACCCAATTGGCATATTTAATTTACGTTAGTTCCATGAAAGTGGCACTACCTGTGCCTGGAGCCTGTAAATTAAATGCTACTAGTAAATCTGCAGCACTGTTGTGCCACCAATCTAAGTAGCACTGTAAACATATCTCAGGTCTGCCACCGCATCCTTTGTGTGCAGTTTAAACTGCCATTTTGGCCTAGCAAAAAAACCTTTTCCTAAGCCTATACTTTCCTTTAGTGTACATAAATCACCCCTATGGTAGGCCCTGGACAGCCCAGAGGGCAGGGTGCAATGTATTTTAAAAGTATGACTTTTAAGTTTTACATTTCCTGATAGTGAAAAACTCTTGGATTTGTTTTTCACTACTGAAAGGCCTGCTTCTCCCACAGGATAATATTGATGTTACCTTGTTATGTTTTAAGTTGTAATTTCCAATTGGGAGCAGGTAGCCACTAACCAGTTTGTGCTTGGTGTCTGGAATTGTAATGAAAAATCCTGTTGTATGGAGAAGTCAGATTTTTTGTTACTGCTATGAAAATGCCACTTTTAGAAAGCTGGCATTTTTCTGCTTTAGCCATTTGGTACCTGCAGCCTGATCCTGGGTCACATAACTGTCAATGGCAGTTGGTCTTTGTGTTTTGCTCACAGACAGTGAGACAAAGGGCAGGCAGATCAGTTTGCCTGGATGGGCCATCACTGGCAGGATGTAAAGGTGGAGCTGGTCACAGCCCTACTTACACTTGAATAGGTTGTGTCATGCCGCCACACAAATATCTACATACCACCCGTGATTATTTTGGATCCAGGACAGGTAAGGCCAGATTTCAAAGTGAAACCTCTAGATGCTTCTCCCACTTCAAAGGAAGGCCCAGATATACATTTTGGAACCCATACACCAACTCTTCAGTACACTTCTGAACCTGGGGATACTCTGCCAGGAAGAAGGACAGCTGTGCTGCTGAAAGGACTGCCTATCTGCTGGGCTGCTGCTCTGAAGGATTGCTGCCCTGCTGTACTGAGCTGCCCTGCTGTACTGACCTGCCCTCTTTCCTGGGTGAGCAGGACTGGACCGGCATCTGATGATACAGGACACCAGAGTGACTCCAATGGCAAGTTGGCTGGCCTCCGGACCTGAGCCTTCAGGGACAAACTGCTCCTACAACCACACCCCAGCACCTGGACTCTGCCATCTCTGAGTCTACCCTCCCAAATAGTATCCAGCAATCCTGTAGCCTTGGAAGGTGGCCTAATGTGCTCTGACAGCCTCTGGGTCCACCAAAACTGATGTATCTCCTGTTTTGCGTTGCGCAACCACGAGCAGAACCGACTCATCACTGTCACTGAGTGGGTCTCCTCCATCCCAAAGACCTGCACTGCATCACAGCAAACCACCTCACCAGAACTGCTGCTGTGTGATGCATCCTTGGTGCAGGCCCTCGCATCCCTCTTCAGTTGCAGCCTTGACAACAACGCCAGACTCCGCCTTGAAGCTCCTTGGAACAGGTGCATTGCCCTGACTGCGCGACGCATCCTCAATGCCATACTTCACATTGAAAGCCCTCATTGACTGGATCCTCTATGATGATTCAGGACCTTGCATCGCAGCCACACTGCATTTCAGAACCAACGCATCTTTGACATGGACCCTCACGATGCACCAAAAACCAGGATTTAAGGTACTTTGTTCAGGGGGCCTAACTGGGTCCCTGTAACCGGCCCATGCTCTATCACGGTCCGCCTGTACTTGTTACTTTGTCCTGGTCCAGTGGTACCAGATATCCACAATAGGCACTTTGTGTTTTTTGGTGCTTTTTTGGTGTTTTTCACTGAAAATCTTTAAACTTGCATATCTCCAGTTCTACTGATTTTGATATTTGCCATTTTGGTTTAATTTATTAATCCACAATTACTCTAGTTGCTAATCTGGTATGGGATCCTTTGTGTGTGGTGGTTTCACTTTACTACTGTTTGAAGTGTTGAAGTGTTGCACAAATACTTTACATATTGTCTCTAAGTTAAGCCTGCCTGCTCTGTGCCAAGCTACCAGGGAGCTCAGCACAGGATAATTTGGGTTTGATTGTGCCTTCCCCTGTCAAAGACTGTGGTTCCTGCTTGACCAGGGCTTACACCCCAGTCAACCTGTAACCCAATTTCTTATGGCGCCCATCTGAATCAGGTGGGCGGAATGAAAGTTATGCCCACAACAGCCCAACAGGGTTTAATCACAGCAGAGACAGAGCAGTCTTAACTGTGATTAAATTAAGGTCCACCGGCATAACAATTTGGCGGGCAGACCACATTCTTGGCACCATTGCAACGGAGTATCTATACTACCCAGATATAAATCAGGGTCTTATTTACAGTTTGGCAGATGGGTTACTCTTTCACAAATGTGACGGATGTCCAGTCCGCTGTTTATGTGAATAATAGCTTAAAGCACTTGTAATTCTTTTTAATGGAGTAGCCAATCTGCCAAACTCTAAATAAGGCCCTTAACCTTGCGCACCAGAGCATATGGGCACAGTGGCACGTGTAATCAGAAGAAAGGTATGAGTTTAGAAACTAGATTTTAGCCACCAGCTGCCTGGGCTTTTGCTTGCTTCCCATGTTGCCCTGAATTTTGCTCATGTAGGTGGTCAAAAGTGCCATTTTGCTGGACTTTACCTTTTACTTTAAAACTTTATAAAATATACTATTGTAGAAAACAAAAGTGTTGTAATAAAAATAATCTGTTGATAACATAAATTCCTGTTTCTAATCTATTTGGCTTGTTTTCATCCACAGCTATGAGGGTGGGGATTTTGAAAAGGCTGCGGAGTTGTACAAACGGGCCATGGAAATCAAAGAAGCTGAGACGTCTGTGGTAGGAGGGAAGGCTCCCTCTCGCCACTCTTCAAATGGTGACACAATGAGCTTAAAGAACACTTTATCTCCTAATCTGCTTGTTAACCCAGGACACAGGTGACATGGACACGTGGACCATATGAAAAGCAGGCCTGAGCCATAGGAGTGCTGGTTTTAGATTCCTTGAAATACCATACGTTTTTCCTTTTTGGTGCACTTTAAAGTTTAGGGACCAAATATTAGGGGCTCTTTGGTTACTAAACCAAATCCTTATTGATCAGTATTAAGTCAAAAAACATAATGTATATTGTAGTTTAAGTCTGATTCATGTATACCTAATATAACTTTTTTTTGCAGTAGACCACCTTGTTTGCTTGAACAGCGTGCCTAGTGCATGGACTCTAACAATGGCACAATCCACCAATAAAGAATACCTATATTTGAGGGCCAAAACCATACAAGGTGGTATTGTGGGGGTATAGTTAATTGTTTTACCCATATGTTTGACATTCATTTCATCCTAGAAATTCTTTCCAATCTGCAGTCTTTAGACCTGACTTTGATGATGAAACCATAATGGAGAAACTGGGTACTAATGGAAAATCGGGGCAAGCTAATTAAACATTTCAGAGTCTGCTCTAAATGATTGAAAGAAGAAGAAATTGACACAGCCATGTTCAATAGGCCAGCAGCTTAGGTTAAGCTGGAACTTAAGATATAGAATATCATGTCTCAGGATGCTTTTGTGGGCTGACGTCATGAGGGTATGTGCTTTGATATTGTTCCGGATGTCTCTTGGGGTGATCCTTTGTTTCCAGTTAGAGCTAGCAGCTCCCACTTCAATTTGAATTATCCATCTATATCCCCCTCCATAAGTTCTGTGTGTATGAGAAGTGATGTGGTATCTTACCTCCACGATCTCTTTGTACATGTGAGGAGTCTGAATCTATGTACAAGGAGTGATGTGGCAATGTATTTTTTCATTGTCAGACAGCTTTAAAAAAATATTTGTTTTTGCCTAAGAAAATAGTTTGGTCTCCTCTACATACACTACAAACAGTCTTTCTGCAGTTTGTACTCCACATTTAAGAAGGATCAGTGCTATCTTTGTGGTATGCATCCATTTGTATTAAAGAATCACATATTGGCAAATTGTTGCCTTTCCCCCAGTTCTGCTTCCTAGAAAACAGGTCTAATGTGGAGCTACAACCTTGAGAGGTGTTAAAAAATGGTGTAGTCTAAAGTTGGCCATACTACACAGTTAAGTAATCTTGGTTTCAGGCTGGTCTTTGCTATATCTTGCCTACTAGTTCCATGGTATCCCTCCCCGTTCTAGCTGAACACTCCTTTGCAAGCCAAGTATTTATTTTTTCGCCTGCCAAAATACTCCAGGCTGATCAGACTATGTACGTAGGAGCTTCATTTACCTATTGGAGGGTGAACAAGACAAGTAATTTAAAAATTATTAGTTGGGGAAAAAATACATATACAGAAGAGTGACTGAGCAACAACAACAACAAGTATTTAACCTAAAATTAGTTGGCTTTTGTGAAACAAATTCATCAGTAGAGCTTTTCTCATTGGGAAGGTGTGAAATTCATTCATGGCCAATGACGTTTGCAACACTTTAAGCTTGATACTTTCAGAGGATCTCAGACCTTTGTTGAATAGGTGTGATTTTTTGTTTTAGCTGTGTCTTTCCGATTGTCCTGCCTTTCAACTGGAGTTGCAATGTATCGCTAGCTGCTTGGCCTTATTGCAAGGTTGGTGAGCCGTTGACTCTTTGCCCCCTGCTGCATAGATCGGAAGAGCCCCTTCATGTCGCAATAAATGTACTCGAGTGTATAGCTCCAAAAGGATTGCAATTAGGTTGAACTTGTATTGTATGCATACCAGATGCTAGGGCCAGCTACATCTGTCTCTAGCCAGACCAAAAATGCAGAAAGCGAAGGATAAAAGAGTTGCCACCTGAGTAATACCAATCTGTCAGAAATGTACCCTTGAACCAAATGCTCCGCAATTCCTTACTTATTAAAGCTTTAAGGAAACAAAAATGAAAGCAAAAGTCTCTCCTCAGCTTATACTGAATCTGCTAAACTCATTGCAGTTCCACATGATCTCAAAATGATTTACACTTATTCAGGGTTTGTCCTAATAATAGGAGGTCCCAAAATGGAAATAAAACATATCTTGAAATGAAAAGAATAATTTATACTTAGACCAGTTTAACAATAGAGAGCAAGACTGGTACTTTGATTAGGGAACCCCCTTAATGATATGGAACTGTATAAGATTCTAAAAGAAATGAAGTGTCTTGGTAAAGCATGGTAAACTTTAGAAAAATATCTAAAAAAGCAGCTTGTGAAAATTAATCTTGCTGATGGAAGTGAACCCTACTGTCTATAATATCAAGTGGGTGAAAGTCTCATCTAACCTCTGCGTTCATGGGTGTTTCTAATCACAGGTTTAAATTAATTTATATTTCCACTTTGCGATTGACTTTACAAATATGACATGTTCCAGAGTTTCTCAAGTCTACTTTTTGCAAATGTGTGCTATAACATCGAGGAGAGTTCTATTACTGTACTTCTAGGATACATCTTAGTTTACACCCCTTTTAGAAAGTAACAAAAACAGAATATACAGGGATTTGTTCTGCAAAAGTATCCAAACAGACCAGGAACCCCATAATAGATTTTGACTTGGAAACCAATATAGCTCTGAAATCCACACCAGAAAACACAAATCTACATAGCAGTTATGTCCATTTCAGGCAGCACAATTGAAGATATCTAGGGGACTTTTGACTACAAGCAGAATGCACAACAACCCAATTTTTGCTTTTAGCTTTAAAGTGGACATTCCACTGTACACCTTTTTGGGCACTGAATTGTTCACAACAGAAAATCCAAAGCTCTTACACTAATTTTATTCATTGAGTTCTCCATATGAATATACAAAGTGTTGTTTTCACTGGAAATGTGCCAGGGAATACTAAAGGGGGGTTAAAACACAGTACTCTATAGAGAAAAGGAAGTCATTGACAGCAGTATTTTGGGTCTGTAAGTTAACATCTTGAGACAGATGCCTGTGTGTGAGCCACTGGTCATGATTTCTAATTGGAGCAGTGGCAGCTCAGCCTTTCTTCTCTCTAAGCCCAATGCATTGAGTATCAATAAAGGGCACATGTTGTTCACAGAAATTACTGAAATTAATGTTTCATGAAAATTATCATTGATCCACTCTGTTCGCCATTTATTTTAAATCTTTGAAAGTTCAGAGGATGATAGGTGGAAAAGAGAATAAATCTTGATGCTACATGGTATAGTCCAGTGGTTCCCAACCTGTGGTCCAGGGATCCCGGGGGTTCCGCGAAGCCTCCTCAGGGGGTCCGCGACTGCTCAGAAAATTAAATAATATTAACGGTTTAGATCCCCAGCTTTAAGTAAGGACTCATTGGGGGGTCCCCCGTTTCCAATACTGATTCAGTGGGGGTCCCCGGGTTCCAGTAATGATAAAATGAGAGTCCACAGAAGTCAAAAGGTTGGGAACCACTGGTATAGTCTAATAAGTTTTGATATTAGTGAGGGTGGGGGTCACAGTGTCTGTTGCTGTTTATCTGGATACAGTGACTTTAATTTAAAAAGCAATTCTAGAATCTTTTTTTTTATTATTGAAGGAAAGAATAACAAGGAATTTGGCAAATGTGTCAAATCCAGTTGTCCCATCCTCTATTGTAAAGGACGTATTAGGCCATAATGAGCCCAGATGGATTTTGCAATCTTAATCTGCAAATTTGAATATATTTTTAGTAATGTAATTTTGGTATCTTCAAGGAATGGTGTAATTTTTGTGTATTACTCAAAGAAAATATATCATGGAAATTTAAAAATGTGTGAAACCCTGTTGTCCCATCGTAGAGTGGAGCCCCCTATTTTAAAGGGCTTTTTCATCTGGCACAGTTCCCAATCTCTGTTACAAAGCAACTCTGGTGTCAAAATTATGCACTCATACAGATAATACTGATTTTGTTTTGACTATGTTCCATGATTATGTCATTCAGATAACATTTGTAATTTCTCTTTTGAATGCAACAATCATGTAAAGCCCAGGATTTTATACTGTGTAATGAATTATTTTTTATTTTCACTATATTATTTATTTATATTATAATAAAGCTTTTTGAATTTAGAAAAATCACAAAAAGTGAGAAACACATAAACCCCTCCCCCTAGAACACAAATCCTTGAATATTCTCCTTTAACCCAGACTTCCTGGAGGTCCAGTGCAAGCCATGTGGACTCTCCAAAATTGACTATGGCAAAGCACATATTAAAAATTTAAATATGAACGCATTCTTCATATAGTTTTATAAACCTAAGTCTGCTGATTTGCAAGAAGAAAACACGTCACTCCTTTAAATTTAGAAATTGTAGTAAATGTCTAAAGTAGAGCTGGGTGAGTCAGCAAATTAAAAGGGAGAGCCGAGCCAAAGGGTCTGGCTCGCCTCTTGGAGTCAGTGCTGAGCCCAGAAAATGTTTGCTATGTAAATCATACTGCAAATATTACATATAATGTCTCTTCAGAATAAAAAAAAAGTGTTTTTCTTTAACATGTGGAAGATTTGTGATTCATACGACACACTATAGCATACACTGAGAAGAGTTTTTAAGCATGAACCATTAATGAACTAAGAGGCAAGCAGGTAGTCATATAAACCCTGTACGTGGCCCAGATTACTATAGAGCAATACTACAATTATTAAAGCAACACAATAGGTCTTGTACAACTGGTATTCTGAACTCCCATGTTTGAAATTGCTTTCTTACATGATAATGAACAAAAAATTAATATTTGCCTACGATCGTACAATTAAGCTGTGATGTATGTTTTCTGGTTTCCTTTTGTACAAATTGGCTACTAAATGGTTATATGTCTTTTCTTTTTTATGTTAACACTTTGTTTTTTACCTCTGTGTATTTTTCTGCATTTTGTACATAGTGCGAACTTGACCTGAAAGTATTGTAGTACTTTACGTGAACACCAGTTATATTACACAAGGTCACATTCAGTTTTAAAGGCATGGGGTGATTAAGGGATTTGCCCAGAATTACAGGTAGTTGAGTCGACACCGAGACTTAAACCTGGTTCCTAAGTTCCAAAGTGGCAGCTCTGGCCTTTACGCTGCATCCAGGGTAGAGTGAGAGTGGCAGGCAGGCAAAAGCCACTTGAAAGCTCAGCTAATAATGAGCTTGAGGGTCCAACAGGGCCTCGCGATGAACCACGTTTCAGGCTCGAGCCTGGCTCGAGCTTTCAGTGGCTCACCCACCTCTAGTTTACAGAGTACTTTTCAGTTACCTATCACTGACCTGGCTTTCATAAGGAACAATAAAAGAGATTTAAAACGTGTTTCTGAAATTGTATGACCATTCCAAAATTAATAATAATTACAATTGCATTCTATATGTATGACTATTTTTGTTTTTTTAATAAAGCAAACCGTTAACCCAATTTTCTTTGGAATTATTTGTATGTACATGTATTTATATATAGAAATCCGACAGGGTATGTTCATAGGAATGGCGCGCACATCTCTTCCACCCCAATATTTTAAATTATGAAAGTATCCACACGGTGCTCCTGGAAGCAGGACCCACCCTACTCCTCCACAAAATTTCAAACAGAAAACAGTGATTCATAGTCCAAGGCACTCATGTTAAGTGACTATGACCGTTGTCCGTATCTCTATATTCAGTAGGTCCACTTGTTTTTATTAGATGTATTCTTCAATTCCAATCAGTCCAGCCCATCCAGCCAACACGTGTTTCGCCATACAAACAATACTCACTTTGACCTTTTCAAGGCTGAAAGTTAACATAATTCAATACAGTTAGGACACAAACTGTAATTAGGTTTATATTAAATATCACCCATATCGGATCAAAGAGGATAGAAAAAAACAAAATACCCTATTGATTGTGAGACAATAAAAGGAGAAGAAAACATTATCATCTACATACTTGAGCTCCAAAGTGAGAGGTGTAAGTGAAACTAACACAGACAAACTTGAAATGTTGGGTGGTGTCCAATATGTCACTGCCATAGCGCCATTGTAGAAATAAACATTGGTGTTATTAGACCAAAAGAGGATATTCCACAAGCGTGCTGCATCCACATAAGCGAGGTGCATAATCCCAACACCTGAAGTGCATAAATAAACTAGTGCTCAATCATGTTAATGGTAATTATGTCCACTAAGCTGGTACTTGCCCATTTAAAAGTTTCTAAGATTCATTGTTGCCATAATTTACATCACTCCTTCATAATCAACCTACAGAACCAAAAGTAATAAAGAGAACCGAACCATTACCAAAACGGCCGCGTGTTGTTAGAAAAAAATGAATTAAAAGTTGCCCTTTCTGATGGATACAACTACCTGTGGATTCCTCACCTCATGAATACTCCCATGGCGCCAGCATTCGACGGAAATCTTCTTACTAGTCTCTGCACGTCGACGAGGACGTCACTCTAGCCCACGCGACGCCATCTGACGTCATACAGGCAATAAGAGGTCCTCGACGACGTGCGGACGTCAGTTCCCTTTTTTCCGTGCATTCGAAACGGTTATCTTCGAGGGAGCAACTGTTACTCTTGCGGTTACAGTGTATATCTTGCTGCGTAGTCTTTCGCTGTGGAAATAATGTCGCAGAGAAAGTCTGGATTTAAGCCTTGTCGTGAGTGTGGAGGCAAGATGTCGGTGACGGATCCTCATTCCGATTGCCTTTGGTGTTTGAGCTCCGACCACGACGTCTCGACTTGTGATTCATGTCAGCACATGAATCCAAAGGCTCTTAAAGAACGTGAGGCGAAGCTGTTTATGGCCAAGTCAAAGGAGAAGCATCACAAGAAGTCTTCTCCAAGACATCGGCGTCATCGAGACTCCCGGCGCCGTAGAGAATCTCGGCGTCATTCAAGGGAGGCTCGTTCCAGGTCTCCGGATCGGCGCCGAAGAACATGGGAGGTCAGCCCCACGGTTACGCCGCATCCTTCGACGCCGTTGCCTTCTCCGGCGTCTCCAACTTCACCTGGGCAGGCGTCGGTGATTGAGGTATTGGAGCCTCAAGTGTTTTCTCCGGCGCAGACGCCGAGGCCGGCGTCGGGGTCGCCTCTGAGACAGGCACCCCATTATCCGGCTTTTCCCACCCCTGGAGCCGATAGTTCCGCATTCTTGAATGCGATGTATGCCATCTTCCAACAGATGGCTCCAGGGGGTGCTCCGGCTGGGCCTTTGGCCTTTTCTTTGGGTGATCCTGCGCCTCTTCGGCCGGCACCCTTTATGCCCATTCTCCCGTTTGGGAACGTGGGCTCGGCGCCGGTGGCCGCTCCGGTGGCTTCGGAAGGATTGGCCCCAGGGATTTCCATCCCGTCGACGTCGAGATTTCGGCCTGTGACTCCGGTGGGTCTATCCGTTTCAACTGCTCTTCAGTCGGCGCCGAAGTTACCTGTGGCGCCGGATGCGGCGTCGGTGGCTTCGGAAGATCGGCGCCGATCTCCGACTTCGGCGGAGGCATTGTCGACTCCGCGGATTGAGCAACGACTGCATTCAAGGAGACGTGCTCTCCGGGTACTAGAAGAGCAGGAGTACCAACGAGCCCTAGAGGAAGGAGAGCTAGAGGACTCGGGTGATGGGCTGCGTGGACTGGAGTCGGCCAGTGGGCTGGACACTTCCCCTGAGTGGGACCTTTCGTCCCCGGGGGAATATACTGAGGAGGCTGCTTCCTTTCATGCAGTGGTACGGAAGGCAGCTAGTTTTTTGGACCTGCCTTTGCCGGTGGTGGAGGCGAAACAAAACCTTTTGACAGAGGTGTTACATCCGGCCTCAGCCGCGGCGGAGCCTCTGTTACCTTTTAATGACGCTCTGCTGGATCCGGTTTTAGAGGTGTGGAAGAGGCCGGCATCTTCCCCAAGCAGTTCACAGAGCCGCGGCCAGGAGGTATCGGGCTGCTCCAACTGACCCTGGTTTTCTGTCCAGGCACCCTACGCCGGAGAGCTTGGTGGTGCAGGCCTCCTGTTCGTCCAAGTCAGCGCCTGGTTCTTTTCCGACAGTGCCTGGGGACAGAGATTCAAAGAAGCTAGAGGCGCAGTCGAAGAAGATTTTTTCGTCCTGCAGTCTGGCGTTAAAAGCCACCAATGCAACCTGTATCCTGGGAGGTATATTCATGCTCTGATGGATGACATCTCCTCTTCGTTTACAGAGCTTCCCCAGGGTCTTTTGGATCTTGTCTCAAATGCCCAGGCTGCTGCGACCCAAATTATCCAGACGGGACTGGATACCACCGACTCGGTAGCCAGAGCAATGGGCACAACTGTGGTGGCAAGGAGACAGGCCTGGCTCCGTAACTCGGGCTTTTCGGCAGATGTACAGTCCACATTGTTGGATCTCCCGTTTGATGGGGACAAACTGTTTGGGGCTAAGGCTGATTCGGCCTTGGAACGTTTTAAGGAAAGCAGGGCCACGGCTAAGTCGTTAGGGCTCCAAGCTCCTTCTTCCACGGCCTCTTCCAGATTTTTCAGGAGGTTTCGTGGATTTGGGCGTGGCTCTTCCTCCTCTTCCTTTCGGGGAAGATATCAGCAACCTGCCTCTTCCCATCCCTATAGATCTTTTAGGGGGAGAGGTAGGGTCCGCACCAGAGGAGCCTCTCAGCAGCACTCTGCCTCTTCCTCATCCTCTGGCGGGGTGCAGCAGGGGAAGCAGCCTTAGGCTTCCACCATTTCCAACTCACGCCTCTCCTGTAGGGGGAAGATTACAGCATTTTCTCACCAAATGGGAGAATGTTACGTCGGACAATTGGGTTCTCAGTGTTGTGGGAAAAGGCTACACCCTTCCTTTTCGGGAGTTTCCGCCCCTCATCCCGCCCCGCCCTTCGTATTGTTCACAAGAACACCTCCTGTTGCTAGAACAGGAGGTAGAAGTCCTCCTTTTAAAGGGCGCGGTGGAGTTGGTCCCGGAGCAGGAAAGGGGTCAAGGAGTTTACTCAAGGTATTTCCTGATTCCCAAGAAGGATGGTCGTTTGAGACCAATTCTGGACCTGAGGATCTTGAATTGGTTCCTCAAGCAGGAAAAGTTCAAGATGCTGACCCTAGCACAGGTGCTTTTGGCGTTGAACATGGAAGACTGGATGGTGTCTGTCGACTTGCAGGATGCTTACTTTCATATCCCGATACTCAAGTCACACAGGAAGTATCTCCGGTTTGTGGTGGGATCGCAACACTATCAGTTTGCGGTCCTTCCGTTTGGTCTTACTTCAGCACCTCGAGTCTTCACGAAGGTGATGTCGGTGGTTGCGGCAGAGCTCAGAAGGAAGGGGATAGCAGTATTCCCTTACTTGGACGACTGGTTGATCAAAGCCAAGTCCCCGGAGCTTGTGTTGCGTCATCTGCAGTCAACAACCCAGTTGTTGTTCGACCTGGGTTTTTCGGTGAACGAGCCCAAATCTCACCTAGAGCCCTCTCAGCGCCTCCTGTTCATAGGGGCAGTACTGGATACAACATTGGGTCGGTCCTTTCCTCCGCCTCAGCGGATTCAAGATATTCAGGATTTGGTTCCAATGTTTCGAAATGGAGCGGTAGTTCCAGTCCTCAAGGTCCTTCATCTGCTCGGTCTTTTTGCCTCCTGCATTCTGTTGGTCACGCATGCTCGCTGGCACATGAGGGCTCTTCAGTGGTGCCTCCGAAGGCAGTGGTCTCAACACAGAGGGGATCTAGAGGGTACTGTCAAGATCTCCAGAGATGCTGCTGTGGATTTGAAGTGGTGGATTGTAAGCAACAATCTTTCGCAAGGAAAGCCGTTCCAGCAGTCGCCACCAGTGGCCACAGTCATAACGGATGCTTCCACTCTAGGGTGGGGAGCTCATCTGGGGGATCTGGAGATCAAAGGTCTTTGGTCTCCAGAGGAACAGATTTTTCACATCAATCTGTTAGAATTACGGGCTGTACGTCTGGCTCTCAAGGCCTTCCTCCCTTCCCTTCGTGGTCAGTCGGTACAGGTCCTAACGGACAATACTACCACGATGTGGTACATAAACAAGCAGGGAGGAGTGGGGTCGTACCTTCTCTGCAGAGAGATCGTTGGTTTATTTTTTTTATTAAACTGTTTTTTATTGGTTTTCAAATCATTACAATGACAGTCATGAAATGCCCATCATGTGGCTTACGTCATAAGTATAGTTAATTACATCAACAGTGTAGTATTCACGAAGAAACCACTTGGTTGGCCTTGTAATTAACTTTCTAATAGCCAAAACCATGACTGTACATCGCCTTATATTTCTGTATAAGCAATATACACATTTATAAACACATTATAACCAAAAGAGGTTAACAATAACAGTGTGCATGATTAGAGTACAATTACAGAATGCTCAATGAAGGGTGGATCCAGATGAGTCACAAGAGGTACTTCCAACTAGCGTCTAAGGGAATGTCTCCAGGGATCTAAAAAGGGGATCATATCTGGAAGAGGTGAGGGATTCTCCTATGTGTGGGGATGAAAATAGATGAAGGCCCCTCAATAGATACTGCACCAGAGGTTCCAATATCTAATCAAAGTTTTTCCTGAAGTCAGTCATAATATCAGTTAACTGTTCCATGGGAAGAGCATGCCTCAAGCTTTCATGCCAGTGTGACATTGATGGGACTTCAGATTTCTTCCAGGCTGCCACCAAGGTCATTTTGGCTGCTCTGAGGCAGAGCCATAGAATAGACCCCAGACGTCTGATGTTTAAGGGATGGGTCACAAAGGCCCAATAATACATGTCCTGGTGTCGAAGGTATGGGGTAGCCCATTATCTCTTTAATTTGAGCTAGAATTTCTTCCCAGAAGGGGCGTATAGTTGGACAGTCCCACCAAATATGATAAAAATCCCCCAGTAAACCACATTCCCTCCAGCATCTATGTGAGGTATTGGGAAAGATATTCCCCAGTTTTACCAGGTACAGGTACCACTCATAGATAACTTTATAGTGGGCTTTGCATAGGCTGAGGGAATTATTAAATCTGGAAATATCACGCCTTAAACTGCGCCATTGATGATCTTCTGTGTGCGAGCCCAATATTTGCTCCCATAACGTCACATGCCGTAGAGGGGGAGCATTTGTGGTAGATCTCAAGAGAGCATATTGAAAGGAAATGCAACCATTGGAAAATCTTGCTCTCTGAACATATTGCTCTGTGGGGAGAAGATCCCTTGTGGCAGCCTGTTGTATGCTGTGAGAATCCAGTGTTTCAGTTGGGTATAATGATAGGCCTCAGATTTGGGGAGATTGAAATTTCGGCAACAGTTATTGAATGTTAGTATGTCACAGTTGTGAAATAGATCTGCTACCATAAGGCAGCCACCTTCTCGACATTTATCAAAGGGGCCAGACGTCAGGGCGGGGCGGGTTAAAGTGTATCAATCTATGGTATGAGGGGAATGTTGTCAGCGTATGAATCTTAGTGACCGTATATCATGTTTTCAAAGTGGTCGCTGTTGGAGTGCTTACGCGGTCTGTCTGCCTGCTTTAGGTTTCCATAGTATGTCCCAGATGGTTCTCCCCACTATCGTCCGGTCCATATGTAGCCGGTGTTTATGAGACATCTTTATGGACCGTTCATAGATAACTTGGAGCTGAGCCGCTGTATAATAGGTCAAGAATCAGGGAGCCCGAGGCCCCCCCCCACCTTCTCTAGGAAGCGTCAGAAGGCGGTAAGCCAGGCTGGCTCACCAGGCTTGCCATATAAATTTCATAATCAATGAACGAATGCTAAATATCTCTGATCTAGTTCCTTAATTCAGTGCGGAGTATGGAGTCTCTTGATAACATGTTAGGGAAGTACCATCTCCGAAAGGAGGAGTTCTGGGGATGCCAGTCGAAAACTGTTCCCAGTGGGACATGGTCAGAAATAACGATGGGGTGTATGGTAGTAGTTAAGATGGAATATTCTAACTGTTGGCTAACAAATGTGTGGTCGATCCTAGAGTAGGTTCTATGGGAATGAGAAAAGAGCGTATAATCCCACATAGTGGGGTTCAGTGATCTCCATGCATCTATCAAACCAAATTAGCGTATTGTTGCTTTAATGGTTTTGGGGGAAAAGTCCAGTCTGGGTTCTGTGTGGGTGTGTAGTGTCTAAACTGGAGTCCCATATTAAATTACAATGCCCCATCAAAATGATATCCCCCTCGGCGAAGCCCCCCAGCATAGAGAGGGAAGAGCGGAAGAGTTCCACCTGGCCTGTGTTGAGAGCATAGAGTGTAGGCGAAGTACATAAGTGACCATTTAAAAGACCCTTAACCATCAGAAAGCTCCCTTCTTTATCTGATTTACTACCAAGAAAGTTTAAATTAACAGTGAGATAGAGTAGTATATCAAACCCATTGTGTTATGTAACAGCTGATGAGGTATAGATATTGGGGTGTGCTCTATGATGAAGTAATACTTCTGTTCATTTTAGGTGGGTTTCCTGGAGCGCTACAACATCGAATTGCCTATCGAGCAGGTATTTCCACATCTGGGAGCGCTTACTGGGGGAAGTTGAGCCCCTTAACATTGCAAGTTAGGGTGCGTAACACCATCTAAATATTAATAAAGAAAACATTTATCGGGAGGAGTTTCTCAAGGGATACCTCTCCATGACCCTCCATCTCCCCTGCCATACCTCCCTCAACCTCACCCAGACCCACCTCATTCCAAAAGTACAGTCCCATTATGCAAAAAACAATCATCAAATAAACAATATAAATGTAAAACCTGTTAGCAAACGTTCCTTCCATGTTTGCCAATCCCATTAGCGATTAAAGAATAGGGCTGTAGTGGACCGAAACCCACCAAGGGACCCCACATATGCATAGAGTTGCCTTGTGAGGTGTATCATCCTGGGTCCACGTAATCAGCTACTACAGTCTGTTTCCAAAGCTAGTTTAGGACTCTGCATTATTTTCAGCCTGTGTAATACTTCAAGTGTCCCTGTTTGAAACCCAGTCACTATGCCTTTTCCTGTCCTAGCTCCGCACTCTACAGCCTAAGAGATGGCCACTTGTAATGAGTTGAAGTAGCTAAAGATTTACTCTTACCATTCTGTTTTGATTTCCTTTGTGCTTGTCAGCCTCAATTGAGACCTCACTGGGCCCGTTCCGCTGCCTCCCTTCCTCTCAGTCTCCAGAATCGATAGGTGTCATCTCTTTGAGGCCCAGTAGAGCAGCCGTGCCAGCCAGCTCTGTAAAGTGGTGTTGCTTATTGTGGTATTCAAAGGAAATCCCAAACGGGTAAGTCCAGTGATATTTCACCTTTTCTCTGTGAAGTGTGTCTGTAATGGGACAAAACTGCAATCGCCTCACCAGAGTCTCTGGAGCAATGTCTTGAAACAGCGAGCATGTTCCTCCCTGGAAGGCAACATTGTCCTTTTATGCGTGCTGCACGAAGAATCAGTTCCTTCATTGTATAGAAGCTTAGCTTTGCCACAATGTTTTTGGGTTGTCTCCCTCCCGACTCCACCAAGGGCCACACTCTATGAACTTGCTCCATCCTCCCCTAGGTGCTCCGAAAACAGGCCCACAATGAAGGCCTCCAGATCCGGTCCCTTGATTCCCTCCTTCAGGCCCTTCACACGAATATTGTCTTTTCAAGACCGATTCTCTAAGTCCTCACACTTGAGGAGCACTACATGAAGCTGAGAACAAAGGCGCGTCACATCACAATTCAGTGGTTGCCCTTGTTGCTCTAAACCTTGTACTTTCTTTTCCAAGTCGAGAGTGCGTACCCCCACAGAGTAAATGTATGCCTGAATTGCTGTCAGACGGGAGTTAACTTCCTTCTTTAAAAAGTCAAAGGATGCTGTTATGGTGATCCTGAGTTCCTCCCGGAGCTCGGTCTTGAAACCGCGAAGAGAGGCAAACAGGTCGTCTTTAGTAAGGGCCATACCTTCGGGAGACACCGTGTCAGTAGGGATCACTCAGACCAGAGGAGATACAAGATAATTGGACATTCAATTTTGTTGGATCTTCTTGGGTGGCATAGAGCTTATTTGGTTATACAGCAGGTCAAGGCTTGAATCATTGATGAGTTTCCAACTGAGCCAGCTTCAACTGATATTTCTCCTTTCAAGTTTGGCTGCTTGAACTGGCAGCCTACTGTACCCTGAAAGATGTAGTACCATCCCTTGGCTAGTCAACTGATGAGGCAAACCACCCATGCATCAGTGTTTCTCCTCTCCCTCCCCCCATAGGTTTATACGTGGCCGGGGGGGCCACCCCCATGCAAAGAAGCCCCAGTGTCATGCGGCCCTAGCAGTGCAAAATTACTCCTCGCCTAGGCAAGTCTCAGTCCCATGGGGGGGTGCCCATACCTCTCTCGCCGGGCAGGGGATCTCTGCTACCCCCCCCTCAATTCACTTCAGGCCACCAGTAGTCCATCAGGCCTAGCATTACAGGCATCTCCAGCGCTACTCCGCCCGCTATCTTATTTACAGGCCGATCTGCAGTCAGGTCCAATGTCACAAGATCATCTCCAGGGCACCACACCCCTAAAAAGAGCATCGCTGCCGCCAGTCCATGTTCCCCGTACCCGTGTGGGAACGTGATTCTGATTAATACTCCCTTATGCAGTCAGGTGCGCGGGGTGCTTGCGGGAGCCGTTGTGGATAACATCTACTCGGCCAGGATGACTGGTCACGCCCCTGGTTTATTTATTTTTTTAAAACATTTTCAGACATGGGCGTGTGGACTCCAACTACCCCCTCAAGCTGGTGCTGGCCCCAGCTATAACATGCCCTGGACTCTAACTGTTTCCCATTTCCAGTGGGAGCAGTAATGCTCTGGCTCTGTGGGACCCCAACATATTTCAGCAATTAGGGTGCCCTGGGTTGGACCAGGGCACCCACCACAAAAAAGTGGTCACCTCTAGCTGTCACCACACAATTGTAGCTGGTCTGGGAGCCAGTACAGGTAACACGGGCTTTGGGGCACCCCCATGAAGCCCAACAAAAAAAAATGGGTGCCCCAGGTGAGACTAGCACCCCCACTAATTGAAAAAAAGTTCAAAGTAAAGAATCATTTATTATGCACTGCTCCTGGACTGGAGTGCCCCATAATGCTGTTCAAGGACATATTTGCATATTTTCTCCTCCTGTGTGGTGCCCAAATCTGGCCAGGGACACAGGTGCCAGATCATTGCCTGAGCCGTATTCCTCACAGCCAGGTATGGGAAAAGAATGGGAAGGGTCACTGGACCCTTTGGAACACCAGTTGGGGAGATTTTTGAACTGGTATGAGGAGCTAGGATAGGCAAGTGGGCTGGACACCTCTTCACATACTGGCTTGCTCTCTCCCCCCTCTGTGGCTATGGTGGAGGGAGCTTCCTATGCAATGGTGGTGCGTAGGGCAGCGGAGGTCCTCGATCTCGAACTGCCCTAAGTGACTGTCAAGACATACATCTTGATGGAATTGCTTCATCCTGGGGCTTCTATATCCGAACCCATTTTACCCTTCAATGAAGCACTTACAGCCATCCCACTGGGAACTTGGACCAAGCCCAGCACAGGGGCTCCTGTTAATAGGATGGTTGTCCCTGCCCTTGCCCAGCTCTGGGCAACCCCTCACCCCTGAGAGCTTTGTAGTCCAAGCCTCCACATCCCATGGCACATTCCCTTCCACCCCCCCGGATAAGGAATTGATGAGGCTGGACCATCTTGGGAAGATGTTGTCTTCTTCAACCAGCCTTGCACTGAGGTCGGTAAACACCTTGTGCTTATTGGGCCGTTTCTCCCATACCATTTGATACAAGTGCTGCTTCAGGTCCCGAAGGAGGCCTGGGCCATACTCTTTCAAGCGGTGAAAGACGGGAGGAACGCAGCTAAGTTCACCATTCGGTGTGGCTTAGATATGACTGACTCACTGGGCAGAGCAATTGCATCGACAGTGGTCTTAAGGCACCATCCCTGGTTGAGGACATCTTGTTTTTCTGGGGATGTCCAAGCAAATCTGATGGACATGCCCTTCATTGGCACTCACTTGTTTGGCGAGAAGGCAGACTCAGTGCTGGAGGAATCTTGGGCAACTGCCAAGTGTTTGGGCCTCTTGGCGACCCCTCATCCACTGTCTGCCTTTCGCCCCTTTCATGGCTATGGAAGAGGCATGGCACCACACCAGTCCTATTCCAGCCATCCATCCTACACAACCAACCCAGGTTATGCGAGGACATAGGTGTGGTGTCTTCAGACCTAGAGGATCTGCAGGCCAGAAATAGTCTACCGCACAGCCCCCAGCAGCTGCTCTCAAAATCTATTATATTAGAGGCATGGGTACTACAGATCATCAAGAAGGTCTATGCCCTACCTTTCAATCTTTACCTCCTCCTATTCAACCAACATTCAAATGGCTGGTGGAGGATCATTTGTCTCTACTCTGAGAGGAAGTTACAGCTCTCTTGGCCAAGAGAGCCATAGAAAGGGTCCCAATATCAGAAGTAGGCAGTGGTTTTTATTCCCACTACTTTCTGATACCCAGAAAGAACAAGGGTCTTCATCCTATTCTAGACCTACAAACCAGAAATCTCTTCCTGAAAAAGGAGAAAGAAGTTCAAGATGCTCATGTTGGCTCAGGTCTTCTCTGCCCTAGACCTAGAAGACTGGTTGGTAGCATTGGACCTGCAGATGCATATTTTCATATCCTCATCCTGCTGGCCCACAGGCGTTACCTGCCGTTCAAGATAGGCCACAAACACTTTCAGTACATCCTGCTGCCATTTGGCCTTACCAGCGCCCCTCGGGTGCTCACCAAGGTCAGGGGTTTCAACCGTTCTCCATTGACTGGTCTATCCCTCTGCTCTATCAGCATTTCTGTGGCTGCCTGATCAACCCTCTCTTTTCATGTCCCCTACTGTAAATAGGTTTCTTAAAGGGCTTATAAATATGTTTTCCCCTATGCCCTTTGTCATGCCCCAGTGGGATCTCAATCTAGTTCTTACATACCTCATGTGCGCTGCTTTTGAGTCACTGCACAGTTGTCCCCTCTGGCTGCTCACCATCAAGACAGCCTTCTTAGATGCAATAACATCTGCCCTGAGGGTGAGTGAGATACCGGCTTTATCATGTAAGCCACCATATCTCACGGTGTAACCAGGAAACGCAGTGCTGGGCACCAGTGCCTCTTTCCTTCCCAAGGTGGTGACCCCATTCCATCTAGGTCAAACTGTCACCTTGCTCACCTTCTTTGTTTCTCCACATCCCTCTAAGGAGGAGGAGCGACTCCACCAGCTGGACCCAATAAGATTGTTGTTGTTCTTCCTTGATGCACAAAAGAGCTCCAGGTGGATGACCAACTCTTTCTGGAGTATGTTGGAGCAAAGAAGTGATGGGCAGTACAGAAAAGGGTCATTTCACACTGGGTCATTCTCTGTATTAAGATCTAGTTCGCCATGGCTATGAAGCTGTCTTCTGAAGGCCTAAGGGTCCATTCCACCATGGGAAAGGCTGCAACCATGGCATTAGCATGTGGAGTCCTAGTCCTGGACATCTGCCAGGCAACAACGTGGGCGTCCCTGCACACATTTGCCAAATACTACTGCCTGGACAGTCAGGTCGGCTGGGGTGAACATTTTGCCCATCTGGTCCTACAGGACTTTTTAGTCTGAAACATTGTCCGCAGCCCATCACCAGGAGGATATGGCTTGGGTATCTAATCAAAGGTAAGGAATCTTCAGCTAAACGTCTCTGTCAGATGAAGAAGTTACTTACCTTTGGCAGTGCATTATCTGGTAGAGACTCTCTCTAGCTGCAGATTTCGTACACCTAAGCATGCCCCTCCCTCTCTGCAGACTTTTTACTAGGGTTAAGGTGATCCCTTTTGCAGGGCCCTAGTTTTGACACACATTGCGGCAGTTCTTGCCATGGCTCTGTGATTCTGGCGAGAAAGTTTATGCTAAAAGTAACTGACACTCGAGTACCTGGGTGGCACCTATATAGGTGGCCGCGATGTCACTTCTGGTTCCAAGAATGCCACGTGAAATCGAATGGAGCCACCCAATGGTGCAGGGAAGGGGTATTGCTCAGCAGTTTCCAGATACATCCTGGAAAAATCAACGTTAAGGAATCTGCAGCTAGATAAAGTCTCTACTCTATAATGTGTTACTGAAGGTAGGTAACCTGTTCAATAAGGTGAAATGGTTCTGCGTCACACCCTAATTACATTTTTTCTTTAATTTCAGTTCACCTTTCAATAAATGCTTGCCTGTTTAATATCATTTTAATCTTACTGCTGAGTCGCATAAACAGCAGCCCAGTGCTGCTGTTAACCAAGGGGCTGTATGTAAGGGTCAGGAGGGCTGCATGCAGCCCCCGGGCGGTACTTTGAGTGTCACTGCTCTAAAAAGTTATTACCCTTAATGTTGGCATACAATGAAGTCTAGTTCGAATGTAGCATGTATGGATTACCAGGAGGGCCTTGCGAAACACAGCAACCCTATCTTCGGTGGTGAAAGTCAGACTGGCAATCATTTACCACTGTCTTATATGCATTAATGTAAATACTAATATGATTTTTTTGTTAATTAACATATTGTAGTCTAAATATGCAATAATGATTGTGTATATGGTATAGTCGGCTTAGCATTGGATAGGCTAAGTGAGCAAATAAAACGCTCAGTAACTTAGTACTCAGTCCTTCAAGCCATTTTGTTTCAGGATGATATTCTTCCGTCAGCTCACAGAGCACCAATTTTCACCCTTCACGTGCTTGTAGGATGAAAACTCTCAAAGCAGAAATGTTCAACTCTCTATCAGTCAGTGTACTTTATTGTTAAGGGTTGTAAGCTAAACCAGTCTTCAATTGCGTATGTTAGTAATGGACAGGATTGATTACAACAATTAGCTTTATAGTAAACTGAATGCTACATCTTGTTCTTGTAGAATGTATTACAATCTAGTCCTAGATGTTTCTAAACATATTAACACCAAATTGAAACAGTGGCATGGACTACGATTATTGAATGATGATGAATATTACTACATGCTTATTCATCACCCAAAATTTCCATGCACGAATACCTTACTGAAAATACACAATGACCAACCATTCCCTCCAGGCAGGCGCATTATATTGGGCATTGATAGTCTGACAGAAATCATTTCAAAAAATTTGTGTCCAATCTTCCATCATATATATGTGACACTAAACATATACTGTACTTGTTAAATGTGACATGGAAACCAGGCATGATGCTAGTAACAATGGACAGGGTATCTGTATATACCAACATAATGCATGTGCATGGAATTACTGTGTTACAACGTTTTCTAAACAAAAGACCCATAGGGCTCTTAGAGAACAAAACAACTTCATGGCACAGCAATAGGCTCCATATTTGCACCTTCTTATGCCTACCTCTTCGTGGGGTGGCTGGAGGAGGTGCATATTTGGGGCCCTGGTGGTGCAATATGGACAACAATGTTTATTTATTTATTGATTTGGAAAGTCCCTCTTTATAGCTGCCTGGCCCCCTCTTTGGAGTTCTTATGTACTGCCTGCATAACGTCAGTATAATGCCATCCCTCCAGGGCTGAGAAGCCCGTTGAGCTGTATTAATCAGCTTCAATCCCCACAGTCACCCAATCCTAAACAGGAGGTGAGCTGGGCATGTACTCTTCACTCTACCTTGACTAAAGAAGGGGTCCCATCAGAATAAGGCCTTCATTTAAAATGGAGATCCTAAGAGGTGCCACAGCCCTGTAGATGCAGACGACACTGAAGACGGCCTGCACTGTGACTGAAAAAACAAGAGATTGGAAAGCGAGTTAACAAGTCCAATGCTATCAAGTGCTGATAAATACAAATATCAAGTCTGGAATGGAGTGACTGTTCAGAGCCAGCTGATGCTGCTGAAATATTTGGAACACTGGGTTAGTTACATTCATGAAGCTATCCCTATAAGAACCCTCACAGCACAGTAGAAATCAACAATAACAAGTGACCATCCAAACTGGCTTCTCTAAAGACCGACAACTATTAGATCACAAAGCATTGCGACTTTGGCAGTCACATAGGGTTCTCACTTACCCTCTGCCTCCATATTTACTCTGGGGTGGGAGGAACATGTTTTCCAGGGTGAAGAGCAGAAGCAGACTACCACAGCCTCTGTTGGGGGAGAGTGTAGGGGCACCGCGTTGGTACAATCAACAGTGAAACAAGCGGAGCAAGATGGTGTCAGAGATCATAAGTGACATATTTCAAAAGTAACCTATTGTTGCAGTCACTTGTTTCTTTATACAATTGCACTTCAATGGCCAAGAACACAGAGTATAGACTATAGAGTGATAGAGACTGACCAAAACATAATAGGAAAGGAAGCAGCTGGTCCACAAGCACAACAGAGAGAAGGTCATCAGCATCCATAAATACTTACTCAAGGACAGGAGAAAGACATTGATGACCAAGAAGGTTTTGGTACTGACAGTGAAAGCACCACAACTGGTGGCTTCTATTTCTGGCAGATGACCAGCTGAGGGAAGAAGAGTAGGGGGTAGGGTGATAGCTCAGAGTCAGTACCGAGCATCTGAGTAACAGAGATGGGACGGAGCGATCCTTCAAAGGAAGGGCCTGAAGATGGCAAGGTCCGGAGACTAGAAATGGAGGACTATCATACAATATCAAACACCTCACTTAGCTAACAGCCAATCATGTGCTGGATACTGGCTCCTAATGAATTCTACTCCTGTACCTCTCACCCCATCACAAACAGATATCCATAAGTTGGAAGACAAATTCCCATAGTGCAAGGTGTGTTCTTACATAGGTTTATGGACAAGTGAAAGTTGCAATGTAGTAAAGATGCCATAGGGACAAGGATGATCAGTTAAATTTAAAAAGGAATCAGTATCACTTGATGCTTTCTGGTATTGGGGTATCACTAATAGTTGTGCAAACCCACCTGGTCATAACCCTCCCTGTGTCTGCCCGCTATCCTCCACCTCAGCTCACTGCCCTCTTGCGGACGGCTATCACATGTGTTTGCTCCCAGTTCCATTTTCTATGCCAGTGGTTCCTAACCTGTGGTCCGAAGACACCTGGGGGTCTATTAGGCTTACTCAATGAAAATTAATTAAGTATATAAAAATAAGGAAGCAATATTGAAAATCTGCAAATGTTTTCTATATTTAACTGTGAATTACACAAATTATTTCAATAGTTGAGCATTTGTTTGGTGTACTGTTGTTTTTTATTTTAGTGTATTGTTTGGAGTTCCAAATCATAGAAATTGCTTAGGCTCAGGGACACTGGCTTTCAAAAAGGACTCAATATGGGTCCCTGAATTCCAGTAATGGTTCAGTGGATGTCCTCAGAAGTCAAAGCTTGAAAACAATGTTCTGTACTACTCTAATCTATAGCCTTTCCTTAGTTCTTGCACTTCAAACATGACTTTGCTCTTATATTTCTTGCCCTTAAGCTGAGGAACTCCAGCCCATTCTCATGGGTTTGTCACCTGTGCTAGCCTTCTATTCTACAAACAGGTATTAGTGTCTGGGATGAACTTGTAAACATCCCCAATTAATGTGGTTTGTTCACTGGATATTGTGGAAAACACTTTTAGGGGATAGGAACAATAGGTGAGAGATTTACTGTACTAAAGAAAACACTGACCCATGGAATACACAAACAAAAGAAATAGGAAAATGCACAGACTCCCATAAGACTATTCCTATTGCACACATGTGCCTGAGCAGCCACCATTTACAAACCCAGTCACCAGTGGTGCCATATAAGTAGACTTTATGAAGCCTGCTTATGATGTCACCCCTGGCGTACCTGCTGGGTTGACAGATGACACTAAGGCCCAGATTTATACTCTGCGCCAGATTTGGGTCTTTTATTTTTTTACACAAATCCGGCACAAACTTAACTCCATACTTATATTTTGACGTTCAACATATCTGGCGTAAAGAAATTGGAGTTTGCATCATTTCAAGAACGCGTGAAACCGCTTTGCGTCAATGAGATGCAAGGTAGGTGTTTCCGTCCAAAAAATGACTCAAACACCCTAGCGCCATATTTACCCAACAGGGCAAAAATGACGCACGGGTGGGAGGCGGACCCGAAAAATGACGCAAAGCCCGATTTGCATCAAATTTTAACACCTGGGTCAGGGCAGGTGTTAAAATGAAGCAAACAAATCACTAATTAAGGAAAACACACACAAGCAACATCATTGCTCAATAAGGACTACATGGAGGTGCTACTGATGCAGCATGCCAGACGACGCAGAGCACAGGACCAACAGCAGCAGCAGCCACCACCCCAACGTGGCCCACAAAGGCAACACAGAAGACAGGAGAGGGTCTTCAGGACCAGGACAGCCCTCCAGGGCCTTAGGGAACAGGACATCATCCAGAGGTGTAGACTCAACTGGCAAGCCATCCAGCAGCTGCTTCGCCAAATTGAGCCACATATAACAGCCAGCCTGCAGACACCACACAATATGCCACCAGTGACCAAGCTGCTAGCTGTCCTGCACATGTTGGCAAGTGGCTCCTTCCAAACAACGGGTGCCCTGGTCACTGGAGTATCACAGCCCTCATTCGCCTCCTTCCCAAGGTCCTAGATGCCATCATCTCCCTCACACATGCCACATCAGCTTCCCCAACACACAGTAGAAGCAGCAGGAGATCAAACAGGGGTTTTACCAAATACATGGATTCCCGCATGTGCTTGGTGCAATTGACAGCACCCATGTTCGGATTGTATCACCTGCTGCAACAGAGCATCTATACCGGAACAGAAAGCACACCCACTCCATAAATGTGCAGGCCATAGTTGACCACCAGGGATTGTTTACCAACATTTTAGCCAAGTATCCTGGGAGTGTACATGATTCATTCATCTTTCGCCACAGCACCATCAATCAGCACTTTCTAGATGGACGATATGGCAATGGCCTTCTTGTCGGTAAGTCCATACACCTAGCAATATACACACGGCACAGCAACCCTGTAGGACACACAATACATACACCACTACATTTACACGTGGGCAGGAAGACACTGAGGTGTGACACAGGTAGTTATGTTGTACACCCTGACACAATGGGATACACACCTATGGACAAATGATGGCTGCCAATAACAATAGATGCCACTCTAGAGCTACAAGGGACCAATGTCAAAGCACACCGTGACAATGACATGGCCTGCACTGGAAGTATAACTTGGAAGATGAACCATTTACTATTACATAAGGCCACATAGTCAATCCCACACCCTCCCAAGCAATAAGTACCATGGAAGGGGTGTGCAATGTGTGTTGCTGCAGGTCAAACACCATGAGACACATAGCATGATGATGCTGACTCACATGTAGGTGACATGGAAATACTGAGGCGGTCCCAACATCACACATCACTCCTGGGGTGACGTTGCCAGGTAGCAATAAGGAAGTGGACTGTGCTATGAACACATTGATGTGCCACTAATGCAAACTGCACACTGCTGCACACACTGAAAGAGCTAATTGGCCATCAAAATAACAGAAGTAAAGGGAGATGGCCTTTCCTGCACAGATACATCCCCCTCCACAAGGCAGTTAGCCAGGTTACCTGGAGCAAGCTGGGTAGTGTAGGTGCACGGTTGGACATGAGCCACTGGCAGAGGGAACTACAAAGGTCTGCATAGAACCAAGTCACACATGGGACAATTGTGCTTTGTCAACACTGAACGCCTCAGTGCTGCCAACTTAGGGAGATGTGTTGGGCATTGTCACCAAGACTAATCAAAGGGCCTGACTTTTGGATTTCATCTGCAATGACATATGTCTAAGTGGATGGGATGTCCAGGCCATGTAGTGCAACCATGTTACCGCCACATCAGAATCTATTATGTGTGTGGAAGTATCATGTCCCCTCCAATGAAAGCACACTAAAACATGTTACTCACCACACAACGCATGGTACGTACATACTGAACAGCAGTTTGGAAACAAAATCATAGATATCAAGTCAATGAGCCAAACACAAGTTGTCAAGTCAAACAACCCAATGCAGAAAAAAACTCACAGAAGCCCAGGATCTCACACAGTGCCACAAACACATATGAGTCACAGACAACACAAGATATCAACTGCCATGCTACATGATAGTCCTGGTGCAGTCACCAACAAAATACTTACGCCTATTTTCTTTTTCAGCTGATCAGGGTTACGGGATCCAGCCATGGATCATGACCCCATTCCCCAACCCAAGGACAGCAGCAGAGCGTGCCCATAATGAGGCAGATCGGAGGACATGCACCATTGTGGAACGGACCTATGGCATCCTGAAGTCCAGATTCAGGTGTCTGGACATCACAGGAGGCAGCCTCCTATATGCCCCAGAAATGGTCTGTAAGATCATATTGACTTGTGCCATCTTGCACAACATTTGTGTTAGGAGGAACATCCCCCTATATGAACCCGAGCAAGAACTGCCTGAGGAGGAAGAGGAGGAGGATGCCAGGGAAAATGAGGGGGAACAACCAAACACAGCTGCAGGACTGCGTCGCAGACAGCAGATTGTTCAAAACGTTTTTCACCAATAGTCACTCTAAACACATTGTTAGGCTATGTAATTAAACACCTCACTTTATCACACAATCCTGCTCTGGTTACTTATTTCTCCATCACATGTTCTTTAGGAATGTGAATATTGCCTCAGGGAGCATGTCACAAAGACAAATCTGACTACTTCTGATGCAACATCACATGTGATGCGTATGATTGTACAGCAAATATCACACACAAATTTAAAAAAAACTCTTTTGAATTTAACATATGAAGGAAGAAATCATAGGACCACAGCATATGACAGACATCCACGTTGCCAACATGGTCTACTGTAGCACATGAAACACAACTATGACATCTCCAATCATAAGGTAAATAAGTGCCTCATACATGAGGCAGCGGATGTGAAATATCAGTGGTAACAGGAATGTATGAACAGACCCCTGACATTAGTAAGTGTGACATTTGCTATCTCTGCAAGGAGCTTGTGTGACAAGAGGTGCATCATTTCTGAAAATGGATAGCATGAGTGTCCCAGGTATGACAAGCAATAGTCACAACACATGCCCTGCGCAGTCCATCCCTGTTAATAAGTCCTGCCACTGGAATGTGTTGTCTCTGCACTCCCATCTCTAGGGGGTGCTGTAAATGGACTATCTGTGCCCTGTGAATCATCATTAACACTCACCCAGACTCCCATTCTGACTCCTGTTTGCTTCCCTTTTCCATGTGGCATGCTATAGAAGAACTACATTAGCCTGCATGGACTTCAGGTCCCATAATGCACTGCCTGGTAGTCGGTAAGACCTGCCATCTTCTGTCCATTGCTTCATATGGGAAAAGACTGGTTGTCCCCTTATACTGAATTCTCTCCTCCAGGACTTGTGAGAGACTGAAGCTGCACACACCTGTGAGCTCTCTCGTGCAGCCCAGCCATGTGACTCTGCCATGGCCTTGCTGCTGCCTGGAACAGCTTAGAAGCTGCCATTCCCTGAAGCTCCTCATCGTACATTGGAGTACAATTCATCTGTGTACCAGATCCCTTATTGGATTGTGCTACAGTCCTGATTATGCATGAACCTGCTCTCTATTTACACAGTGCTGTTCCCGCTTAGTCCAGTCAGACTCTGCTCCCTGCTTCTCAGCCTTGTTCATGTTTGTTTCTGCAAGAGCCTGCTTTCTGTTCCCCAGACCTGTTCCAGTCTTTGCACCAACCAGAGCCTGTTCCCTGTGCCTGGCTTTGTTTCCTAGTTAGTACCCTTGCCTTCTGTTTCCTCTTAGGGTATCATGTCTGGTAAGTGCACTATCAGTCCTCCCCTGTATAGAAGTGTTTAAATTTGTATTTATTCTGGCACCTGGTTTCGAGGAGGCTAATCCAGCCCCATCCTTTGTCTAGTGTTGCATATAGTCATTGGTGCCTAACAGTGACGGTGTGCTATGGCTGTATTCCAGGATTTGTTACTGTGTCTCCAGCCCGACAAACAAGGGCTAGTCTTGTGTATGTAAGAACAATCCTTGTCTGTGCCCTAAGGGTCCAGACACAGATTCACTTCTGCTGCCTCCTTTCGGTGGGGATTGCGTGGTGACTAGCTGTGAGAATAATCTGCACAGAGGCACTGACGTTCCCTGTTGCTGTAGAAAGTTCTGAGCCCCACCCTGTGTACAATCTTAGTGATAAGCCCTGCATGTTTGTCCACTACCGACCCGTTCCATATTTGCCCACACTAAGGTTGCTCTGTATTCACTCTTCTGTATTATCCACCTTACCATAGCTGCCCTATCCCCTTGTATGCCTTTAGCTGCTCTTCTGCTTTGGGACAGTTCTGCCTTGCAAGATACTCTATAAACTCAAGGGTTGCCCCAACCGACTCCTGACTAGACCTGCACGAAACCCTAACGCCATGGAGCCCAATACTGACACAGGGTACACATGCCCACACACTTGAACAGGACACTTTTGTGCAATGCACCTCTGAAAATATGTGAACACATGCAGCCAGGGCTGAAGTCCACCAAAGCAACATGAGTAACATAGGTAATTTTAATTAGTCAAACTGACGTGTACATAACAATTTTATGATTGGAATTAAGGCATAGGGTCGCAAAAACTGTACCTACCAAACATGTACAAATGGCCGACATATGGGTAGTTTAAACACAAGTCACCATGAAGTCGTAGCCAACAATTAATGACATGTGAGAGGTAACATATCCGACAAAGCCCTCATCAGCCATCCTCAATCATCCCTGTGTTTTGTTTGTCGTGGAAAATGTAATGTCCCCAAAGTCAAACAACTAGACACATCAAATGGGTCAACGCATATTACAAACACATATCATGACTGTTGTACGTTATTGATTGCCATCTGATGTAGATACCCATTTGTAACACATTCATACATGAGCATTACGTCAAATGTACGGCATGCCATTCCATCAAAAACACACATTGGGGGTCATTCCGACCCCGGCGGGCGGAAACCGCCCAAAGACCTCACCGCGGTCAAATGACCGCGGGGTCATTCTAACTTCCCCGCTGGGACGGCGGGCGATCTCCAAAAGATCGCCCGCCGGCCCAGCGGGAAAACCCCTGCAAAGAGGAAGACGGCTCCGAATGGAGCCGGCGGATTTGCAGGGGTGCGACGGGTGCAGTGGCACCCGTCGCGATTTTCAGTGTCTGCACAGCAGACACTGAAAATCTTTGTGGGGCCCTGTTAGGGGGCCCCTGCACTGCCCATGCCAGCAGCATGGGCAG
The DNA here is from genome assembly GCF_031143425.1 of Pleurodeles waltl. Classification (NCBI taxonomy): domain Eukaryota; kingdom Metazoa; phylum Chordata; class Amphibia; order Caudata; family Salamandridae; genus Pleurodeles; species Pleurodeles waltl. Next base: position 1,008,918,220 of record NC_090449.1, on the reverse strand, counting down.
TGCAGGGGCCCCACAACACCCATTCCCGCCAGCCTGGTTCTGGCGGTGAAAACCGCCAGAAACAGGCTGGCGGGAAGGGGGTCGGAATCGGCCAGGGTAAACCGGCGGGAAACCGCTGGTTCCCCTTTTCTGATCGCGGCTTTACCGCCGCGGTCAGAATAGCCCAGGAAGCACCACCAGCCTTTTGGCGGTGCTTCCGTGGTCGTTGGCACTGGCGGTCGATGACTGCCAGGGTCAGAATGACCCCCATATTGTTGTAACAGTTAATTTACACACAAAACACGCAGACCATGATTTATACTTTTGCAGCGCTGCATTGCCATCATTTATTGACGCAAAATCAGCGCAAACTTACAAATTACAATTGCAAAGATAGTATAAATGTGGCCCGCAGTTGCATGCTCTACCACATGTTGCCAACCACTATACCACATACTGCAGCCATACCATCCTATCTTCATCTTGATGCAGGCTGCATGCATATTAAATATTAAAAAATCAAGCAAACACAGTTTGAGTCAGAAATTTGGACGCAAATGCGTAAATCAACAACACAAACACTAACTAAACATACATGGGCCCCTAGTGTTAATTCCACCAGCACACCCCACGCATGCAGATATCCATTAAAATAGGAGTTTCCCGGTAATGCGTTGTATTTTGCCGCACATGTAGGTTATGCGTCGATTATCTTGTATGCGTAAAATAAAATACACGGAAGACGGAAAAGGGGCTGCAAAGGGGATGCAATGGTTTTGTACTAAGTGCATTGTTTTAATGTTCCAGCTTGGTTGTCGCATTGAAAACCAATGTGCTAGGACTCTTGGAATGGTAAAACAATAATACACTATGGACCGTTCCATCAAGGTCGCTGGTTTAAATGGTGTGGCCTAGTGTGGTGCACTATAGATGAAATAACCACCAAGCATGAGGCCTGCTAGTACTGTTTAGGGAGCTGTTGTATGTTCTAAAAATTAAAAACAAAATTAAAATGAAAGGGGGCCTTGAAAAGGGGAAAAATGAAAACTAAATCACTCACTCACTAGCCATGGCACTGAAATGCACTGAGTTTTGAGGGCGATCTATATGCATGGGACCAGACAAATGTCATCACTCACATGGCAAGATAGCCAGAGACTCAAGTGGGTTGACCCATTGCCTCATAATCTATGCTGTCATGGATGCAAGGAGAGTGTAAAGGATAAGAGATACTCATGTGTGCTAGTGGCATCAACACCATTTCAAGAAATAGTACAACATTGTAATGTATGGTTATTTCTCAATTTGACGTAGAAGACATTACTTGTCTTCTAAGTTTAGATATATTGATTATTTTGGTGTGCTCCACATGTTTGTTAAGAAATAACACAGCATTGGGGCGATATTTCATCAATTATTCCTGCACACGAAGTGTCAGGTAAATTAGATGTCCCGTTTTTTACTGTATGAACACTTTCCATAAAAGAGAGGTGGAACTTCCTATTGGGATTTCGATGTTTTTTCCGGGAAATTCCCTTAGGAACCCGATCGCCCAGTCTGCCCTGTCCTTCCGCCCGCACCGTTTCAGAGCGGTGACGTCATAGGTATCCATATAGTTATTATTTCCTTACTCTGATTAAAGTATAATATTATCGAGAAGACATTTCAACTATTTGGTTCACAGAAGAAATGTCAGTGCGTTAGATTTTCCTCGTGAAAGGCGTTTATGATTCTCTCACATCTCAGAGCGATAATTGGCATTAAATACAGCGACTCCAAGTGAACCGGCCTCTTACACGGGTGGGGGGGGGGGGGGTGCACTAAACGAACGCATTAGTGTGAGTAAGACCATGTGATAGGTTCTATGACGAAGCAGTGTGAGTCAAGTGTATTCTTTTAAAGACGATATATAATGAAATGATGAAAGTTAGTGGTCCAGGGAAAAGCTAAAATAGATCAAAATGGATAAATGTGAACCTTTCATTATAAATTAAAATCTCTGTTTCATAGATGGGTGAATGTGCTCTCTCTCTCTCTCTCCATATATATATATATATATATATATATATATATATATATATCACAGTTGCTACTATTATCTAAGTCCATCCTCCGTCTTAAGATGCTACGAGAAGGCTCCACGGACACTCTGCATCAGTCTAGGATTCCTTCCGGGGCTTGTCACGGGCCCCTTTCTCTGTTCTATTGTGTTTCCTCTAGGACTTTCCCAGAGCTCTTCCTTTCCAGTGGGGCGATGAATGGCCTTGGTCGCCCGTTGTCCCGCCCTTTTTAGTGATGTCATTCATCATAGGGCTCTGCTGAGGATGGGGCACTCCCGTCTGAAGGGTATATAACCTCTGGCAAGAGAGAGACGCAACACCTCCCAACACCAGAGGGACATCCTGCTCCTCCCTGGGAGCGAGAGAGAAGAGAGCGTGAAAAGACCTCCCTCAGAGACAGACTTCAGCGACCAAGAAGACCTCTCTCAGGACAGTGGTGGACATCAGTGAACACGATGCTTCAAGGCGCCTCCCAGGTGCGCCCCTGCTACAGACGCCAGATTTCACAGTTTTAATGGCTTATTTCAAACCTTTAATGATTTATATATGTTTCTTCTGTTTGGGGGTCATGACCATCACTTGTTTCTATGGTACAATCAGACTGGCAAGAAGCCCATATCTTGAGCTTTCAATTAATTGACCTTTTAGAGATATATATTTTTAATTGCCTCACAGTCTCCATTTAAGGGGAGAGGCACTTGTTTATAAATGTTCCTTTTCCCGTTAATTCGACTGTCGTTTCCTACTAGAATATACTTCACGTACATTTTTAGACCATACGTTTTGATTTAAAATATGTGTTGGTAAATAAACAGAGCGCACCTTTCATTTTTTTCTTAATTGTCTCTCTGGGTTTAAATATCTCCAGGCCCGATTCCGCTCATTAATCATCTGTTTTGGTGCTGTTAATATTGGGGATGTGTCTATCTACTGTAATCATAATAGAAGCGTCCAACAGGATCTTTTAGGTGCCCGTTTATTCTCAGAAATACGGCCGGGATCTTAAAAACACGGTCTGAGGGTTTGTCACAGGTCTGCAGCCTGCAGCCCGGAGCCTAAAGCCCAAAACAGCCCCCGAGAATGTCACAATGCCAGCCCAGGTTACACTGGGAATAGTTGGGGGCTGCTCCCCAGGATTTGTTTCACAAGTGGGCTTAATAGAGCATTTTACTGCAAGTTTTCTAATATCCATCAGTTTTAGAGACACTTCTGAAGCGAAATCGGGAAAGAACACTTTCATTCAGAAGTATTCCAAAGAACCCTGAGGCTGATGGGAAAACTCTGTGTCAAGAAGGAAAGGGGGGGGGGGGGGGGGAGGGCACATGTTTGTTGAGCCATCGGATAAATAAGTGTTGTCTGGTACATCGTGCTCTAATGAACCATAGTCCATCAGAAATCTCCACCAGGAGCAAGAACAACAGTTTTAAATTGTGCCAGCTGATCTCATGCCCTGCGCCGCTCCTGTGCCAACATCCCACCAGAGAGCCCGAACCTGAACAGAGACCGCCAATCATATGCCAAGGTGCTGGCATCATAAGTCAGGGTGCACCTATAATGTAAGTGTGCTGACCTGGTGTTCACATCATATGTCAAGGTGCTGGTGTCTTATCGAGGTGCTGGCACCGTATGTCAGGGTAGTGCCTATAATGTCAGGTTGATGACATCATATGTTAGGGTGCTTATATATTCGCATTATAAGTTAAGGTGCATATATTAAGGTCTCTGGCACCATATGCTGGATGCTGGCATTATAAGTCAAGGTGCTGCTATATGTCACTGTACTGACAGTAGTGCCATGGTGATGTCCAGGGTGCCAGCTGTGTTCCCTACATATGCCAGGTAAACACATTTTTACATGTTGGCTGAGCAACACGCTAATATGCAGGAGGAGGACTTCTAATGTGTCAGACTTAGACCGCTTTTGTGCCAGGCATTGGCTACCCATGTGCCATGCTGTGAATGTTCATGTGCCATGCTGGGATTGCTTCTGTGCCAGGCATTGGCTACCCATGTGCCATGCTGGGGCAGTTCATGTGCCATGCTGGGACTGGTTCTGTGCCATGCTGTGAATGTTCATGTGCCAGGCTGAACTCACTCCTTTGGCAGTCTAGCGCTGCATTTTCACAGACGGGGGTTGTAAACAGTCACCACCCTCGGGTCTCTCTTCCATTAATTCCCCTTCTCTGCCCTCTTCCCCTTCCCGACCCTGCTGCCTCCGGCTATTTACCCATTTACTCTCCTTTCCCTAATATTTCTCACTCTCTATTCCTTCAGAAACCACAGGCCATCCTGAGGCTGTCCAGACAGGTGCACGCGGCGACGCGGCAAGGTAGGTGTCTGCACTCACAGCCCCCTGGCCTGAGACCGATCTGTACCCTCTGTGTCCTGTTACTGGGTGTGGTGTACCCCCGGCCTGAGACCGATCTGTACCCTCTGTGTCCTGTGCGTGGTGTACCCCCGGCCTGAGACCGATCTGTACCCTCTGTGTCCTGTGCGTGGTGTACCCCCGGCCTGAGACCGATCTGTACCCTCTGTGTCCTGTTACTGGGTGTGGCGTACCCCCGGCCTGAGACCGATCTGTACCCTCTGTGTCCTGTTACGGGGTGTGGCGTACCCCCGGCCTGAGACCGATCTGTACCCTCTGTGTCCTGTTACTGGGTGTGGTGTACCCCCGGCCTGAGACCGATCTGTACCCTCTGTGTCCTGTGCGTGGTGTACCCCCGGCCTGAGACCGATCTGTGCCCTCTGTGTCCTGTTACTGGGTGTGGCGTACCCCCGGCCTGAGACCGATCTGTGCCCTCTGTGTCCTGTTACGGGGTGTGGCGTACCCCCGGCCTGAGACCGATCTGTACCCTCTGTGTCCTGTTACGGGGTGTGGCGTACCCCCGGCCTGAGACCGATCTGTACCCTCTGTGTCCTGTGCGTGGTGTACCCCCGGCCTGAGACCGATCTGTACCCTCTGTGTCCTGTGCGTGGTGTACCCCCGGCCTGAGACCGATCTGTACCCTCTGTGTCCTGTTACGGGGTGTGGCGTACCCCCGGCCTGAGACCGATCTGTACCCTCTGTGTCCTGTTACTGGGTGTGGTGTACCCCTGGCCTGAGACCGATCTGTACCCTCTGTGTCCTGTGCGTGGTGTACCCCCGGCCTGAGACCGATCTGTACCCTCTGTGTCCTGTGCGTGGTGTACCCCCGGCCTGAGACCGATCTGTACCCTCTGTGTCCTGTTACTGGGTGTGGCGTACCCCCGGCCTGAGACCGATCTGTGCCCTCTGTGTCCTGTTACGGGGTGTGGCGTACCCCCGGCCTGAGACCGATCTGTACCCTCTGTGTCCTGTTACGGGGTGTGGCGTACCCCCGGCCTGAGACCGATCTGTACCCTCTGTGTCCTGTGCGTGGTGTACCCCCGGCCTGAGACCGATCTGTGCCCTCTGTGTCCTGTTACGGGGTGTGGCGTACCCCTGGCCTGAGACCGATCTGTACCCTCTGTGTCCTGTGCGTGGTGTACCCCCGGCCTGAGACCGATCTGTACCCTCTGTGTCCTGTTACTGGGTGTGGCGTACCCCCGGCCTGAGACCGATCTGTACCCTCTGTGTCCTGTTACGGGGTGTGGCGTACCCCCGGCCTGAGACCGACCTGTACCCTCTGTGTCCTGTGCGTGGTGTACCCCCGGCCTGAGACCGATCTGTACCCTCTGTGTCCTGTGCGTGGTGTACCCCCGGCCTGAGACCGATCTGTACCCTGTGTCCTGTTACGGGGTGTGGTGTACCCCCGGCCTGAGACCGATCTGTACCCTCTGTGTCCTGTTACGGGGTGTGGTGTACCCCCGGCCTGAGACCGATCTGTGCCCTCTGTGTCCTGTTACGGGGTGTGGTGTACCCCCGGCCTGAGACCGATCCGTGCCCTCTGTGTCCTGTTACTGGGTGTGGCGTACCCCCGGCCTGAGACCGATCCGTACCCTCTGTGTCCTGTTACTGGGTGTGGCGTACCCCCGGAAAGAGACCGATCTGTATCCCAGGGGCCAGGTGTCATGCCAGCTACTCTGGCCTGAGACTTACCCGTGTCCTCTGGACCCAGTTACTGGTTCCTGTGTCGCTTCCCCACACCCCCAGTCTGAGGATGCTCTGTATCCCCTGGTTCCAGTGATTAGTTCTGAGGTCACCCCCTCACCCCTCCTAGTCTGAGGATACTCTGGCCCATATTTATACTTTTTTAGCGCCGCATTTGCGTCATTTTTTACGCAAAATTGGCGCAAACTTGCAAAATACAATTGTATTTTGAAAGTTAGCACTGTTTTTGCGTCAAAAAGCGGCGCAAATGCGGCGCTAAAAAAGTATAAATATGGGCCTCTGTATCCCCTGGGCCCAGTTGCTGGTTCTGCTGTTGCTCATACTAATTTAGCTCTGTTTTCAGTTTATTCTCCATGAGTCCTGTGTACACTGTCGCATAGAAACGTGCGGATTCTGGTCCAGCTCAGCTGGCCTCTTGTCTCATGCCAACCCAGTGCGCCAGTAGTTCTGATCCTGTTTCTTCTCCTCACCCAGCACTGGAGGAGAGGCCCCTGGAGAAGGCGGTCACCAGCAGCTTTGCTTCCTTCATACATGGAGTCAAGGCAGATCACCTGTCCCAAGCTGTGCGGCACCGAAGCAAGCGTATGATCCTGGACAGCATCGGGGTTGGACTGGTGGGAAGCACGACCCATGTGTTCAACATCGCCCTGGGATACTGCCAGGTAAGAGGAGACATGGAACACACCATGGAGCTCACAACCACTAAAAACCCTTCTAGACCAATAGTTTGCACCATCTACCTGGACCCTGCCAGGCGAGTCAGGGACCAAAGTAAACAACACTCCTTGGAATACTCATCCATTAGTACACTAGGCCAACAATGTGGCCATAGCCCTCTGACCTGCCAGGCAAGGAGACACAGGGGGTCATTCCGACCCTGGCGGTTAAATCCGCCAGGGCCGGGGACCGCGGATGCACCGCCAACAGGCTGGCGGTGCATCCCTGGGCATTCTGACCGCGGCGGTACAGCAGGGGTCAGAAACGGGAAACCGGCGGTGTACCGCCGGTTTCCCGCTGCCCTGGGGAATCCTCCACGGTGGCGCAGCTTGCTGCGCCGCCATGGGGATTCCGACCCCCTTACTGCCATCCTGTTCCTGGCGGTTTTGGCCGCCAGGAACAGGATGGCGGTAAGGGGTGTCGTGGGGCCCCTGGGGGCCCCTGCAGTGCCCATGCCCATGGCATGGGCACTGCAGGGGCCCCCGTAACAGGGCCCCACCAAGATTTTCAGTGTCTGCCATGCAGACACTGAAAATCGCGACGGGTGCAACTGCACCCGTCGCACCCTTTCCACTCCGCCGGCTCCATTCAGAGCCGGCATCCTCGTGGAAGGGGGTTTCCCGCTGGGCGGGCGGGCGGCCTTCTGGCGGTCGCCCGCCCGCCCAGCGGGAAACTCAGAATAACCGCGGCGGTCTTCTGACCGCGCAGCGGTATTCTGGCGGCTCCCGCCGGCCCTGCGGTTACTGCGGCCGGCGGGAGTCAGAATGACCCCCACAATGACCAAAGCAAACAACATTCCTTGGAATACTCATCCATTAAAAAACACTAGGCAAGCAGTGTACAATTTCCCATTAAAAACACTAGGCCAACCTGTGATCCTGCCGGGGGAGGAGAGACAGGGTCGAAACCAAACACACCTAGGAATATTTAACCATAAAAAACCTAGACCAAAAGTGTGTCCCCTCGCAGGACCCTGCTTGGTGAGGGGAGAGATGGACCAATTCTAACACACCATGAACAACCCATTGAAATCCCTCCAGACTAGCGGAGTGCAGACTCTCCCTGTGCCCTTGCCAGTTAAAAACAGATAGGGTCCAAATCTGAAAGCATACAGCGGACCACGTTCCAATAGAGAAATCCACTTGAATAGCAATGTGACAGTCTGCTTGGAATACTGATAGGTATCAGAAGAGAAAGACCAAGATGAAGATGGACCACTCATCATCCCAGGTCCCACTCAGATGTTAGCTCTTTAGTACCATGAGATACTGCCAGGATAGAGAGAATGAACCAGAGTGAACTACTAAACATTGGGGCACCTGGTCCCCTCCATTGCTCCTTTACAACCTCTACTCAGAGAGAACCCTCACCTGCTCCTTTCTGCACCCTAATTTCTGCCACCCAGTATCTGTGAACACCGTCCTGTGTGTAGTGCTGAATAATTCAGCCTTCCTGCTGCTCCCTTCTCCCTTTTCCACCACTCTAGGTGCACTGTTCTTTCCTAACTAGATTCTCTCTCTAACAGGACATGGTCTCCTTGACTGCGATCAGCAATGTGTATGGAAGAAAACCTGATGACTAGAGGCGCCATAATTGGTCTGTTCCTCTTGCGTAATTGTTGAGAGCACGTGAGCATCACCACTCACCCCTTGACTCTCACTCTGTTTTTAATCTTGGTCTCCATCTTATTAACACTGATTAAAATTCATGATTAATATTATATGATGGATAACCAATTTTATTATTTTCTCTCCACTATTGCATGAGTACTTGAATTTTGTTACTCCATTTACACGATCTGATTCCATCTACAATACGGTTAAGAGCCCCCCTCGGGGAGCCCGTTAGGCGTTGCAGCACCGGCCTAACGAGGAGCTTTCCCAATGATGAAACTAGTCATCCAGTGTGATGCTTGAGGGTTCTCGCTCCTGTCGAATCAGGCCTCCCTCCTTTTCTTCTTGATTGGAACAGTGTACTTCTTTTTCTTCAGAACTCATATCGGGAGACTGTACACTGGACCATTAACCTCCCGGTCCCTCCTCTTTGGTTTTTGTTTATGGAAGAAAAAGAACAAGACTTCCCCCCACGCTGGCTGCATATGTCAATGGAGTAGCGGTAAGGAATTTGACAGCTGTCTATCAATTTATTAATCATTTACAGACTGAGAGCCAATAGCACATGATACTTTCATACCAATGGTGCTCTCCACCAATGCTGGATCTTGTCTCTTTCAAATTCTATAAAATGCCTGTTGAGTGATTGTGCGCTCGCTCAATTACATCTAAGAGATTCTCAATCTTTCCCTTTTGGAAAGTGTTTCCATAGGTCAATAACATAATCACCCTGGTTTTTGTCACTTCCTGATCCTCTTATTTGAGGACCTCCTAACCCTCTTCTCCTCTTTTAACAGACTCACTCCATGGACTTCGATGACACTTGGCACCCTGCCACTCACCCCTCGGGTGCTGTGCTGCCGGCTCTAATGGCTGCTTCCCAGATGCTCCCTGGGGGCTCACGACCCAGCGGCATGGACTTCCTCTTGGCATTCAACATGGGCATTGAGGTGCAAGGAAGACTCATGCATTTCTCCAAAGAAGCCAGCAATATCCCCAAGAGGTATGTGTGATGTCCATGAAGAACATAAATATCCTTTGACCTGCATGTGATGATCCTTGAGTGCTGTTCTGTTGCCAGGATACATTATTCAGAGCACTACAATTGCACTATTTATTAGTGTGGAATGTTTGATGTGATCTTAGTATAGCCTCTGTATTCGCTCAAACTGAGTGATATCAATCAGTTATATTAATACATGTCTGACATGCTCTTAGTATATATCTTTAGTTCACACTTATTATTAATACTACTGTCCAAGCCTATCTTGCTACTATCATTATTGCATGTCTGACACAGCTCTCTGTATTTCCTTCAGGTTCCATCCACCTTCTGTTGTTGCCACCATGGGTGGTGCTGCTGCCACAGCAAAACTTCTTTCCCTGAATGCAGACCAATGTGCCCATGCTCTGGCAATCGCTGCCTCTCTGGCAGGGGCACTTATGGCCAATGCAGCAACTCTTGCCAAGCCTCTCCATATTGGCAATGCCACTCGCCTTGGCATGGAAGCAGCACTTCTAGCTGCCCACGGGATGGAAGCCAACCCACTCATCTTGGACGATATGCCCGGCTGCTCAGGGTTTAGTGCTTTCTATGGTGACTACCAGCCCTCGTCCCTAGAGGGTCCAGACCAAGGATACAGCTTCTTGTTGGAGAAACAAGACATCGCCTTCAAGAGGTTCCCAGCCCACTTGGGCATGCACTGGGTCGCAGACACTGCCATCGCTGTCCGAAATCGAGTCATCAACATGATGGGATTCTTCAACCCAGCTGCCATCTGCTCTGTTCTTCTGAGGGTCCCAGTTTCCAAGTACATCAACAGGCCCTTCCCGGAGTCTGAGCATAAGTGCGACACTCCTTTCAGATCAACGCCTGCACAGCCCTCTTGACCTCATTAACCTGTTGAAGAAAGTGGTGGTGGAGCACCCTGAGGACAATGTAGCTAACTTCGACAAGATGTATGGCGAAGTAACGCTGCTCTTGGAGAGCGGAGAGGTCGTGACTGGCAGATGTGACACCTTCTATGGACACTGGAGGAAGCCCCTCAGCCAAGAATCGCCCCATGAGAAGTTCCACTCAAACGCTACTCATGTGCTCCACCAAGACCAGGTGGAGGCCATTATTGAGGTGGTGAAGGAGATTGAGAGCCTGGCAGACAGTTCACACCTGGCTTCCTCTCTGGAGTAAACATGTAGACAGCTCACATCTGCCATCCTCTCTGTAGTATAGGTGTTGATAGCTCACACCTGACATCCCCTCTGCAGTAAACATATTAACAACTCGCACCTGGTATCCTCTCTGCAGTAAAGGTGTTGACAGCTCACACCTGGCATCCTCTCTGCAGTAAACATGTTCAACCATAAAAGATCCCTCTCACAAAGAAGGACTTACACTCGAAATAACCTATGTGCTGCACTCACCTTTACCGTAACATGGGGTACACAAGATTAAAACTCGTCTTAAAGAGAGGAACATTGCAAATACATTTGATAAAACTATTAGAGAAAGTCATGTCTTCTCCCAGCATAGAAGATGAAGACATATCTCACAAGTCAATAAAGTCTCTTTTAACATTATAGCTAATACATCAGCATCTGGCTGGCCAGAAGCAACAGGATTAAGATTTTATAAATTCACCAATACCTTGTAAGGGCTAAAACATGTCACATGAATTTATTTAAGGTGCCCATTGATCGAGGGTCCTCTAACTTGTCTGCTCCACACAGGGATTCTCCCCAGATTCACACCGATCCAAGACAGGGAGAGCCGGGTCTTCAGTTTTATGAAGATGTTGTTGATTCCTTCCTGTCCAGCAGTCTCTCCTGTGCACTTTTCTTAATATGCACCAGGCAAATGATGTCAATGCCTGGACTTTATACTCCGGTCTGTTACCTGTTGTCAGTGAAATTAATTTTATATTGTGTTATGCTTTCTGTGTTTGTTTATTTTTTTAAATAAACTGCCTTAACTTACAAAAGTTTGTTCCATTACTGTAATTCTTGATGTTGAAGTAGCTGACACTTTAGGTGCAAACTTGCAGAACTACCACAGCCTAACTGTGAGAATGAAGTCTGTCACACACCATCCCTACTCATGAATCACTGCTTTCTATCTGTAGCTCATCATTCTGGACACAGTAGAATAATTTCACAGCCTACCTGTCCCCAACAAGCTTCTCTTACATGCTCAGCTACTCAAACACCAACCAGAACCTTGCACCCCTGAACTGGTGCTGAGGAGAGTCATTTAATCAGACCACCACATACATGCAATATTAATAGTTTTTGGCCATCCAGGTTGAACCATTGTCATCATAATCTGTTGTTATCAGTGATCTCTGAGAGTACAGGTACAACAGTCACTCAATGGAGCACTAACTAAATCACACAATTTACCAACCTTCCCTGTGACCCACTCCACTCAGTCAAATGTGCTGACAAATATTTTGAAACACCAAATGGAAAACCTACTGAACAGGTTCAGGGACTGGGATATTAATGCAGATCTAAAAAAGTAAACAACTCAAATTCCTTCAGGATGCCACATATTACAATATAAACTGATGATTGATTTAAAAAAAGGAGAGGAACCCTAGATGAAAGGGTGGACAGATCAAGATACTATCCGATATCCAAGTGCATGGATCACAACCTAATGGGACAATTTACTCCATTTACTTCTTCAGAACACAATGGAAATCTTTTTGAGGATGGATTTCTGGTCCCTCGAAGAACCTACCCAGAGGTTTGCATCAAATCTGGCTTACAACCTGTGCAAAATTACTACACAGACCAGCCATTATTCTATGCAAACAATTTACCAGGTAAACGCTGACAGAAGTTGTGGTATGAGAAGCTCAGTAGTTTGAGATTTGAAGCATGGGATGTTGGAAAATACAGCATCAATAAGTCATCCCACATTCTTACCTTGGGAACTCGTAATGATGTGTTAATACAACACCCGGGAATACAGGAGATAGTGGTGTCAACTTTTCCCCATGAAATAATACCGCATTAATTTGCCATCTCAGAATAAGGACCTGAGATCAGGACTTCAGGGATCTTGCTGCATTTTACAAAAGATGTGAAAAACTATGTTTATTTAGAAAAGCTGCCAAGAGTGTAGGTGTGTTTCATTAAATCACTTGGGGCCAGATGTACAAAGCATTTTTCTCTGCGTAAACGGCCCAATTCACAGAATTTGCGCACAGAAAAAAACATTTTGGTATGTACAAATGCTACTTTGCGATTCAGTAATCTATTTACCAAATACTAAAATGGGTCTGCGAGTCGCAATTAGAAGGGGCATGCCAAGAGCATTTCCTTCCTAATTGTGAGCCACAGAGGGGTGTATGATTGTTTTGTGACTGTAAATACAGTCACAAAACAATTGCAGTTAACACTAATTTCCATTTTGTGTTAACCCATTCACAAATGGGAATGGCTTCCCAAGGGTCCCCTTTCCCTTTGAGAATATGGGCGCAAACTTTTTAGGCGCATGGACCACTGCCTGCTCTGAAAAAATGAAACTGAAACATTTCATTTTTATTTTTGAAATGCACCCCGTTTTCATTTAAGGAAAAAGATCTGCATTTAAAAAAATGCTTTATTTAAAAGCAGTCAAAAAAATGGTGGTCTGCTGACCCCAGCAGGCCACCATCCCTGTGAGTGCGGGCATTCCCAAATGGGGAATTTTAATCAGGCAGGTCCCTTGTGACCCATTTGGGAATTGCTAACAGTGTTTGAGACACTGTTGTACATCAAGTTTTGCAATTTGCACATTGCGAGTTGCTAAGACTCGCAATTTGTGAGTCACAAAACCTGACATTTGTACATGTGGCCCATAGTGAATTAGCTTTCATCTGTAGGGTGTTTGTAGTACGTTAGTGCTTTCAGCACTGTTTGTTTAACTTTAATACCCCCTAGGGCAGGAATAGCCTGGGCCAGCACTCGAGAACATAACCTTTCAAAAGAGAACTACAATTGTGGATGTTTGGGAATTTATATCAGTGATCACACTGAAAAGTTTGGGTGTATTATATGGTATGGCTGTGCAGCCTTACCATGGAAAGGATCTCTGTCTTAAACCCACTCAGGCTTGTTTGAACAACCTTAAGCTCAACCCTTGGTAGCTATGTCTTTCGAGCAGCAAGGCTTGCTTTAAAGAACTTAGGGCCTGATTTATACTTTGTTAGCACCTCTTTTGCGTCATTTTTTGACGCAAAAGCGGTGCAAATTTCCAAAATATAATTTAATTTTGTAAGTTTGCGCTGCCTTTGCGTAACAAAATGACACAAAAGCGGTATTAAAAAAGTTTAAATCAGTCCCTTAGTGTAAAGCATTTAACAGTACCAAACAACGTAATAACAAAGCCACACAACACGAAAGAAACACAACAGCAATTTATAAAACTAGATTATATTTGCATGAATTTTAAGAGTCCAAGATGAGCACAATCCACTAGAGGGTTCCGGACATATGAATTTTTCAAGGGTTTGTCACTCTCTATTTCAACCACAAACAAGCATTTGTCAATCAAAAGTTTGTAAACGTTTTAAAAGTTAGTAAACGTTAGTTTGGCTACTCTGGCCTGGTTTGGGTTTCCAAATCCAACAGGATGAAGGTTTTTTTTTGGGGGGGGGGCAGTTGGGTAGATTTGAACAGATGCCTGGCCACCAGAGTGTTTTCCAGTCCAGTTCCAAATTTTACAGAACAACTGCCATAGACTTTAATGGAGTGGTTCAGATGCTGGGGGTATAGGATGAAAGGATGCTCAAAGATGCTCTGGTTGCTGGGTGGTCCATGGGGGGTGCCTTTGTGAAGATTTCTTGGTCCACCGGTTATGGGGGTCAACTTTGGTCACAGAGGTTGGAGGTCACAGGAAGTCCTCTTCAAGACAATAGAAGACCAGCTGCTGCTGGGCTACTGGTCTCCGAACACAGCTGTCAGAGCAAAATTATTTAGTGGAGACTAGTGCCTCTCTTGGGGGACCAATCAGGACTCGAATGACACTCCTGGGTCCGCCTGCCCCAGATTCAATTTTTGGCCATCGAGGATCAGTCTCTTGTGGCATCCAGTGGGAGTCAGTGGTGATTCCTCTGATGTGGCTACCAACTTGCCAGTTTGGGTTTCTTCAGCTTAAATGTCCCTGGTGCTGTTCCTGGGGTCCAGCCAACTGTCCCTTAGAGAAACAACTTTTCCCCAAGCCACAGTCACAGTCCCAACCTCACTATCCCAAGGTGCAGCAGGTGCAGTCCAGCAGACGGTGCAGCTTCTCTTTGTGCCATCCAGAGGTCAGCAGGGCAGTCCTTTTTCGAGGCATGTTCCAGTTCTGATGTGATCTGTGATTCGGGGTGCCATATTTATCTCAGGAAAGTGCCTTGAGGAGACAATGGGGTCATTAGCCAGTGGGCTACCAGGTCCCTTCCGTTCAGGTGGCGACTTTCCAGTAATGTGTGGCATCTGGCAATCTCAGAGAGCACTATTCTGGCCACTCTCAAGATGTCTGAACCTTTCCCCGACTGTGAGGAGCTTGGTAACCCACCCTAGAGGTGTGTTTACCTGGGAACTACATACCCACAGGAAAACTGGTTTGGGCACTGGTCTCCCCTCTCTGTCCCTGTCTCCAGCATGTCTACCGGAACAAAGGACAGCTCCTCAGGAGTGTCATTGCCATTTGCCCACCAAAGGCGGCTCCCCCTTTGAATTTTTGCCTTTTGGGCTAACACTCTCAGTGGCTTCCTGTGAAGGGGAGGTAACACCTCACCCTGCAGCAGACTGCCATTGCTTCTTAAGCCTGGAAGTCGTTCACATCACTCCCTAGGCATGCGGAAAGTTGTTTGTTGGCCTGTGCCTGTGTGAGGCTATTGGACTAGCAGGGTCAAAGAATGGCAACTTTCTAAAGTTGCATTACTTTAATAGTGACTTTAAATTCGACCTGGGCATCAGGTCGCTTTTAATGCTATGATTAATTTGATACCTAACAGTACACAGTTGGGTAGTCCAAATCAGAAGTTAGCCAGTAACCCTATTTAGCTGATGGGGCTATTGACATTTCCTCAGCAAAATGTCAATTTAGAGGCATTGTTGCTAAGACATATATATAAAAATATATGTTCTACTTAACAATGCATAGCTCTCTAGCTTAGGGCTTCATAGGCCTTTTTAGGGGAGACATGTATATGGTTGAGGGAAGTGGCAGCTTTGCCATTAGTTTGAATGGCAGTCAAACTAGCAGTGGGACCACTGCTGGTCCGGTCTGCTGTGGAGGGATGGGAGCCATTTTGCACTTTGTCCAACTCGTTAAAGTAGGTCTTGTGTTATTTTGGCACCTGTGAAGTTAAACTTGTAGCATTCTTTACTTTATAGCCTGTTTGATACAGTATCAAAAGTATTAAATGCTTTAAGGTGAAGGGTAGAAACAAGAATCGAAAGTGAAAATCAAAATGGGGCAACCTGTGCCTTCTGTGATGATATATCTCCAGACGCAAACAACATATGGAGTCTCCAGAGCAAGTGGACAACTGTTCATTACCAGTCATGGATCCTCCTGTTACCGGACTCCTGCTAGAAGACAGGGCAAAGGCGAAGAGGATTGAACTGTTGATCCATGAACTCCAGAATAAGGAAGCAAATAAACTAATTTCTTCTGAAATTGATGATCACCAAAAGGGATAGGCGCTATATCAGGATATGCAGGTGTCAAGTTATGAGAGAGAGGGTAATATCAGGATAGAAAATGTTCTGCCATGGTTGCACTGCTTCTTGTAATTGGCTTAGCATTATGCATACACACTATTGCCCTTGTGGAAATGTTTCAATAAGGTACTTAGATGGGATTTCTCATAATGGTGGATGTGGCTACTAATTAGAGAGGAGGGATTTAAAGTTTAAAAACATGTAAGGGGTAGCATAGTGGATAGTCCACTAGTTTTAAAAAAATCTGTGAATCTGCATATACGCTAGAGAGCAATGGGTGTTATTAGCAATCAGATTTTCTGTCTTGGATGAACATCAATATATTACATATAAATTCAAAAGAGAGTTTCCTGTTGATAAATCAGTAATCATATACTAACGTGACATAATAGATCCAGTCTATTAGAGAGGCTGTAAAAGAGTTCATGTGAATCCATCAAATTACATAATTGATAATGGTAAACATAGATAAATGAAATATACAATTAAGTAGCAAAAATAAACATACTTGATTCTAAAATAATCTAATGAATATCAATATAGACAAACATGATGTTTTTAAATTTAATAAAATTGAAACTCCTGCACATTCAGCTAAACATAAAACAGACAAATAATTTGCTCTTCAAAAGGATCATTTTTACAAATAATCCACACATATGCATGATAAATAGAAAAGAAATGGCGCGCTAGTATGGAGCCCACAGACCGAGCCACCTTCAAGTTGTCCCTCAATCAATACCAATTCCGATGCTAGGCATCATCATCGGGCTAACTCCTCGCCGGACCGGCACTGCAATGTCCGACGGGCCACCACTCAAAAGGTGGTGGCTCTTTGACCGAAGATGGTATTACTGATCAAGTGGAATCAGTAGAGTGTGATAACGTGAGGCGGAAAAAGGAGAGTAAGAGGTGTATTAAAATTGGCTCTGAACACCAAATGTCTTTAATACTATATATAGGAGTCAGGCCAAGATTAAAAATGAATCAAGGAGTCCAAAGGGAAATAATGTACCCTATACTCTTAACACAAAGTGAGGAAAGAAGGAGAAATACTCAATCCTAGCACTGAGAGGTCGACATGTTTCACGCCTCAGTGGTCCAAAAAGGATCCAGCGGCGTTTCTTCAGGACCTTTGAAAAATAACTTCTCCTAGAAAACAGATAACAATAAGTGCTGGAGGGTCACTTACAGTATATGGACTAAATAGTCACAGTCAGTCATCTATTAGGTCGCCCTGAAAAAGAACACAGACAGACATAGAGAAAGGCAAAATATATATTGATATATGCAGGTGAATAAATAGCCCAGCATCAACATAGTAAAAATCATGACTCAGAGACAGTAATCAGATTCACTCAGCATGGTGTAGAGAAGCTTACCATCCCATTTCGAGATAAGGCATCATGAGGACGCTCAAACCTCCGACCAAAGAAGGAACCACTATATCAAAAATAAGTAAAAAGTAGTACAATGTATAATCAAAAACATTCAAGTCATAAAATGTGGTAAAACATATATATTCAATCATTTTATCTGGTTAATTGTTCATCAATCCCTTTGTTAAAAATTCAATATTCAGGTGGGGCTCAGTACATCCATCCAGTCAGTGCTGAAACAGAGTCATAACCCACAAATGCCCAATCGATAAGGTGTTCGACATAAAGAGAGAAACCCATAGACAGAGTGTCCATTGTCATTAATTCCGTCTATGTGAAATACACCTTGCATGAAGGGTGGAAAACTGTGTTAATCTAATACTCCGACTATGGGCTTGTCGGATGTGCGTGGTCGCGTGAAAATAAGGGGAAAGACGGCGCTTAGTCAAATGCTTCCGTCTCGGCCGTTAGCACACATTGGAGGGCCATCGGGTATGTATAAAAAGCGCGGCGGACGCTACACACGGCTATTCACAAGCAACTTACTTCTGTGCGTTCTCTGGTCCGTTATGCACCTACCCTGGGGCGCGTCCTCGAGAACAGAGATACGGAGAGCCAGTGAGTTTAAAAAAGGTTTAGGCAATTAGCCCGCAAAGTGGATCGGAACTGTCTCGAAGGGTAGACACTGAAAAGGGACTAAAAACAAAGGGAGATGGTACTGTCAAAATATGGCGGCCGCCATCTTGGAGTGGATCTACCCACATTCATAAATACACCCAGACCATCGAATTAGAAGAGATTTATGCTCCTCTTAAAGGATAGAAAGGCAAAGAACAAACCAGTTGTGTATAAATGAGAGGCTCATTAGTTCTGGAATTGTCAACTCACTCGTACTAAAAGTTGTTCTGGGAACCACTCTACTATGGTGAAATATTGTCTATCTCAGGATTGCTGTAACCCTGGAAGAAGTCTGTGATATAGAAAGAGGTGAATAGTAAAATAAAGCTAGACGTCATAGCAGGTGATCAACAGTATATAGAAAGGTTTCGTCTGTCCTACTGGCGGGCCGTCCCTAGACTATCTCATAGGTGACAGGCCAGCCCAAAAAGGACCATAACCAGAGCAGTATCTCTACAAAATGCTCAGTGTAGATGACTGGGCAGCTATGAAGTAAGTGTGCACCAGGGGATCTCATCATTGAGGCCTACGTTAGCTGTTTTAAGTTTGAAAATCCAGCGTTGTTCAGTCCTCAGCAAGTATTTGGGATCCCTATCATTATATCTGGGTACTTGTAAGACAATCCACCAGAGGTCATTAGGACCGTGGTTGGCTGCCAGAAAGTGTGCACTCAATTTCGTTGTAATTCTAGAACATCTAATATTGCTACGGTGTTCGTTAATTCGTTGTTTGACTGGTCTTGTCGTCATTCCCACATATTGTAAATTGCAGGGGCAGGTTATCAAATAAATGCAATTTCGGGTATTGCAATTCGTATGTTTAATCAATCGCCATGGACCTACATGTTTTAGATCTATTGTATCTACCTTTTTAGTTAAAGGACATACATTGCAGAAACCGCACGGATAATGTCCAGAAACAGGAGGAAAACTCCATAAGGTGGACTGCTCATGTGGGTTATCTTGTTCGTATGGTCGTGTATGGATCACTATGTCTCTGATGTTCGGAGATCTCTTAAAAGAAAACAATGGTCTGTCCAGATGGACCCCTCCACTCTGTAGAATGGCCCACCATTTATTGATAAGTTTTTTAACAGTGTTTGACAATGGGGTGTAGGTAGATAAACAGGTCAACCGTGTTAGGTCATTCCGTGTAGTTGGCGCCAGCAGAGCTTCACGATGGTTATTACGAGCTCGTTTGTAAGCTGGTTTTATGATCTTGGTGGGATAGTGTCGTTCCTGTAATTTGGTTTTCAATTCACGTGCCTGTGTTTCGAATGATTCTACCATAGAGCAGTTCCGGCGTAGTCTTAAAAACTGGCCAAAAGGTAGATTATCACGTAGAGCTCTAGGATGGTGGCTCTCGTAAAGTAGCAAACTGTTCCGATCAGTGATTTTATTATAGGTATCAGTAACCAGTTTGCCCTCCACAATTTGAATTCTTAAGTCTAGGAAAGAAACTTGTGTCCTAGAAACATGCGCTGTGAATCTTAAAAAGGGATCTAGAGTATTGATCCAATTGGTGAATAAGTCAACTGTCTGTAGGGATCCTTGCCAAATAATCAAGATATCGTCTATATAACGACACCATAGCTTGATGTTGTCAAAAAAAGGATTGGATGGTGGTAAAATGAAAAGTTTTTCAAACTGGTACATGTATAAACATGCCAGGCTGGGAGCGAAAGTGCTACCCATCGAGGTCCCTCTTATCTGATGATATAGTGAATCTTCAAATTGGAAGAAATTTTGTGTCATTGCCAGGTCAGCACAGTGCATTATAAAATGTACCGGAGTCGAGGAAGTCCAAGGTAGATGAAGAAGAGCGGACTCAACGACCTGCAGGGTAGCTGCCTGGGAAATATTCGTGTATAAAGATTCGACATCTAAAGTAATCAAAACTTCGACCTGTATAGACGAGTTGATGTTCTCAATGAGGTTAAGGACATCTTTGGTGTCCCTAAGATAGGTACTAGAGCTTTTTACTAGTGGCTGAAGAAATGCATCACAAAAGATTGAAAGTGGTTCCAGAATTGAGCCAATGCCCGACACTATGGGGCGCCCAGGCGGAGGTAGGGTCCCTTTATGAATTTTAGGCAGGCAGTAGAAATACAGGGTCCGGGGGTGATTAGTAATTAAGAAATCAGCCTCTTTTGAAGTGATCCAAGCGTTAGTTTGTGCCTCATTAACCATATATTTAATCTGGGACTGTAAATAGTCTGTTGGATCCCGATTCAGGGGTGCGTAATACGTGGTATCACTCAACAGACGAAGACATTCCTGTCTATAATCAATTGTGTCCATAATCACAATGGCTCCTCCCTTATCGGCTGGCTTGATGACTATAGATGGATCTCTCGATAGAGTCCTGAGTGCTTCACGTTCTAGGCCAGGTAAATTTACGAATGGTTGCTTAGGAATCACCTGGTCAAGGTCTGATAGGACAGCTTTTTCGAAAGCCAAAACTTCACATGGAAGAGAGTGCGATGGAGGCATGAAGGTAGAAGGTTTTTTTAGGCCTGTGTCGTTCACAGTCAGAGGTTCGGGTCGGTCTTTAAAGAAAAAGTGTAATCGGACTTTTCTAAAAAATTTAGATAATTCACAGTTCAGACGGAAGAAATCTTCCTGAGGCGTTGGAACGAAGCCTAAGCCTCTGTTCAGAACCCTTGATTCTTGTTCTGACAATTGCCTATGGGACAGATTCACCACTAAGTCCTTGGAGGAGCGATCTTGTTCTGGCTCCTGGTGATCATCTGTGTTTCTTCTCGTCCCCAATGAACTCTTCTGCCTCTTCCTCTCCTTCTGCCTCTTCCCCTGCCCGGGCCGCGGCCTAAAAAAGGACCGTATGGTGGCATAGGGCGGGGCTGAAAGAATGGATAGGGGGGTTGCCAAAAGATCGGTTGGTTGTGAGGGTACTGAGGAAGGTTGTAAAAAGGTTGAGACATTCGAAACACAGGCACGTGAATTGAAAACCAAATTACAGGAACGACACTATCCCACCAAGATCATAAAACCGGCTTACAAACAAGCTCGTAATAACCATCGTGAAGCTCTGCTGGCGCCAACTACACGGAATGACCTAACACGGTTGACCTGTGTATCTACCTACACCCCATTGTCAAACACTGTTAAAAAACTTATCAATAAACGGTGGGCCATTCTACAGAGTGGAGGGGTCCATCTGGACAGACCATTGTTTTCTTTTAAGAGATCTCCGAACATCAGAGACATAGTGATCCATACACGACCATACGAACAAGATAACCCACATGAGCAGTCCACCTTATGGAGTTTACCTCCTGTTTCTGGACATTATCCGTGCGGTTCCTGCAATGTATGTCCTTTAACTAAAAAGGTAGATACAATAGATCTAAAACATGTAGGTCCATGGCGATTGATTAAACATATGAATTGCAATACCCGAAATTGCATTTATTTGATAACCTGCCCCTGCAATTTACAATATGTGGGAATGACGACAAGACCAGTCAAACAATGAATTAACGAACACCGTAGCAATATTAGATGTTCTAGAATTACAACGAAATTGAGTGCGCACTTTCTGGCAGCCAACCACGGTCCTAATGACCTCTGGTGGATTGTCTTACAAGTACCCAGATATAATGATAGGGATCCCAAATACTTGCTGAGGACTGAACAACTCTGGATTTTCAAACTTAAAACAGCTAACGTAGGCCTCAATGATGAGATCCCCTGGTGCACACTTACTTCATAGCTGCCCAGTCATCTACACTGAGCATTTTGTAGAGATACTGCTCTGGTTATGGTCCTTTTTGGGCTGGCCTGTCACCTATGAGATAGTCTAGGGACGGCCCGCCAGTAGGACAGACGAAACCTTTCTATATACTGTCGATCACCTGCTATGATGTCTAGCTTTATTTTACTATTCACCTCTTTCTATATCACAGACTTCTTCCAGGGTTACAGCAATCCTGAGATAGACAATATTTCACCATATTAGAGTGGTTCCCAGAACAACTTTTAGTACGAGTGAGTTGACAATTCCAGAACTAATGAGCCTCTCATTTACACACAACTGGTTTGTTCTTTGCCTTTCTATCCTTTAAGAGGAGCATTAATCTCTTCTAATTCGAAGGTCTGGGTGTATTTATGAATGTGGGTAGATCCACTCCAAGATGGCGGCCGCCATATTTTGACAGTACCATCTCCCTTTGTTTTTAGTCCCTTTTCAGTGTCTACCCTTCAAGACAGTTCCGATCCACTTTGCGGGCTAATTGCCTAAACCTTTTTTAAACTCACTGGCTCTCCGTATCTCTGTTCTCGAGGACGCGCCCCAGGGTAGGTGCATAACGGACCAGAGAACGCACAGAAGTAAGTTGCTTGTGAATAGCGTGTGTAGCGTCCGCCGCGCTTTTTATACATACCCGATGGCCCTCCAATGTGTGCTAACGGCCGAGACGGAAGCATTTGACTAAGCGCCGTCTTTCCCCTTATTTTCACGCGACCACGCACATCCGACAAGCCCATAGTCGGAGTATTAGATTAACACAGTTTTCCACCCTTCATGCAAGGTGTATTTCACATAGACGGAATTAATGACAATGGACACTCTGTCTATGGGTTTCTCTCTATATGTCGAACACCTTATCGATTGGGCATTTGTGGGTTATGACTCTGTTTCAGCTCTGACTGGATGGATGTACTGAGCCCCACCTGAATATTGAATTTTTAACAAAGGGATTGATGAACAATTAACCAGATAAAATGATTGAATATATATGTTTTACCACATTTTATGACTTGAATGTTTTTGATTATACATTGTACTACTTTTTACTTATTTTTGATATAGTGGTTCCTTCTTTGGTCGGAGGTTTGAGCGTCCTCATGATGCCTTATCTCGAAATGGGATGGTAAGCTTCTCTATGCCATGCTGAGTGAATCTGATTACTGTCTCTGAGTCATGATTTTTACTATGTTGATGCTGGGCTATTTATTCACCTGCATATATCAATATATATTTTGCCTTTCTCTATGTCTGTCTGTGTTCTTTTTCAGGGCGACCTAATAGATGACTGACTGTGACTATTTAGTCCATATACTGTAAGTGACCCTCCAGCACTTATTGTTATCTGTTTTCTAGGAGAAGTTATTTTTCAAAGGTCCTGAAGAAACGCCGCTGGATCCTTTTTGGACCGCTCAGGCGTGAAACATGTCGACCTCTCAGTGCTAGGATTGAGTATTTCTCCTTCTTTCCTCACTTTGTGTTAGGAGTATAGGGTACATTATTCCCCTTTGGACTCCTTGATTCATTTTTAATCTTGGCCTGACTCCTATATATAGTATTAAAGACATTTGGTGTTCAGAGCCAATTTTAATACACCTCTTACTCTCCTTTTTCCGCCTCACGTTATCACACTCTACTGATTCCACTTGATCAGTAATACCATCTTCGGTCAAAGAGCCACCACCTTTTGAGTGGTGGCCTGTCGGACATTGCAGTGCCGGTCCGGCGAGGAGTTAGCCCGATGATGATGCCTAGCGTCGGAATTGATGCTTGAGGGTACTCCTAATGACATCATCCGCTCGAGAAAATTTGCGTAGGCAGACACTTTTGGAACAGTATACTTTTGTTATATAGGTCTATGTGTAGGGAGTACGTATACTGGACCAATAATCCTCCCAGTCCCTCTCCGTTTAGTAACCTCAACCAATACCACCAACTACTGAAAAAGACAAAAAGGAGCACCCTAGCCGACCACATCAAAAACAGCTCCAACCACAGCAAGGAGCTCTTTAACATTGTCTCCAACCCCTAAACCACCAAAAACATCATCACCCCTTTTGAGGAACTCTGCAACTCCCTGATGGACTTCTTCCATTGCAAGATTTCCACTATCTACAAAAACATCGAACCCCAAATGACCACCGCCAATACCTTCAATCCTCTTGCTCCCATGGATGCGAACCCCGATGTGGGCTCCAACCCCTCCTCACCACCTGAGACAATCTCACCGCATACCCTAGCCATCATGAACTCTGTCCACTCATGAGCACGTATGGGCCCTGTCCCCATCACGTCTTCAACAGTGGGAGCAAAATCATAAGCAGGGAGCTCACTGCCATTTTCAACTCATTCATAACCACATCCTCCTTCCCCAAAGGATGGGTATGTTGAAATTAAACCCTTCCTGAAGGAATCTTGTGCCGACCCCAGCGAACTCAAGAACCACTGCCCCATCTTGCTGCTCCCCTTTCCTGCAATAGTCCTAGAAAAAACCATCAACTACCAACTCATGCAACACCTGGAGATCAACAACCTTCTGGACCCCTCCCAATCTGGATTCCGCACCAACCACAGCACCAAATCTACCCTGATCGCTGACACTGCCAACATCAGAACCCACCTTGATTGGGGAGAAATGGCAGACCTGATCCTCTTCGACCTCTCAGCAGCATTCAACACCATATCCCTGTAGGAGGTTGGGCATCTATGGAGTGTGCAAAACTAGGCACACTGTGCAGAAGATCCAAGGAACAACACATTGGATTACAGAGGTAAAAACTAGACCACCTAATGCTCTAATTTGTATGGTAGCTTGGTCAAGCAGTTAGGCTAATCTTGGAGAAGTGCAAAGCATTTGTTGTACTCACAGAATCAATAAAGCAAGACACACACTCAAAAGAACAACTCGAGACCAATTTTCACATTTTTTTAAGACTAAGAGCATCAAAATCGGTTACTTTTTACGTTATGAATTTTTGAACTTTAATAAAAATAGTATTTTTGTGCGTAATTTTTTTTTTTCTTTTTCTTTATGCTTTTATTCAAACAAATGAAGCAGTACAGTAAGAATATGTATTTGCAGACTAATACAATTCAAACATCATATTACATCATTTCAGTAGGCATTTTCTTCTTCTGGAGTGCATCAGTACAGAGTTTTGCTGTTATATGTACAGGTCCTTGGCAGTCTTGAACCACAAATCTAACTGTGATTGTGTTTTGCTTATCAATCAGTAGTCTCGCCCTCCGTTTCTCCCGTTTATTTCCCTATAAGGTACTGTCTGTATATTTCCCAGAATTTTGCTGGTTTGTTTGAGGGAGGAAGTAATTCACTGTAAGTGTCTGTTTGTGTGTTGCAATAAGTCATATCTCTATGTGATTCATCTATTTTAGGGATCGGTCCCCGGTCCCACTGCATTGCGATTCCGCGCTTAGCTAGCAACAGACCCATTGCCACCAATTTGCGAATAGATTTTGGTAGATGGGCATCCCAACCCATAAGAGCCAAGAGTGGCTCAGCGTCTATTTGTATACTAGTTATGGCTATCAGCTCATCAAATATTGCTCTCCCAAAAATTTGTACATTTCCACACACCCATGCCATATGTAAGAAATCGGCAACACCACCATTTTCATCAATGCTATTCTACCCAATAGGGACAGTGGGAGACGTATCCATCTCTCGACATCTGTAGCTAATTTAGTTATCGCTGTTTCATAATTATCCATCACAATAATGCTAGGATCAGTGTGCACCTTAATGCCCAGATACCTAACTGACCCAGTCTCCCATCTAAGCGGGAAGCCCACCTCTGTCTGCATTGTGGAGGGAGTCAGTGGGAACATCAAGGATTTACCCCAATTAACTTTAAGGCCAGAAAATGTTCTGTATCTTACTATTTCTTGAAGCAACGGTGCTGCATTATGTTTTGGATCTTTGATATACAGCAAAGTATCATCTGCATATGCTGAGACTACTACTTTGTAGTGCTTGAATTCTAGGCCCGATGCCCATGGCATTCCCTCAGAGCGCAAGCCAATGGCTCTGCCACCAGCGCATATAGTAAAGGGGAAAGCGGGCATTCCTGTCTAGTGCCTCTGGTGATGGTCAGTGTCTCCGTCACCGTATCGTTGATCCGTACTCTGGCCAGGGGATCCCTGTATAATGTGGCTATCAAGTGTAGGAAAGTGTCCCCAACACCAAGCTGTCATAGTGCTGCCCATAGAAAGTCCCACTTCACTGAATCGAATGCTTTTTCCACATCTAAAAAGACTGCTACTGCTTGCGCATCGAGGTTTATGTTTTGTATTGTGCCAAATAATGTGTGTAGGTTCATGGTTAGATTGCGACCGGGGACGAATCCTGCCTGTTCAGGTTTTACCAGTAGGGGCAGTACTTTAGCCAGTCGTTCCGGTAAGATTTTGGCGTATATTTTGATGTCAACATTCAGTAACGATAGTGGTCTATAGAAGGAGCATTGTTCTTTTGGCTTCCCTGGTTTAAGTAGTGTAACTATTATGGCTTCCCTCATCGATGGAGGCATGCAACCATCCACAATCATCTCCTCGAACACCTCTTTCAGATGTGGAAGTATTAGTGTTTTATATGCTTTGTAGAAATATACAGTCAGGCCATCAGGACCCGGGGCCCTACCCTCAACCATGCTACTTAGTGCACTTGCTATCTCAGCCAGAGTGAACGGTGCTCCCAGGGCCTCTCTGTCACTCTCAGAGAGTTTCGGTAACACTATGTGGGTGAGATATTCTTGTATGGTGTTAGGTTCTGAGTCTCGCCTTGAGGTGTAAAGTGTTTGGTAGTATTCACGAAATCTCGCAGGTATATCTTCGGGGTTGTTGAGTATTCTGCCATCTGTTGCTGCTGTTATATTAATTAGATTAGCGCTACAACTGGGGCGGATTAAGTTTGCTAGGACTTTGCCAGGTCTATCCCCCTCACCGTATGTCCGGGCCACGGCATACTTCCCCATACGACGAATTTCCGATAGAGCTGTCTCCTGGTACTCCTGTACCTTGACACGAATATGACCCAGTGTGCTTGTATCAGCAGTTTTACAATGTTCCTGTTCTAATTAGGATAGGTCTCCTTCGAGTGATTGTAGTCGTCCGCGTATTGATCGGAGTACTCCCGCGTGTTTGGACATGGTGATTCCTCTTATGTATACTTTAAATACCTCCCAGATTGTACCCACCCTGGCAACTGTTCCTTTATTTAGTTGGAAGAATTCTTTGATTGCATTGGCCAGTTCCTCCCTAAACACAGTGTTAGCGAATATGGTGGAAATCGCCAGGAGAACAGTGGCAGTGGAACATGACCCACTGCCAATAATATCGGGACCGGTGAGTGATCCGAATAAGTACGTGACCAAGGCGCCTCAGGCATCACCCTGTGTGATATGCTGCAGGAAACTAGCCAAAGATCTATGCGTGTATATAAGTCATGTGCTGATGAGTAATGAGTATAACCTGCCTTTTCTGGATGCCTATATCTCCAAACACCTACCAGCCCGAGACCATCATTATGTCTAGTATTGCGCGTGCTGCAGCAACAGGGCCCCTGGTCCCGCCCCCTGATCTATCCAATGCTGGAGACAATGTGCAATTAGAGTCTCCACACCAAAGTTGTGGAACGTCTCTCCATTTCTTTGCCCGTGCCGCTAGATCTCTGTAAAACTGTGGGTCGCCGTAGTTCGGCCCATATATTCCTATTAATATAAAAGTGAGAGCCCTATCCCTACACCTTGCTACCACGTATTGTCCTCCGGGGTCAACTACTACGCTCTCGAACTCAATGGCCGATACACGGGATGCTCACAACAAAACAACCCTAGAGTGAGACGTGAAACCTGCAGCTAAGAACTGTCCTTTCATTCTGCGAGGGTTGAGCATGGGACTATTTGGGGCCAAATGTGTATCCTGCAATATTGCAATATCAACCTTATGTCTGAGTAGATATGCCACCCTACCCCGGATTTTGCGTGTGTCATTGAGACCTCTCACATTCCAGGTGACCAACCTAAGTTTGTGATGATCGTTTTGTGTGTCAGTAGACGTACATACCGGGGCCATCTATTTCTCTAGGTTGATTTTCTAAAGCTGTTTGTGTATAGTACTTGTCTGCGTTTTGTCTGCTTTGTCTTATCCTACATTTCCACCACACTGTTACTGCAACTTCATCCCTCCCCCCCAACTCACCTCCCACAATAGGCTAAACCCCAAACTGCCCATCTGTTAGTAACTTTTGAAATCCTCCGCGAGCTACCGTACTTAATACTAACCCAAACATTTCCATAAGTGGAACACACACAAAGGCGGATGTTGCTTTGTCTTAACAATAGTTATGCTAACTTGGCTACCAATATACTTTTCCAAAAGACCATCCCTATATCTCTGGGCACGTCATACCCAGTGTGTAATACACATGATTTACCTCCAGGTCCAGAAGACCTAGACCTTCTCATTATGGGTGATATTCACATATTTCTGATTTATGACTATGATGTGCATAACCTTCTCCATTCTGGTGTTCTTGACAGATTTCTACAGAGAGAGCTGTTATAACTAGCAACTGCACTTTGACTAGACATTTGTCGGTTCAGCACCAGGAGCGTTTTTTTATATGCCAATTTACGATTGACAAATTGTTCCAACTTTTAATGGTCAGTAAAGAATATTGTGTTACTATCTACATATACTCTCAGTTTAGCTGGGTATAACATTCTATAGTCTAGTTGCAGAGCTCTCAGCTGTTTCTTTCCTGGCAGAAATTGTTTCCTCGCTTCCTGTACCTGTAGTGTAAAGTCAGGGTACAACGAGAGAGTCATTCCCTCGTACCGCAATGTTTTCAACTCACGTGCCCATTTCAAAGCAGCATCACGGTCCCTGTAGTTCAACAGTCTCGCTATCACCAGGCGAGGTGGAGCCCCCGGCAGAGGCCGGGCCGCTAGCGACCTATGTGCTCGCTCCACCACGAAGAACGCTGAGAAGATGTCCTGTCCCAACAGCTATATCAGCAGGCTCTCAACAAATTTCTCCATATTTACGATCGATGTAGGCTCCGCAAGTCCCACGATTCGAAGGTTGTTTCTCTGAGAACGAGACTCCAAGTCATCCATTTTATGTTTAAGGATGTCCAGTTCCATGTTCACTTTTAGTTGCCCAGATCGTAGAGCAGTTTGTCCATCCTCCACTGCCGATACGCGCCTTTCCACCTGGTCCAAACGTTCCGTTTGCTTATCTAGTCTTTCCGACATTCTATCCACGCGATATGATAGAGAGTCAATTTTGCCGTCTATTTGGGTTAGACTTTGATGCATAGCTGTTAGGATATGGCGCAGTTCATGCTCATCTTAAGTTGGGATCTCAGGGGACCCCTCTAATCTAGCTTCCGCTCCTTCCCCAGTCTGACTCATAGTTTTACGTCTCTCAAAGTGTAGTTTAGGTTGAGCTTTGTCATGTTTTCCCACTTTGGTAGGAGTGAATGACTTTACCGCGTGGTCTGCCCTTCGTCACTGCGATTATGTGTGCTATGGGTTCCAGTATCAACAGCACCCTGATCGCTTATCACCAAGGGCCCCACACAAAGAGTCAGTGCCACCAATCTGATGTTTAACTTCGATCTCGCTCAACCAGGGCACATCTCTCCCTGGGCGGTGCCTCCCAGCTGGTTTCCAGGAACGCTGCGGACCAACCTCGGCCCGACACCAGCCAGCACGCCACAATCAGCACCCATAGCAGTCGTCTTACATTTATTATGTATGCGCCCAATGCGCCGCATCAGTCACTGCCAAGGCACCACTCCTGGCCCAACCGCGGCCCCTCCAGTTCTGTGCAGACCAGTCTGATCACATCGTTCTCGACAGCGGTGGGCTCCTGCCTGCTCCTGTTGCGTCGCTTAGGATCACCTCAAAGCTCCTTCTTTTCTGTCTGGATCCGCTGCGCACACGATTTATGAGGAGAGCGCGCCCGTGCGCCTTCTGAGCCGCCCGGAGCCTCCCGCAGCCACGCCGAGCCGATCGGGCCGCCCCCCGCCGCGCACCCGATACCGTCCCAGGGACAGCCCCGGGGGTCCTCCTGTCCTGTGCCTGCGAGCCTCACCACTTCTAGGCCCCAGCTGACCGGCTCCGGCCCACGCGATCCGACCCTCCTCACTTGACACCCACACCGGGCACCTTAAGAGCCCCCGGACGGCCAATTCGGTCGCTCCCCCAGTGGGTATGAAAGCACAGGTATGGTCCACAGGATTATGAAGGATTTTATGGTAGCCGACAGAGCTCCGCTAAGGCGCGGCCATCTTTCGGCTCGGTAAGCTCCGTCCCCCCTTTCGTGCGTAATTACGCACAATAGGAATCAATGGAGAAATACTGTAAAAAAATGCACATAAAATGTGTTTACCAATGTCTCCTTTCGCACTTCATTAGTGGGCACTATGAACCAGCTGGAGAAGTTCGGGCAGTTCACAGTTTCGGCGGGAGCAGCTGTAGAAAGTTGTTGGAGGTGGTGCAAGGCCACTGCATGTGACCACTTGGAAAAGCACTGCACAGGTGGACTTAAAGGTAAGTCTGGGGGGTCCCCTTGGAGTGTTGAGGTCACAAGGGGTGGGGGACCCTTAGGGCACAGCGGGATCTTCGTTGCAGGGCACAGGGCAGCCGGGGGCAGAGCGAATCGGTGAGCCAGAAACTGTGCGCAAAGGTGCCCTTGGAAGCAGGAGGTAGGTCACTTTGAGGGTCACTTGCATGACAGCATGGACAAACTGGTGGGAGGTCCTGGTTGTATCCGAAGTCCCTCAACTGGTGCTTCCTCCTGGTCCTTTCACAGTCCAAAATGGACTGTCCTTCTGGGTGATCAGTACTTGGGGCTATTGCATGATTTGGCCACTGGAGAGCACAGTGACACCAAACTTCGCACACCTGCAGGGTTTGTCCTCACGGTCTGTCGGGTGAAGTTTGGTCTGGCTGCGGCGTCCGGTTCCTTGGTCAGCAGCCAATCAGTGAAGTGGCCTTCACTAGGACTTTGGTTGCAGGAGAGTGATGCCTTCACTCTGGAGGGAGATCTTTGGAGATTTTCGAAGTATGGAGGTCTTCTGGGGTTTTGTAGAGTCTGTCTAATGTCCAAGCAACCCCTTAGTAGTGATTGTCGAGTCCTTGGTGCAGGAGATAGGGTTTGGCCCCTTTTCTTGGTGCAGCAGGACTTCAGTTCTCAAGCCTTGGGTCCATTTTTGTCCTTGGAATTTGATTATCTGGTCTTCAGATGCCCACTAAATACTGTATTTAGGGTGGCTACATCCACTAATTGACTACTTCCTGTGGGCAGAGGTCACTTCCCTACACCTTATTTGCTATTTCCCTTCTGTGCAAGATGGAGGAAAATGAAATGGAGGGGTCACCTCGCATGCAACACCTTAGGAGTGATGCAAAGCTGGGGCTGACCACTCCTGTCCTTTGTGTGTTTTCCCGCTGATGCTCCTGCCAAAAATGGGAGTTTGTAACGGGGGCAGTCATCTGCTGCTAGCAGCAGGCTTGGGGTCGAGCTTCAAGGGTGGTAAGCCCTTTGAAGCTTGCTAGCAGGGCAGTGCACATTCATGGGGGGAGGTGTGGTAGCACCTCTGCCCAGGAAGGGATTTGTTCTGGGACCCAGAGAGCAGGATCTCTCACTCCAGGGTTCTAGAATCTTGTCTGTTGGTGGCAGGCTGGTTGTGACTGGCCAGCAACCATACCAGGGTGTTTATCTTCTGCAGGGGGCACCTCTAAGAGGACCCGTGGGTACATTTTGTAATAAATCCAATACTGGTACCAGTTTGGATTTATCATTCTGAATTGTTTTATGCCAAGCAACTCAGGGTTCAGAGTAGCCATCATGCAGCTGAGAAACTCGTAATGACCAGTGTCCAGCACATGCATTTAAAATGGCTGCTCTGTTCACTTACTATGTCCCAGGGTTGGCAAGGGCAAAGTCGCGGCAAATTGCTCATGCATCTATGCCCACACATACAGTATAGTGCCCCCTGCCTTAGGGCTGGAAGGCCTACCAGAGGGGTGACTTACGTATATAGTGCATGTAGTGTGTAGAGGACATGGCACACAGACTGTGTGCCATGTCAAGTTGGCTTTTTAGGATTGCACCAGGACACTCAGCCAGCAATGACAGTGCTGGGTGTATCTGAATGCATTGCACTTGAGGGTGGCACAATCTGTGCTTTTGCCTTCAGCGGCCTACCCTTAGTACCCCAAGCCTTCGGTACTTAAGTACCATTTACTAGGGACTTATAGTGGCAGCTAAAGGTGTTGCCAATTGTATGAATACCTTTGCAATTTGGAAGTGGGAGGAGGGCACTGCAGAAGGGTGCCAGTTTCCCAAAATCCCACCAAGCCCTTATCAAAAGGCTTCTTCACTTCAGAATCTAAGAAAACACCTTCAAGGAAACACCCTGAAGTGGATTGACTCCTTCGTCACTGGAAGAACACAGAGAATCCACCTACCACCTTTCATCTTGAAACCCAAGGACATCATCCACATCGTCCCTCGGGCTTGTCCCTCAGCCCCACTCTGTTCAACATCTACATGATCCCCTTGGCCAACATCATCAGATCACATGAAATTAATATC
This sequence comes from Pleurodeles waltl, assembly GCF_031143425.1. Classification (NCBI taxonomy): domain Eukaryota; kingdom Metazoa; phylum Chordata; class Amphibia; order Caudata; family Salamandridae; genus Pleurodeles; species Pleurodeles waltl. Next base: position 1,008,885,639 of record NC_090449.1, on the reverse strand, counting down.
ATATCCTATGCAGACAACACCCAGCTGATCCTCTATCTTTACGAAGACCTCTCCACCACAAAGTCCTACTTCTGCAGGTGCCTGACAGGCATCGCCAACTGTATGAAAGACAACTGCCTAAAAATCAACACAGACAAAACAGAATGCTGATCTTCAGGAACAACACCACCACATTGAACAAATCCTGGTGGCCTTCAGAACTTGAACCAGCAACCACCCCAACAGACCATGCATGCATTGCAACCTTGGCGTCATCCTGGACAGCAAGCTCACCATGAAAAAACAGATCAATGCAATTTCTTACACCTGCTTCTTAACTCTTTGCATGCTCCATAACATCTTCAAATGGCTCCCAGTCGACCCCAGACGAACCGTCACTCAAGCGCTATTCACCAACCGGCTGGACTACGGCAACGCACTCTACATAGGAATCACCATGCAGCTCCTGAAGAATCTGCAGACCATACAGAACACAGCAGCCAGACTCATCCTCGACCTCCCCAAATGGACCCACATCAACCTCCACCTCAACAAGCTCCACTGACTCCCTGTTCAGAAGATGTGCCAATTCAGGATGCTGATCCACACCTACAAAGCCTTTCGCAACCAAGGATCTACATACCTCAACCACCACCTGTACTTCCACCAACTCTCCAGAGTCCTGCTCTCCACCTCCCTGTCCTTCTCCTACCTCACTGTGAAATCCTGGTATGACCTTCCCCTTCACGTGCAGACCTCATCCTCCCTCCTGGAATTCAGGAAATGATTCAAAACCTGGATGTTTGACCAAACCCATCAGCAGCTCTGCGCTCAGTTCCTGAATACCCGCGCAGTTGACTAGCTGTGCTCTATAAATCTGTTTTTCATTTGATTTGATTCATTTGATTTTATAAATGTATATAAACACCTAGACTTCTCAAGTTTGAGTACCACCTCACCCAGGCAACCGATGATTTTGTGTATGTAGAACTGAAGTTATTTAACACCAAAGGACCAAAGTTAAACAAGAGGCCATCTTATTTGTGTGGGTCACTAAAAAATCACACAACACCCCTGTTTCGGCATCCGTTTAGTCTCAACAAGAGCCTTCCTCAGGACTTCCTGTGATGGACGAACAGAAGAACATATGCTGAACTGCCCAGCCAATCTTGGTGGGGAGACTGCTGGCATAAGGAGAAGGGTAAGGGTAATTTTTATGCTTATGTACTCTATTCAGGTAACACATAAGGCCTATTAATTGGATTGTTTGTAACTTCAAAAGATCGTACACCAAGATGAGGAACAATATGCCAGTGGTTTAAAATGTTTACTAATCTGAAGGTCCACTTCTCTAGGCTGTCTGCACTATGATCTTGGCCCACACATTTTTGTACAGCTGCATTTGATCAATGGCAACATTCAATTTACCCATTTATTACACACATGCATTATACAGACACACATTCTCATCCACACAACACTGAAGCTACGCACACACACACAACACTGTCAAATTGAAAATAATTTTTAAAGTCTGTGTTGCAAATAAATCAAAGGAAATAAAATAAACTAAAGTATTCATGGTAGCTCATCCCTAGAGGCATTGCAGGTCTATGAATCAGATCTGAATATATGCTTTTCCCAGCTCTGATATGTTATGCAACATAAAACTAATTTCAATTTTGTTTCTAGTGGATAATTAGCTTCTTAGGCTGGTAAGATAACTCATCTGGCTAATGAACCCCCCTGTTGAAATATCTGAGTGTCAGACGTCACAGCAGTATAAACCGTTTCCTGCCAAGTTCTGAAATAATAACATCTGTCATGCACAGCACCATGAAGTCACAATACCATACATTAAGAACTACAAGTTAACAAATATAGTTTTTCTTCCAAAGTAAATGAGTTGAAGCTGAAATTAGATATAGTTTCATTTTTCATAATGTAACAGATAGCAACCAAAATCTGTCTTTTGTACTTGAGCTAAAGAGTTTAATTTACACAATGGGGGAGGACCCGCCCTCCAGAGAGTCAAAACGAGTCACTCACTTGAGACTTTGGGGTGAAGTGGCTAACTTAGGGTATCTCCATGCCCAAGGCACACTAAGAATGTCACAAATGAGCACTTGAATTGCAGTTTACAGATTCCTTAAATTAGGGGCCTTCATTCTGAGACAAAAATAAAGAGGAACTTTTGAGAATTCAAGAAATAGTGCGGATGTGTCAATTGCTACCTCAGCTAGGGATTTTATTCATCACATTGATATACAAGAACAACATTAATGATTATCTAAAAATGTAAGGCTTTTTAGGTTGAGTGTAAGCGTACAACCTCTTGTATACTTGTAAGTATACTTCTTCTGTGGGCCTCCAGCTATTTAATTTGTTAGTGTCTGTCACATAAAACTCCTTGTTTGCTAGTGGTCAGTCAAGCCTCTTTGTCCCGCCTTCTTCTGTTTGGGAGCGGGGACCAACTACTGTATAATTACGCTTTGTCATGTTTATCTGGTCTGTAGGGGACTTTTTTTTTTACTTTGTTTCCTGCTCCTGTCCAGGAAAGCTTCCCTTTACATTTGCAGAGCATTCTTACTGTGAGCTTAGTGGTAAACAAGGCTGTAAATCAGACAGTTATCTTGGTCACATTTGGTCTTTGTGGGCACTCTGCGCCCTCACTCAGCTGCCTGGCTCCCACCCTTCCTTGGCCTGGATTTTCTTTACCAAGTGTGCCTGCCTGTGTTGAGAGCAAGGGTAGAGGATCCCTTGTAATTGCTTATAGCCTAGGCACCTAGCTCTACTAAGGTGCTGCAATACTTAGAGATAGTGTCCACTTCTGCTCCACACTGGGATCCCACTCACAGCTCCATTAGTGCACCTCAGTTCACACCCTCTAAGCCCCTCAGCCGTACCAGTGCACGGAACCTCACACACGCTGTCTGCCAGATCACCTCAGTTCTCGCAGTCAGTACACTCCGCTTCTCCAGTACTAGTACCTCAGGTGCAGCTCCATCAGTGCACCTCAGTTCACACACTCCAAACCCTCAGCTGTGCCCGTGCCAGAACGGCATACACGCCGTCTGCCAGAGCAACTCAGTTCTTACACTCAGTACACTCTGCTGTTCCAGTACTAGGACCTCGGGCTCAGCTCCATCAGCGCACCTCAGTTCTATCCCAGCGAGGTCACTTCCTTTCCCATACTGGGACCCCGCTGAAATACAGTTCCATCACAGCAACTCAATTCTAAAATTAATTCCCACTGCCAAGCCAATACTGGACCCAAAAGAGCAAAAGACAGCTCAGCCAGTGCACCTCAAGTCTAGCATCCAACATCACTGTTGATGGGAACCACCACAGCTCATCCAGAATCCATCAATTCTAACATTCAGTGAACATTTCTTCTCTGAACTAAGTCTCACACACGCCCTTCAGGACTCCTTGCTTTTGTGGTTCCAAGGCAATGACACTCCCATAATGGGCCCCACTTGCAGGTTCACCAGGGCACCTCAAGGTTAACACTCACCAACACTGGCACGCCAATACTAGGTTCCACACATAGCTCCATTAACATACCTCACTTCTGATCTTGTGTGCCCATTACTATTCCAGTACTGCAGCCCACATACAACTCTGTCAGTGCACCTCAACCCTAACCTGCAGCACCCCATTATTCCACTACCAGGAATTACACAGCACTCTGTTTCTCATTCCTCACCCACTGCCTTTCTGTTATTCAAGCACTGGGCCAGGACACGATCTGTCTATACTCCCAATTCTGATCTAAAGCGCCCCAATATTGCTGTATTGGGTTCACATACAACTCTGCTAGTGCTACTCCTGCTGTATTACAGTGTCCCCTGCTGTTCCACACTCTGACTTCTGTTTGCAGACATGGGGGAGCCAAATAAATCTATTCTCAGCTGCCATCTTTATTTGGAAGGGTCTGTTTCAGCTATCTCCCTCCGTTCTTTCCTTTACTCTTTGTACTCTCAATGTTTTCTTTCTCCCCCGCTTTTCCCTTTCCAGCTCTTAAAATCCATCTTTCCTTGTTTCATTCCTCTCTTTTTTCTTCATAAGGCGTTCATTCTTTCACTATATTTTCCTCTTCCCTCAAATCTTTCTTTGTCTTTTTTATTTGCTCTTTCCTTTTACTCGATATGCGTCCTTCCACTTTTTTTGGATCTTTCTTTCTTCCTTTCTTTGGTGTTTTTCTTATCTTTATCTGTCAATTCACATTTTTCTATAAATCCCTCTTTTTCCCATATGTATGTGGAAGCCACAAGTTATTTGTCGGACCGAAGTGTCAAATGGTTTTCCCATTCTGTGTTGTTGGGAAATGTGTCAGTACATACATGCCATGGTTCTTTCGCTGCTCGTTTCTCTCATGATCTCTCTTTTTTCTCTAATATTAATTTTTCACTTTCTTTTCACACCTCTTTCATTATTTGTTCCTCTTTATCTTTCGTCTGCTGCCTTCCTTCCCTTTTTTCTTTTGCATCACTTGTTTGCTCTATTTCTTCCCTTAGTTGCGTTTTCATTTTCTCATTCTTTCTTTCCCTTCTTTCATTTCTTTGCAACCCCTTCTCTTTCTTCCTTTTGTCTGTTGTATTCCTTTTGCTTCTCTTTTTCTGCCCCATCCGCTTTCTCTCCTGAGGCCTAGTTTTCAACGAAGCAACAAGTGCAGTGGCACCAGGGCCCAGAGACCTATTGACCTCACTCAACTCTAGTTACTGCTGTATTTTCCTACTGAAATTGCAATGAACCATTTTCCTTTCTTACTCCAGGGCCCATGACACTGTTACTACGCCACTGGTCCTCTTCATCTTTACTCCTGACTCTCTCTTTCCTCTCGCCCTCGAATCCGTTCCAAATTATATTTTTTTTATGGTGTTTTGAGTATTACACTCTAATGCCAAAAGTTTATTTCTGATAAAGGATTATATGATAATTGTATATGTTTTAACATAGAGGAAGATGGTAAATGGAAGTGCTTTAGTTAAATGCTGGGCCACTGGAATTATATGGCAGGAAAAGAAGAAATGATGAGCCAGGGTTGACCAATTTATGTGGCAAGAAAAGTCCAGTTATGAATTTACAATGCCAATAGCTCTAACTAAAAAAATGCAAGGCCTATTGCATTGCAAATACTTGTTTTATTTAATGTTATGATAGATTGTCTGCTAATTACAGTCATATAAGAGTAACTACAAACATATCAAGAATAGAAGTAAACATGTCATAATAAATTAGAATTGTGCTATAAAATTATCAAAATAACATACAGTTTAGGGTCATATATGCCATTGTCCTATGGTATTGTCATACCCCCAGGATTTTGCTGCTCTGGGTGGCAAATTTTGCTACCATAAAAAGCGAAATTTAGGGTCCCATACCTCAGAATTCGCTGTACTTTTGTGGTAGGCAGAAACATGTGCCTGCCACATAAATACAGCATCACCTGGGCTTTGTCACTGAGGGAAACTGTACTATTTCTCAATCTGTAACCTCGCAGATTCTCTAGCACAGTGGCGTAAGGAAACTTAAAAGGGCCCCCCGCAAAGTGCCTGTAGGGGCCCCCTTCCCCTTGGACCCAGTCAGGTACCTGCTGCTGGTGCACAGTGTACTGTGCCAGGTGCAGCTGGAGCTCGGCACCCCCTCCCATTCCCCCCCTCCGCACCGAGGGGACTGCAGGGGCCTTTGTTACACTCCTGCTCTGGCAGCACAGAGTCTCAGAAAAAGGGGAGGGCATAAATTACAATATGGATCCTGGTATTTCTGGCATCAGATAATCTGTATTCCTTGCAGTTAGCACTGTACAAACATGTGCAATGCAACTGGTCTCGCATTTGCCCGAGTTACAGCTTTTCATATTTTAAACTCCTAACCTGACTTTTCTTGCCACATAAACTGAAAAGTAAAACAGTTTCAGATCAGCGAGCCCAGGGCCACCATGAAGCGTGACGGAGACACACAAAAGGAAACAAAAATAAGCTTGCAGTGAAACATAACGGCAAAAGTGCAATTATCCATCTAACTGGCAAAAGTGCAATTAGCCATGTAACAGGGTCGATGTCATGCAAAGCGCTCGACTACTGCCCAGCGAGATCACGCTGCCTGTGAAATAAAGAGAAAAGTAGTCCAGAAACCAAACGGAAAACACTGTTTATGTTTTCAGTAGTTGGCCAGCGCGCTCGAGGAGGGCTAAACATCCAAAAAGGCATGACGTATGCATTCCTTTCACTAATGAAATCAAGCGAATTTTAAAAGCCAAGCCCACGAACCAACCAGACTGATGGGTGAGGTTAAAAACCCATAAAGAGATTACACCACGGACAGTGCTTTGCGCTCAACTCTAAAAATGAAATATAAAAAAAGGAAGGAGAAATGCAGGTTGAACAGGAGACAGGGGGCACGTGAGGGAGAGGGACCAAGGAAGGGGAATAGGGGCAGCTCTTTCAGCAGGAAACAGAAGGCAGTGAGGCGGAATGAAGCCAGTTCTGTGTGAGGCATAGTGTGGTATGAGTCCTTCTGCACCACTGCACCTCCCAAGGAGGCTACCACGATCAGCTTGTCCCACTCCCAAGTGACAACAACCATCAGTAGCCCCTCCCCCACACGACAGGAACATTCAGTTTCCTCATGCACTCACTTTCTCCCTAAGGGGCTCACTCAGTCAGCTTGTTTCTCATACAGGTGAGTGCCACAATCAGTGACCCCCACCCACGTTCCTGGAGGCTGTAATGGACTGCCTGTATCAGTTCTTCACACTCCACAGCAACCACACCGGATACAGGCAAAATGAGCACCAGTTTCTCACCCTCACATGACCGCATCTCTGCTGGGTTGGGGTCAGCAATGATGTCCAGGAGCCCGCAGAGGCCGCAGGGGTCACACTGCAACATGTCAGGGGAGTTGCAGGGTAATTGCACAGGGAGGAGGATCTGCAAGTCACAGGCAGGCAACAGAGGACTTTTTCACCTCTGCTACCTGCTAGACCTTTGTATCGCTCTCTTTTACCTGCCGCAGCAGCAGAGCCAGTTAAAAGGGTGTCAACCCCCTCTTTTTTAAAAAAAATCAGATTATACAAGCACTTTTGTAGACATTGCAGGATTTTTACAAAATTGCTTATTTCACTTTTTTTTTTGCAAATCGCTAAATCACAATGTCCTGGAGGAGAAGTCTGTTTTGTGTTACCATCTTGGAGGGCACCCAGTGGCGTAACATAAGCCCTGCAGCCCCAGTGGCGCGGCCAGCCCCTGAGCTCTAGGGGGCCTCCTCAGCAAAAGTGGTAGGTGGTTCCATGATCTTTGCAAGGGGACTCTCTCCCACCAACACAAATTAAGAGCAATATTGTGAGGGTAGAGTTTTCTGATCATGATGAGTCCTTCTAAATGAGTTCAAGGACAGAGCAGAACTCTAAACCATGAAAGAATAAGGCACTGAAATAACACTAAGGATCACGGGGCAATCGTGACCAACAGAGTAAGGAATTGTGTATTAGGAATATCTAAGAACCTACAGACTGGGAGTGTGCATTATCTTATCTTTAGGATGTTTCATCACATGAGGCAGTTCGTCAAATAATTAGACTGGTGTATTTACCCACTTACACTAGGTGTGCACAACCAAGTCCATTGAAATCCACCAGAAACTAGAAATGAAGGTTCAAGGGCTCGTAGGTACTTTATGTTGCAATTGTTATCCTCTGCTTCTTCCACTTTAAAGCATCACAATAGGCCAGACTCTATCTGCAGGAGGGACATCTGATAGAGACCTCTAGTTGCAGATTCCTTACCTTAAAATTTGCCCCAGGCGTCAGACTAGATCCTGAGATTTTTTTTTTAGCAATACCCTTGCACGTCGGTAGGCGGCATCTTCCGACTCCGCGGCGTTGGTGGAGTCGTAGTCGGCGTGATAATGTCAGGAGTAGTACATAGGTGCCGCCTCAGTGCAGTGACATCAGTTTTTTTCTTTCTGCACCACGCGCTGATCTGGAGAGAGCTACTTTGGTCTCTTTATGACTTATTTTGACTGTTTTGTCGAGTTTTGAAGTGGAGTTTTTGGTGCGTCGAGGATGTACCGGAAGACTGGGTTCAAGCTGTGCAAGGACTGTCACCGCATGATGTCGGAGACAGATCTCCATCTGGTTTGTCTGTGGTGTCTGGAGCACGACCACAACCCGAAGTTGTGCTTTGAGTGCTGGGCCATGCACTCGAAGGCCTTGAGGGAGCGTTCCCTCAAGCTTATGGTGGCCTGGTGCTCAACTGTGAGTAGGCCCAGGTCCCCCTCGAGAGGAAGGACCCGAGACCGTTCGCAGAGCCACCACCACTCGTCTTCCTCAAAATCTTCGGGCACAGGTAAGAAAAAGAAGAAGTCGAAGCGGTCTCATCGCACTTCGACTTCGCCCTGTAGCCTGGCTGACGCGGGAGGAGCGTCGATGCTCAAGGCCTCTGTCCTCGAGCCTGCTTCTGGGTCCGCTCTGCGCTTCCCTGAGTTTCTAGGAGCCAGAGCAACCCCCGCCCAGCTTAAGGAATTCTATGAGGCCATGCGCCTCATCTTTGGGCGGACCGACCCCGATAGGGCGCCTTCGGCCCAAGGGGTTCGGTTGAGGGGCCTTCGGGTTCCGCACCGGTGGCTTCGGCTCCAGCCACCGAGGTCCCCTCCAAATCCACTTGCGGATCCACACCAGCGCCGGTCACACCACTGAGACCTTCCCCAGCGCCGGGTCGATTGTCGATGCTCCCGACGTCGACCTGATCCTTATCCCCGACGACTCAGAGTTGGAGCGGCTTTGCCCGATGCCACTTGTGTCTTCAATGGGGCCTACTCACCCCAGGTTGGATTTGGACCCTTTTTCCTATGGGTACAAATTCGGGGAAGGGTTGGAGGGGCCCCTGGACCCTTATGAATACCAGGATGACCCGTCTTTGGACTGGGCACAGGTATTGTGCAAGGCCAGTGGACTGGACACTTCTCCAGATGCTGGCATGCTGTCTCCTCCTACCATCGCTACAGGGGAGGGAGCGACCTATGCTATGGTGGTCAGTAGGGTGGCCGAGGTTCTTGGCCTTGAGCTACCTACTGTAGAGGTCAGGTCCAACCTCCTGACGGAGGTGCTTCAGCAAGGGGCTTCCACATCTGAGCCCTTTTTACCTTTCAATGAAGCCCTCACCGATATCCTTTTGGGTACTTGGTCCAAACCCAACACAGGGGCTCCTGTGAATAGGACTATACGACTATCGCACCCCTCCATCGTCCTGCTCTGAACAAACCTAAATACCTGTCCCAACACCCAACGCCTGAGAGTCTTGTCATCCAGGCTTCCTCTTCCTCGGGCGCATTCCCTTTCGCACCCCCGGATAGGGAATCAAAAAGGCTGGTACAATTTGGGAAGAAGTTGTTTTCTTCCTCCAGTCTTGCGCTACAGTCCTTAAACACTGCATACCTTTTGGACTGCTATACCCACTCACTGTGGGATACGGTTGCGCAAGTCCTGCTGCAGATACCAGAGGAGGCCTGTGCTATCATCTCCCAAGCTGTCAAGGATGGGAGAGATGCAGTGAAGTTCAAGATCCGATGTGCGCTGGACACAACAGGCTCTCTGGGCTTATCGGTTGCTATGACAGTAGACTTGAGACGCCACGCCCAGTTGTGTACTTCTGTTTTTTGGGGGATGTCCAACAGTCTTTCATGGACATGCCCTTTTATGGCTCCCGTCTCTTTGGAGACAAAGCGGACTCGGCCTTGGAGAGATTCAAGGATTCCCGGGCTAGTGCTTGGTCCCTTGGTCTTTCTGCTGCCCCTCGCCCCCAGCAGTCCGCTTTTCACCCCTTTCGTGGCCATGGAAGGGGCTCCCTGTTGTGTCCCCCACCCAGCCACTGTGCCACCCATGCTGTTCAGCCGCTGTGGGGCCAGGGACGCGGAATCCCACGTAGACGTGGGACAGGGAACCAGAGGTCTGCCCAGTCCACCTTTGCCCCCGCTGCAGCCTCCAAACCCTCCTAGTCTGTCCCCTCACTCCCATCCAGTTGGCGGCAGGATTCGCCATCACCTGCCGCACTGGGAATCCATCACTATGGACAGGTGGGTTTTGCAGATCGTTCGAAAGGGCTACTCCGTCCCTTTCGAATCTGCCCCACTGGCCATGCCTGCATCACTCCGCCAACTCCCGGAGGATCATTTGCCACTTCTCCGCCAGGAAGTCCCAGCTCTCTTGGCAAAGGGAGCTATAGAGAATGTCCCTGTGCCAGAAGTAGGCCGTAGTTGATATTCCTGCTTCTTTCTGGTGCCAAAAAAGGACAAGGGCTTACGTCCTATCCTAGACCTTCAGGACCTCAACTATTTCCTCAAGAAGGAGGAATTCAAAATGCTCACCCTGGCTCAGGTTCTGTCTGCCTTGGACCCAGCAGACTGGATGGTAGCGTTGGACTTACAGGACGCTTATTTCCACATCCCCATCCTGCCTGCCCACAGACGTTACCTACGATTCGTGGTAGGTCACGAGCACTATCAGTTTACCGTGCTCCCCTTCGGCCTTACCAGCTCCCCTCAGGTGTTCACGAAAGCGATGGCGGTGGTTGCAGCTCATCTGCGCGGGTTAGGGGTCTCAGTCTTCCCCTACCTCGACGACTGGCTGTTGAAGGTGGACTCACCCCAGAAAGTTTTCTCCCTCCTTCAGACTAAGGCGAGCCTCCTGCACATGCTGGGGTTCACTATAAACATGCCAAGTCACACGTAACTCCCTCTCAGACGCTCCCTTTCATCAGAGCTGTTCTGGACACAGTGCATTTTGGGCTTATCCTCCCAAAAAGCGAGTCCAAGATATTCAGGCTATGATTCCGATCTTTCAGCCACTTTCTTGGGTTTCGGTGGGACTGATTCTGAGGCTGCTGGGCCTCATGGCCTCCTGCATCCTGCTAGTGACCACATGCCAGATGGCATATGCAGGCTCTGCAGTGGGACTTGAAGTTCCAGTGGGCGCAGCATCAGGGAAATCTCTCCGACATGGTCCAGATCTTGGAGGGGACTGCAAAAGACCTGCAGTGGTGGCTTTCTAATCTGCATTGGGTCCATGGCAAAGCCCTCTCCCTTCCCCAACCAGATCTCTCTATCGTGACAGATGCATCGCTTCTGGGTTGGTTCGGAAACATGGGAGAGGCGGAGATCAGCCCCCCACATCTGTCCCATGAGGAGGCGAGACTCCACCATCTGGACCCAAAAAGAGTGTTCACGTTCTATCTTAATCGTCCCAAAGATTTCCGGTGGACGATCAACTCTTTGTCAGATATGTGGGTGCGAAGAAAGGGAAGGCGGTGCAAAAACATCCCATCTCTCGATGGGCTCTTTTTTGCATCATGATGTGCTACGCTTTGGCCAAGAAGCAACCCCCTGAGGGCTTGTGTGCTCATTCCACCAGAGCGACTGCTGCTTCCACTGCGTTAGCACGCTGAGTTCATGTCCTGGATGTCTGCCAGGCAGCTGCGTGGGCGTCCCTGCACACATTTGCTAAACACTACTGCATGGACAGTCAGGTCTGTCAGGATGGCTACTTTGGTTGTTTGGTCCTGCAGGACTTTCTAGTATGAACTTGGTTCGCAGTCCACCTCCGAGGATGGCATTGCTTGGGTATCTCTGCTAAGGTAAGGAAGCTGCAACTAGAAGTCTCTATCGGATGTACAAGTTACTTACCTTCGGTAATGAAATATCTGGTAGAGACATATTCAGGTTGCAGATTCCTTATCAACCCACCCATCCTCCCCACTTGCAAACTGATTTATAGGGACAGGGATTCCCCCTTCAGGTTCTTAGCTCTGGTGCACCAATCTCAGTGTTCTTAGCGGCTCTGCGCTTTGGCGTGGAAATTCGTTAAAAGAAACTGACATCACTGCGCTGAGGCAGCGTCTATGTACTACTCCCAACTTCATCACAGTGACAACGATGCCCACAGAGTCGACCGACGCCACCTACCGACGTGCAAGGGTATTGCTCGAAGAAAAATCTCCAGATCCAGTCTGACGTCTGGGGAAAATTCTAAGGTAAGGAATCTGCAACTAGAATATGTCTCTACCAGATATTTTGTTACCAAAGGTAAGTAACTTGTACTTTCTGCCATAATCCAGTGATATTGCATATAGAGCTGTTGGTCCCATCCTTAGTCTCACATATTTTTGTATCCTACAGATGCATCTCATACAAATGTATTAGATATGATGGGGGTTAATCCTGCAGTATGTATACGATAAGGTCAGATCTGGTTAGTTTGATATTTTCTTTTATGTCATTCTTTGTATGTTAATTTTCAACTAGAGGGACGAGTTGCAGAATAGTGAGACATGGTCCTTGGATCCAGGTTTTATAACCAATGTTTAAAGAATCAGATGGAGAAGTGTGGCACAATGGTTAGAGCAACCGACCCTGCTGCAGAGATCTGGCCTGGGACTAGGGTTCAGTTCCCACCTTGGCAGGTCTTGGGCTCAATTCCCTTGGACCAGATAATTCTTGCCTCAGCGCCTGATCTAATTAATGGGTCCCACTCTGTAACTCTGGGCAATAGCTTGCTTAATCTCCACAATGGCCCTGACAGTTCTTGGATGCCTGGCTTCACCCTGGGGGTTGCACAGGAGTGGGCACCTCACAGGGAAAAGCCAGGAGGGGTTCCACAGCGGTATGCGTACAGCGCCTTGGGACCCTAACAGGTGAGTAGTGCTCTATACAAGTGCAAAGTTCATGTTTTTAGATGTAATTGTCCAGTCTCCAGCTGTTTTGCGACTGCAGTTCTGACCAAATCCTGGGTGGTAATGTTACAGCTGCCGGTCATTATAGACCAGTTGTTGTTGTTGGCAAAAAGTGGAAATCATGGGTAGTTGGCAGGAAATTGATGACAGTTTTGTTAAAATTAACAACTGGTCCTAAGTGTCAAAGACTCTATACACAGTGGAGTGGCACTGTGCTGCACCCCTAGGATTTACCAGCTAAAGAGTGTTGTGCATCAAGGGCACACTTTTCCAAAATCCGGTCTAAATCGGAGGAAACACCTATTTGTTGGTCCAATCATAGAGATGCAAAAGGAGTATTTTTTAGAAAATTATTGCTTATGGTGAGAGCATGGCTAGGATATGGTAAACAATAGGATTCGTGATATTGCCCTCTCAAGCATTGGCAGCAATTTTAGATCTTTCCAGTCTTGGTGTATTCAGCAGAGATACATTACTTTGTGAAGTAATGGTCTTTGATGTCACATCATGTGGGATTGGTTTTTAGTGAGTCAGACAATCTTGCCCCCTGGCTCTTGAGGGTGTGCTGTTTCTATAACTCAGACAATCAATTCTCAGGGGGCTTCTGACTGATGAGCTGGTCATTAGATTGTTGCTTTTTGGCTCAGGAGAGTTGTGTGTGTGCGGCAGTATAAGCGCTCCAAGTGTCATTAGCTATACTTTCACATTTTTAAGCTAGAGGCAATATGTTACAGCCTTCGGCGCCCCGCATGAAGAATCTCATACACTTCACCCTCTCCAATGCTGTGATCGTACTGCTCCATTTGTTGATGTTGATACAACCTTTCTTTATTTGATTAGATTTGTCACTTTCTGCCTTTCCTGATGCTGAAGTAAACGTCATTGTCAGTCCTAGTGCTAAATTTTTTAGGTTTCTCTATAGCTTCCTTGTGAATAAAGTGGGTTACTAAGAATAATTTCTTACTGAGATGAGGTTCAAGGCTCACCTCTTGGATGCTCTTTAGTTTTGCCTCTATTCCCCATTCTACTGTAGTGTAGAACCTATATCATAGCTGGGTTGGCCATAAGGGACACCAGGAAACTCCTGATAGGCTGAGGACCAGTGGGCAGGACACTGTGGGTGGACAGAGAGATCATCTGCTTTTCAGTATGAAAAACAGCTTTGGGGGTTCACACAAAATGTTCCTATAGACCTGAATTTAGTTTGCCTCCTCAAATCCTTCCTGAGATGGTCAGACTCACTATCTCCATACTCTATGGATGTGGTGTGAACACATGTTCAAAAGGTTCTTTTAGCTCTCAGTCCACAAGTGGCGTAACAACACTTGAGGGCCCCCCCTGCAAAGAACATTGAGGGGTCCCTTTCCGGACTCACTCAGGAGCACCAATGCCAGGGTGATGTGCAGAGGCAGTCCCCTGGAGCTCTGGGGCCCCCTTGCACTGAGGGGGTTGCAATGTCTTTATTACGTCACTGCAGTGCACCACTGATTTAAATTCCTCCAACACATGTTCATACTGGTCTGTGAGAAGGTTCTTGCTGCTACTTCAATTTATGTCTGACAGCAATTTAAATTTAAATTGAGCTTCCTTTAGGGTCCTTGTAAAGTTACCAGGGGTTATTTTATTGATGTTTGTTTCAGTCCCTTGTGTGCTCTGGGCACCGTATTCCTGTGTAATACTACTTAGACTATTCAAATGAATGGGGATATGTGACTGATGGTCACTTTCATGGTGAATGTCCATGTGGAAATCATAAAATGGATAGAAAGTTTCACATTCCCAATATTTCAATTTGATCAGATGCTGTAACGTGCATGTGGAATTGGTCTTTTACTCATAGTGAGTTGTTTCCATAATCTCCAGTGTTGTTCTCCCCCAGTTGGTGTTATTACTGAATGCTGGTTTCAGAATAGGCCATCAGGTATCAGTCTGTCTATAATGCTCGCTGCATGGGGAGGAAGAATTCTGGTTTTAGAAACAGACATCCACACAAAAGATTCTCTATGGAATGGTGCAAGTACATGTTCTGTCTTTGAATCAGTTTGTGTTGCAAAACCCACTCATTGTCCTCTGCTGGGAGATGAGAATATAGAAATTGGTCAAGTTATAGTGGACATTTAGGGAGGTACTGGGTACCAATGAGGAGGTTCTAATTGCTAATATGAAGGTAGGTGAGTAGGTGGTCTTGCTAATGACCCCATGTCTTAAATAAAAACAATTGAACAAGCTTCCACACAGACCCTGGACAGCTGAATTTGTATAAACTAACTCACAGGATTGGAATGGCCACGGCTTTGACTAGTGCAACATTGGTGATGTAATATCCTGTAAGAGATTGTGAAGCTGCAGCGGTTGCAAAACCAAGATGTCAAAATGTATCTCAACCTACAGCAATCAGCCTGCATTAGCCCAGCCTCCGAAGTATTTTATTGGCTTCATGTGACACAAAATAGAAAATGTGATCTTCTCCGCACCGTTTTAAAAGGTCTAGAGGGCCGTGGCTCCAAAACACTTCATCTTAATTTCAAAGCTATTTGCCTAACCTTAGGTTAAGATTGAGCAAGGCAAAGCTGATCCCACAGACCAGATTCAAGCTTAGATCATATGAAAGGAGATCTGTCTAAGTGCTAGTTGTACAGCTCTGAGGCACCCATACCTTATAGAATGCAAGAAAATATTGACGACAAACTCCATCACCAAGGTATGCACATCCTAATGTGAAATAACTGGAACAACTTTCTCATTCGGAAAGCCACAGGACACGGACAAAGACATTGTGATCTTCTGAGAAGCTAGGAGTGTAGTGTACGTCATCAGATCCCCAATACACATTTTCATGAATCCACAATCACCTGGAGAGCCTGACCTACTTTGTGATGAGTTAGAAAATATTCTCCTGTCATTGGCTGACCCATAACAAGGTTATAACTGTAAGGAAGTTAATGTACGAGTGTGAATGAGAGTTGTTATACCAGGGATCTCGGTCTTGAGGAAAGGAACAGACCCACTAGTAATGGATAAGAAGCTGGGGAAACATGTAGACTTAAGAGGCAAGGGATCTGTTCCAACCTCTACATTCCCTAATATTGGGTTTTCAAACATCCCACAGTAATATGCACAGAATAAATTATAGAGGAAGAGCTGTACTGTAAGGGTTTTTTAACATTGTGTGTAGATCCCTGACCTCAGTGGTGAGCTCATCAAGTGGTGAGCTCATCACAACCACCTAGGTGCTCTTGTTCATAGCGACGAGCCCATCTGCCCTCTAACAGACTGTCAGGTGGATGAGATAACCCTATCATGAAGCATGCCACCTAAATTAGTGTGTAATAGTTCATGTTAGTTTCTTATGAAAGACCTGACACACTTGAATAAATGTGAATCAACTTCATACCATGGGTAACCACCCCATGACCTTTAACAAGGTAACCCCAGCCAACTTTGTCACCATAACAGGGGCAGCCAATGAGAGGAGGCAGCGGGATCTTCATTTTTTTCTGATGTGAAGGCTCCAGCTCCTTCCTGAGTTATTGTGCTTAAAAATATCTCCACCTGCTAGTCCTGCGTTCACCGCCGCAGCATGGTAAAGGCCTTATTGAATGTTTGAATGTGTGTATGTATAAATGTACATGTATTTGCACGTGTGCTGTGAACCAGTGAGTGTGTATGTGTGTGTGAATGGATAGATGTGAGTATGTGCATGCATGTCTGCTTAAGAATGGATGGGTGTGAATATATGCGCATGTGTGTGCTTGTGAATGGATGGGTGTGAGTATGTATGCTGTATGACAGAACAACGCATGCCATTACCGTGCATTCCTTTACAATGCAGGTTTTACACCACATGTATCACTACAATGCATGTCTTTGCCATGCATGTCATTAGCACGCACGCTCACAGGGGTGAATTATAAGTACCATTTACCAAGCATACCATTACCATGTATACTATTACCATGTTCTAGATGGAAAAAGTTACATTACTAGTAAAACAAAATCCAGTATAAATCGACCCAACACAATTAAAAAAGCCCTACAGGAAATGTTCATGCACATTTTGTATAATAAATTAATATTTCAAAATACATATGAACATTGAAACAATTAATAAACAGTTCTACATTTTTTCCATCTCTACATTAGTCCTTCCTTCATTTCAACCACATCTATGTACATTGTCCCCAACCAGGATGTCTGTTGCAAATTGTAAAGAAGGTCAAAAACATTTTTTCACACCAAACAAATGAAATATAGGTTCAGTCAGAATCTAAACCACATTGAAACAACACATTCCAAAACATATTTGATTATGAATTATCGAATACACCAAAAAAATGTATACATTCAGCCATCCACCATTTTGTGCTCAGTGGTACACTGACTTCAGTCATAATCACACACACCTGGGAGAGAACGAAAGGAGGCCAGATTGTTGTTCACACACTGCTATCTATCCACACAAGTAAGTACAATGTTCACATTAAACATCCTTAATGTTACGCAGCCAAATCCCCAAAACAATTATTAATAACATTGTTCTTTTAATTTCACACAGATTATTCAGAATAGCTCCACAGCTTATTTCAACTAACTTTACTGGAGTCCTAACTATGGGCCTGATTATGAGTTCGGCGGACGGGAAAACCTGTCCACTGATCTTCCAATGGG
This sequence comes from Pleurodeles waltl, assembly GCF_031143425.1. Lineage (NCBI taxonomy): Eukaryota > Metazoa > Chordata > Amphibia > Caudata > Salamandridae > Pleurodeles > Pleurodeles waltl. The sequence goes on along the minus strand of NC_090449.1, from coordinate 1,008,868,264 downwards.
GAGGTTGCTGCCTTACTGGCAACCTCCCCGCCGGACCTATTCTGACTTTGCCGCTGGGCTGATGGGCAGAAGCCAGGGTTTCCGCCAGTCAGACCAGTGGGAAAGTGGCAACAGCATTGTTGCCGACTCGTAATCGAGCTGGTGGCAATGCTGTAGCCCGCTGTCTGCACAGCACTGTGAGCATTGCGAGGGTGCTGGGCAGGGGGTGCGTGCAGCTTCGTCCTGGCTGATTCCGATCTCAGCCACCATCAGCCCATCACCGATCCTGGCAGAGACGGCGGTACCCTGGCGGTTGGACCGCCGGGTCGTACCGCCACAGTAGCAGCAGCGGCCCTGACCACCACCATGAGACTGACGGTCACGGTCTAGTGACCGCCAGACTTGTGATGAGGGCCTATGTAAGTTAATCTACAAAGGTTTTTTTGATTTAAAAAAATAGAATTAACCTATAATTTTTTGTAAAAAACAACAACATTGCATGACAGGTATTGAAGTGAATAATTACTATTTTAACTCTGTCTGACTGCTTCCTTCAGGGAAGGTGCTGGACAGTGTCTGGGGGAAAAATTACTATTCTAACTCCACCAGGTACTTACCTCAGAGAAGGTGCTGGACAGTGACTGGGGCAAAATTACTATTTTAACTCCATCATATACTTACCTCAGGGAAGGTGCTGGACACTGTCTGGGGGGGCAAAATTACGATTCTAAGTCCACCGGATACTGACCTCAGGGAAGTTGCTGGAAGGTGACTGGGGGGGAAATTACAATTCTAACTCCACCGGGTACTTACCTCAGGGAAGGTGCTGTACAGTGACTGGGGGGCAAACTCACTAATGTTTCACCACCACCAAATACTTACCTTTTACCCCCCAAAAGTCTCTACAAACCAAAAAACTGTTTTGGGAAACTCCAATTGGACAAAAACAAGTTGATCAGATTCTATTAAAAACACTGCATACAAAGATTAAAACATTTTCAGGTAAATATTCTGTTAAAATATATACATAACCAAATATTAAAGCTTTCTTTTTTACAAGCTTCAAAGAATAAAACCCATGTTATTGTTATTTTTTCTCACGATTAAAACCAACAACATTACAAACAACCATAAAAATCTATTTTCTTTTAACAGGTACATTGGTGAAAATTGTAAATAAACCAGAGAGGTTTGCTGTACATCAATCAATTGACCTCTCTTTTTTCAAATTTCTCAAAAGATCGAAGTGGAAACCAGGGAAAAACCAACAATCCACCAAATGTGAAAAAAAACAATCCAGCCACTGAAAAAAACAAAACAAAAAATCACCAAGCAACAAAAAAAACTGTTTAGGAAGCCATAAAACCCGTCTCAGGTAAATACACAATAAAATGCAATTCCTAACCAACTATAACAACTTATTTTCCAACAAGCATTAAAGAATAACATTTAAAATGCTCTCATTTTCCAATGGAGTAATAACTTTTTTTTCAGCCTCAGCACGGTATCTCTATTAATCAATCAATTCTTTATCCTTCAACATGTACATTGTTCACATACACAACAAAGCATAGTTTTAGACTATAACATTCAAATTTATTATATATTTACAGATCACTGCACAATGGCAAACAGAAACCAGGCTAAGTATGTCCAGTCTTGGAAAGGAAATAGGGCACTGAAATATGGTGGCTTTCTTTATTGTAAGGAAAGACTAACTGGGCCCTTGAGCCATTGGAGGTGTGTGCAGTATTTTTCAACCCTTTGCAAAGGCAGAGTGGTTACTCTGGGTGACACTGTCGAATGGACCACAGAGCATAACCGTTCTTTCTCTGCAATGAAGATTGCAGTCAGAGAAAATGTGCAACAAATAAAACTGATAGCTTCAGCCTCTAATCAACCCTGCAGCTCAGTTTTGAGGGGGGTAGCCCACAACATCCCCACGCATATAGCAAGAAGTATGCCCAGGATACCCAGTTTGAGGAGAATGGTGAAGAGGCAAAAACAGGCACATAATACCTAAAGAGAAATTAACAACCCCCTGAACTAACAGTTTCTTATACTAATGAACCTTTCTTCCTCTGTGACAATGAAAACCCTCTCAAAAGAATACCATTATTCAGCACAACCCATTACTTAGTAACCCTTGAGAATAGTGAAATGTCACACTATTCATGCTAACATAAATCACACAATTGTCCCATTAGTGTACAATGTACTGCCTGATAAGCAATCCTCAACATAGACTGAATTTTTATCAGTTAAAAGAGCCACAACTATGAATGAAAGTCCTAAAAAGGCTATAATTGACTTTGAATTGAAAATAATTATTACTATAATTAAAATGTACCCTGAAACCCAAATTAAAGGATTTTTTTTCACTTTTCCTAGGCAAATTGGCATAAAATTTAAAAAAACATCCTTAGTTGAAGAGTGCATATCAAGCAGTAAACTACAGTATGAGTTGAGATTTGTGTTTTGTACCCTCTGAGAGTGTAAATGCGTTCTACAAATCAATTACAGATTCTGAATTGTTTACTCAAAACGAGGAAAAAATGGCTCTAATCCTAAATTACTTTGAGGACACATGAATTGTCCATCTAAGAAGATTGGGTCACAGCAGAAAGCCAAGGTTTCCCACTGACTGGTGGAACTGTTACTCAACCTGCTTAAAGGGTGGTGCAAAGACAAACACTGCCAAATGGAGATGGCACAATTCTTTTAAACATCAGTTGGGAGATCTCACAATAACCTTTATAATTTCTTGGAAATTTTGAAGAAAGAAGAAAGATTCCAGGAAGTGGAAATGGCATAGTCCTAGTCAAGTAGTCTGAACCCTCATGTTTCAAAAGGTAAAGAAATGTCTGAAAGACTATTGGCCAAAATCCATCAATTTTCTTTGATGAGAGCTGCAATCTACCTGGACTATACTGCAAACATCTTACATGTCCAACATATACTAACAACCTGTATAATTACTTGCCTGTTTTACCCACACTTACTAATTATTTTTTTTAACAAATTTAAAGAATAAATAGAGTTCCTTCCTGTAGTTTTCTTCTTTTTTTCAACTCCTGGTGATATTTCCATACACCTGCCACCAAAAGTCTTAAGTAGTTCACTAATCAAAAGAGTAAAACCATCATCCACAGCCCAATTCCAGAAACTTTGTTTGCAAAAAAATATTCTCCAAAGCTCCACTGATTGACAATCGACAAAAAATAGAAGCAATTCTAAAACCAAAATACTGAAAATACTTTAAAGTTTTAAAAGCATTCCAGAAAGCACAATACATTTGCAAAACAAAATTCCCAGAATTTTTCCATTGGAAATCCATCCACAAATCTTGAGTTGCTCCAGAAACTATGTGGGCTTTGCATTGAAAATATGGCTCCATAAAACTTTTTTATTTTAAATCTCCAAAGCTCCACAGATTGACATTCCACAAAAAGGTAAAACACAAAAGCAATTCCAAAACAAATTCCCAAGTGTACAAAAAAGTTTTAAAAGCATTCCAGAAGGCACATCCAATCTCCAAAAATAAATTCCAAGAAAAAGTCCAATAGAAATCCATCCACGAATCCTGAGGCCCTCATTATGAGTCTGAATGTCCTTGGTCCGCCAGACTCGCGGTGGTAGTCTTACCGCCGCCGGGCCGGCGGTTACGACTGCCATATTACAACTTCAGCAGTTTGGCCAAAGCCAAACCGCCTTAACGCTGCCCATACCACCAGGACCGTCAGACCGCTGGGCCGAAGGTGAACACCTCCAGCCCTGTAGTAGCCATAATAACGCTATTGGTATTCCGACTCGGACTGCCAGCACTGGCGGTCTTTTGGCACCTGCGGCTTCGGTGGTCTTGCGAAAAGACCGCCGAAGTCGTAATGAGCACCTGAGTTTCCTCAGTACCTACATGGTCTTTGTCTTCAAAATTCACAAAACTTTTTTTTTTTAAAGCGAGGCTAAAAAAGTGAAATGTTACTTTAATTCCAAATAAATTTTAAAAAATTCAAACCATTTTTTTAACCTTTTTAAATCCTAATTTGAAAAAAAACAATCATCTCGATATGGGCACACAAACACTACCTGCATGGGGATGTTAAAAATAAACAGCTATATCTTAAGAAAAAGTTAAGTAAACTTATCTTACCTGACTGCAGCTCTCCCCTGCATAAAGCTTGACCGCAATGCTCCACTGACAGAAACAAACGCAAAACCGCTAACGTCAAGACTGAAAGTAAAAAGAAAAAAAGATCGACATTTCCTATTGAAGTCACTAGAAAACCGTGAAAAAGAAATTTAAAACTTATAAAAAATATTTGTTATTCATTTTTTAAAACAACTGCTATATTATTGAAAGATGTTATATTATTTGGTACTTAATACAAATTATTTTGACAACATTATGAAATATATCCATACATTTTTAAATAATCAACATGGTGTGGTTATTTACCTTTCTAATTAAAAATAATACAAAATGTTTAATGTTTCTAAATTTTATTTTTAATGTTGTTTTACTTTAAAAATATTTAAGATTTTTACAAAGTATTACTCATTTTAAAATTAATTATATTATTCAATAAATATTAAATGTATGTTGATAAATTAATACGCTGGTATTAAAATTAATACCTGAGTATTTATACACTTCCCGACCCTATACCCCTATATCGCTTGCATCCCATCCCTGAAGGTGTGTGTTACATTCTTAGAAATAATTTAAATACATATTTATATTACTTTAAATCATATTTTGAATATTTAAAAATGAATGTTCAGTATTAAAAGTAATACCTGAGTATTAATACATGTCTCTACCCAATACCTCAATATCCCTTGCATCCCGCCCCTAAAGGTGTATGTTACAGCCTCAGAAATATATTTAAAATAAGATATTACTTTATATATTTTAGTATTTATAAATTAATATTCGGGTATAAAAATTAGTACCTGAGTATCTCCCACCCCACACCTCTACATCCTTTGCATCCAGTGTGTGATACCCTTAAAATAATTTAAATTAATAATTAAATACTTTAAGACATATATTGCAATGTTCATAAATTTATACTGAGATATTAAAAGTGATACCTGAGTATTAATAGACTTACTTTTCCAACCAATTCACCAATATTCCTCGTGTCCCATCCCTAAAGCTGTGCGTTTCATCCTGAGAAATGCTTTAAGTAAATTATTATATTATGTATGTAATATATTGTATTATTATATGAAATAATGCTCGGGTGTTCAAACTATTACCTGAGTATTAATAGGCTTGCTCACCAATGCCCCTATATCCCTGTCACTAATATGTGTGTTACACCCTTAAAAGGAATTTGAATAATAATTATGATACTTTAAATAATATATTTTAATGTTTGTAAATTAATACTCAGCTATCTAATCTCATACCTGTGAATGTTTACTCTTCCCCACCCAATATCCCAAAATCCATTGTATCCCATCCCGAAAGGTGTGTGTTACACCCTTGTAAATATTTTTAAAACTAATACCATTACTTGAAATCACATATTTTAATGTCTATAAATTAAAACTCAGGTATTAAAATTAATGCCTAGGTATTAATACACTTCCCCACCAAATATCCTTATATCCCTTGCCGCCCATCCCCAAAAGTTATATATAATAATATTGTCAAAATAAAATGCAATATATATTAATATTTACACATTAATACTCAGGTATTAAAACAAATTTTTAATTACAAATATTATTATTATACAAATTAATATACGATATACTTACCTACATACTCAGGTAACTAATTATCCAGTAATACGTGGTAAAAGCATGATGCGTGGTTAAGGCATGCATTGTAACAACATGTCTGGTAAAGGGGTTTGAGTGGTAGTGACATGAGTGGTTAAGACTTATGCGTAGAAGTACTGTGTGGTAAATGTATTGCGTGGTTAAGATTGTTTTGTAATGGTTGTTTCTCGAGTATTGGAGTGTGTATGTTTGTGAATGAAGTGTGTGCTTCCGGAATCGTGAAAGTTAGTGTGCGCCTGCCCCGCTATGCTTCCAAATTATCACCCCTTGGCATGGCTGGCAAGGGTTGTTCATTTGTTCTATGTGGCTTCCACTGGAACACTTTAGTGTGAATAACTGAATCGAAATCTGACTATTACTGCTGTGATGTCACAAAGTGGTTAACCACTATTCTGAGGTCATCCTGTAGAAGCACTGGTTTCCCCTTTATTCTGCCACCTCACCTGGGTCCACGGACACCTGAGAGCGACTCCGGAATGGTGGTTTACAGTCTCGATTGCTTTCTCCCACCTACGATGAGTTACTACAGACCTGCAGGGGGTGGAAGAATCAGAGTGGAGCTGTTCTGGTGTCAACCACCCTCTCCTCTGCCACGCAGGTCTGCAAAGACACGCACTGAGGAGAAACGAACCACTGACGGCGCAGCACCGGCCACAAACACTTTCAGTGTGAGAGCAGAAAGGGGCATATTTAAAAGCACCTAGTGCCACTGGAGCATCACTTTTTGTGATGCTCTGGTGGTGCTGTACACTGCGCCGTGTTTACAAGGCAGTGTCAAGCCACTTTTTGTGGCTTATCGCCACCTTGTAGATACGGCCCCCTTCACATGCACAATTTGCGTGGAAGGGGCGTGCAATGGGTGTTGCTGTGGGCGTTCCACAGCAACACCCATTGCATTTTGATGCTGCCCCAGATTCACAAGATTTCTTAAACCTGAGTGTAGTGTTGCCGCATCCTCGTGACTCCTGTTCTACGTCTCGAGCTCGTGATAGAGAGGAGCTCGAGACACTCTGAGTCAAGAGGACGGTTGAGCCGGTAGCTGCGACATCGCAGCGGTCTATATGTTGATTAAAAGATCTTTACCTTACCTACACTTGTAGTCATGATTACTACAAGTATTTCTGGCGACGAGTAGACCGCTGCATCGGACCCATTTTCCTCGTCAAAACCAAGCAGGAAGTACAGCTAGTAATAATAACGTCAATCTGAGCTCATGATTGGTTACTTATTTTTGTTTTCAAGAAGAGCTGAAGCAGTTACTTTGAATTTTTGGTCCAACTCTGCCATCTCATGGAATTAAGAGGTACTGCACTTTGAATTTAAGGAGGAAAATAATTTTTGACAGTTCGTTTTTTTTGTTTGCTGCTTATATTACAAGGAAACTTCAGTGTTCTTTTAACTGTGATCTGCTGTGGATCTTATATTGATACTGGCGTAAAAGTAAAGAAGGTTAAGTAAAAATTGTGGCTGGGTTTCTTCAGCTTTCATTGTCTTCTGCGTCACACACCCTGTGATATTACTTACCTTCTGCACTTGTACTGTTTTAAGAATGCAGTCTGTGAATCCACCTCCATTTTTTTTGGAAACACCGGGTAACCCTCCAATTCCATGGAAAAATTGGTATGATGCATTTGAGATGTACTTAGGAGCAATTGGTGCAGCACGCTTCCGTCCTGAAATAAAAATTTTTATTTTACTCCATTCCTTGGGATTTGAAGGGAGATCTGTTTTTAAATATCTTCCTGCCTTGGTATTGGAAGAAGGAGAAGAGATTGATGAGTATGCCGAAACAGTAAAAAAATTGGAACTGAGGTTTGACATACAACCCAGTTTAGTCGTTATTAGACACAAGTTTTTCAAAAGAGAACAAAATCCTGGTGAAGACGTGGATACCTTTGTATCAGCACTGAGAAAACTTGCAGCTAATTGCCAATTTCAGGCGTTTAGTGACCAGCTGGTCAGAGACCAATTTATTGCTAAATGCACGGACAAGACTATCCAACAAAAACTTCTTTCTTTGAGCAATCCGTCACTGGATGAGACATTACGATTGGCAAAGAGCATTGAGACGTCTAAAGTGTCTGTGAAGGAACTGGAAACCAGAACGACAGAAAATATAGGATTGGTGAATTCTCAGGATGGAAAAATGTTAAAGTCAACTAAGACTTTTTCCAAACCATTTTTTAAGCAAAGCAACATTTGTTTTCGGTGTGGTAATCTGAACCATATTAAGAGTGGCAGAGGATGTCCTGCTAAGAATGCCACATGCAGGAAGTGCAACAAAGTTGGACACTTTGCCAAAGTGTGTCAGAGTGGCACAATGAGTGTTGGTTATCAACAGGGTTCAGGGGGGTTTCCAAATGGTTCAGGGGTGGCGTATGTTACAGAAGTAGATGATAATGATGTAGATAGAATCCAAGAAGAATTCAGAGACATGGTGATGATTGTCACAGAGGATCACATAGTAACTGGAGATCCTACTAGGTGTGTGGATCCTTATGTTGAAATTGATGTTGGTGACAAAGTGATCAAACTTTTGGTGGATTCTGGAGCTCGGATCACAATGATTACTCAAGAGCTGTGCAAGGAGGTTTGGGGAGAGAGAACTCTCTGTGCACCTGACAGAGCACCTGTCTCCTATGAAGGGAGAAAGATTGAATTGGCTGGTTATTTCGAAGATGTACTTGAGTTCAAGGGAAGAAGAATTTTTGGCAAAGTTTATGTGGCGATAAAGGGACTAAACATTTTAGGTTGGTTCCATCAAGGTTTATTCCAAATGGTTTTGAGGCCAGGCACTAAGGAACAGGTATCTGTTGTAGAATCAGGTGATTATGCAGCCAGTCTGATAAAGGATTTTCCTTTGGTGTTTTCTGAAACGTTGGGCACCATTGAAGGATTTGCTCATGTGATAAAAGTAAAAGAAGGAGCCATTCCAGTGAAACACAAATTTAGGAGTGTACCATTCAGTGTGAGAGACAAATTGGAAAAGGAGTTGAAGGACTTGTGTATGAAAGGTATCATTGAACCTATAGATTCCTCTTTGTGGTTGTCTCCCTTGGTTATTGCAAGGAAGAAAAATGGCGATTTGAGGGTATGTGTGGATTTGCGCAGTTTGAATAAACATATTTGGGTAGACTCGCATCCTTTACCTAATATTACGGAAATGCTGGCTACTATTGGTGAATCAAGATGGTTTTCCAAGTTGGATCTAGCTACAGCATATCATCAGATTGTTCTAGACCCGGCCTCAAGGCATCTTACTGCTTTTGTTTCACCTTTAGGCACATTTCAGTATTGCAGGATGCCTTTTGGGTTAGCCTCAGCAGCAGCTGTTTTTCAGCGAGTAATGTCTCAGATGTTAAAGGACATAAAAGGGGTAGCTGTATTTCAAGATGATGTGTTGATCCGTGCAGCGTCCAAAGAGGAACATGATCACATTGTAAGGAAAGTGTTAAGAATCATGCAGGAGAAAGGAGTGGTTCTAAAAAGTGAAAAATGCCAATTTTTGCGTAATAGAGTCGAATATTTAGGACATGTTGTTTCTGAACAAGGGATTGAACCCAAACCAGGGTTGGTCAAAGCGATTATGAATGCTTCTCCACCATCAGACAAAACAGGATTGAAGTCTTTTATTGGTTTGTGTGAATTTTATTCACGGTTCATGAGTGATTACGCTACTAAAACTAAACCCTTAACGAATTTGTTAAAGAAAAATGTTGTTTTTGTTTGGAGTAAGGATTGTCAGGAAGCATTTGAGTGGATTAAGTCACAACTAGTTGGGCCTAAAATCCTGAAACCTTTTGATCCAGACGTGCAGTGTATCATAACTGTTGATGCAAGCAGTTTCGGTGTGGGTGCTGTGTTGACTCAGGTGAAAGAAGGTACGGAAAAAACTTTGGGATATGCATCAAGAGTTTTGAGAGGGTCTGACTTAAACTTTTCTGTTATTGAGAAAGAATTGTTGGCATGTTGGTGGGCTATAAGGAAGTTTCATCCGTATATCTGGGGAAACAAATTTGTGTTGTGCACAGATCATAGTCCTCTTATTCCTATTCTGACTGGAGACAAAATCAGAGAATCAACACCTCACATTTGTAGATTGGTCACAAAATTATTGCAATATGATTTTGAAGTCCGTTATGTTCCAGGTAACAAGAATGTTAGAGCGGATTTTCTATCCAGATTTCCTCTGGTTGAGGATGTGAGTGTTGGTGAGGATGAAGATGAAGATGATGTTGATAATTGTTTTATAGCAGCTGTTGATCTGGAAGATATGTGCGCAATAAGTGAATGTGAGTGGAAAAGGGAATTGGCGAAAGACTTGGTGTTGGCTCAAATTGTGAAATTTATAAAAGAAGGGTGGCCCAGAGTAAGAAATGTACCTATTCAATTTCAAACTTTTGTCAAGGTGTCAGGTGAAATGTCAGTTGAGGATGGCGTTCTGATGAGGGGTGAGAGATTTGTTCCCCCGGAGAGCCTGAGGAAAAGGATAGTTGCTGCTGCGCATGAGGGACACTTGGGCAGGACACTTACCAAGCGCAGATTACGTGAAACGTTTTGGTGGCCTGGAATGGACCATTGTGTTGATGTCTGTGTGGATGAATGTGTGATTTGCAACAGTTGTGAAAAGGGGCTCAAGGTGAGGACTCCACCGTTACAACCTATTGAACTACCCGCTAGGCCTTGGGAAAAGCTGGGAATTGATCTTATTGGTCCTTTCTATGCTTTGCCAAGTCCATGTAGATTTGCTGTAGTCTTAATTGACTACTATTCTAAGTGGCCTGAAATCAAGTTTATAGGTGAACCCTCATCAAAAAATGTAATTGAATTCTTGAGAGATGTATTTCTACGGGAGGGGTTCCCTTCGGCCATTGTTTCTGACAATGGTGTGCAATTTGTTAGTCAGGAATTTAAAGAATTTTTACTAGAAGGTGATGTTAAACACATAAGGAGTTCACTATATCATCCTCAAACCAATGGCCTTGTAGAGCGCATGAATCGAGTGTTGGGGAATTGTGTACAATGGGCTATTGCTAACAAGTCAAATGTTCAAATTTCTGTACGTACTATGCTTTGGTTTTCTCGCACAATCCCCCATTCTTCTACAGGTGTTTCTCCATTTTAACTGTTGCGTGGAAGGAAGCCATCTTCAAGGATCTGTCCCGGTTGGATGTCTAAGTGGGTGAAACAAAGTGATATGAGTGTAATTGATGATACTGTCAGAAATAATGTCCGGAGGGCACAATTAAAGCAGAAGGAATACTTTGATTTATCAAAGAGGGTCTACTCCCATGAATTTGAAGTAGGGGACAAGATTAGAATCAAACTTCCTGTTCACAGGAAGAAAGGAGAAAAGAGATTTTCAGAACCCTTGATAATTGACAAAGTATGTGGTAATGCTGTTAGGGTTAATTTGCGGAATTGGTGGAATGTTGACAGGGTAGTTAAAGTCAAGGAAATTCCTAATAAAATGTGGAAGTCTGATCATTCTATGGAATGTCTGAACAAACCATCTCACAGTGAACCAGTTACTGATGAAACGAATCCAACGGATGTTGATAAAGTCGTTTTTGAACATTATGTACGCAGGAGTGGCAGACAAAGAGTGAAACCTTTGAGATACCGTTAATTCCGTGACATGTATTTGAGTTATGATTTTGGTTTCATCTTTCTTCATAATTTGTATCTTTAAATTTATTTTTATTTCTTTTGTTGTTATTGTTTTTCTGTAGACTGTTATCTTATTGAGTAATGGTTAAATTGTGATTTACTCGTTTGTAAGGAAAGAGGATAATGTAGTGTTGCCGCGTCCTCGTGACTCCGGTTCTACGTCTCGAGCTCGTGATAGAGAGGAGCTCGAGACACTCGGAGTCAAGAGGACGGTTGAGCCGGTAGCTGCGACATCGCAGTGGTCTATATGTTGATTATAAGATCTTTACCTTACCTACACTTGTAGTCATGATTACTACACTGAGGCAGCGCCAAAATCTACCGCCACATCAGGGGTGCCCTTAGCATGGCACAACGTGGAGGAATACTTTTATTCCTCCTCGTTTTTTGTGTTTTCCATGTGTGTTGCATTCTGCAGCACACATAGAAAGAGCAAAAGGCCATGAATGGCTATTTATGTGCAGGAAGGTGTCCTTTTCTGCACATAAACAATCATTCAAAAATGACGATGTGATACTTCTATGTCTGCTGCATTCTGCAGCACACATAGATGCAAAAAATGACGATGTGGTACTTCTATGTCTGCTGCATTCTGCAGCAGACATAGATGTGCCAAATCTCCATTGTAAATTGTTTATGTGTAGGAAGAGACACCTTCTGTCCCTTCCTCCACATAAACAATCATTCCCCTCAAAGCAGACACCCTTGCACTATGGTGCAAGGATACCTGCGTTGGCACAGGTAGCTAAATTTAGCACCTGTGCAGGGGAAACACAGGGGTGCCCTATATTTTGGTAAATACTGCGCATCCCTGCGTTTCTAGACTGATGCTGCGCGGCACTGCAAATTTTGAAGCAGCACCACGTAGCACCACTTTTTTGTAAATTTGGCCCATAGTGTGGCATTGAGCTGGGTGCGGCAAGACTGTAGAGGGGGCCACAGGAAACCATTATTCTGCAATTTTCATGGGGGGGGCGGTTGGTTGCACAGATGCAGATTTGGCGGGAGGCCAGGTATGTTTTTTCTTTAGTTTTATTTAAATCATATATACCAAAGCTGGTCTGCTGCAGCATATATGTTGGATGCAGGGGCAGATGAATTTTGGGGAGTGGAATATACAAAATAAAATTACAGATGGAGGTACTGTGACTACAGGAAAGATGGTCACTCGTGTTCTGAGTGACATCATAAACAACTCAAGATTGTCTCTTTGATGTCACTCAGAACCCCCGTGGTGAATAACATCCCCATTATTCACAGCTGCACGTCTATTATTCTATGTGTTAAAGCCACATTTAAAGCCTAAAATGGTTAAGAAACTCGAAGATGGGTTCATTAGCTGTGGATCCTCCTGGTCCACCCACAAAGTTTCCTATTATAGTCACCAGGATCGGGGTATCCTTCAAGAACGCAAGAGGATGAAACCATCCTCAAAAGCTGTGAATTACCCTGGAGAACCCCTAGGTACTGCAGGTGCCATGGCACTGAGGGCTCACATGAAGGATACAGGCCTCTCCTGGCTTAAAAGGTGGGAGAGATCTGGAATGTTCCAGCAAAACTTTTCATCTACAAGATCAAACGTGCCACCATCACTGGTTTACAGTTCGACAGCAGGATGATGTCTTGATGGGTACACATATTATTAGCATCTATTTTCAAACTTTCATTGAGCCATTGACCAGCTCACCACCTACAAGCAAAGAGAAAATATGAGCATGATGATACAGTCGCTTGTTGCCGGAGCGTGTGTGCAGTGAGTGGCCCACTACTACTCATGTTTAGGTGCCAGCAGGTGCCCCACTGGAAAAGTGCCAGCTTCTAAAAATTTCAGATCACACACTGTTCTTTTTCGAGGAAATCCCTTCTGGATGCATTAGTTCCCTGAGCCATCTGATCTAGTGATGAATTTTAGAATCATCAAGCATCCAGCACATCCTTTCTTCCTGATCTACATCTTCTCTTCCTCAGAAACCTTTTTCAGACACTAAGCAGCCCTTGACAATTATAAACACTGTGGATGACATATTGTCCAATGGACGGGTCAGAATGAGGAGTGGGTAATAGGGACATCTTCACTACAGGTCTGAGAGGGGGGCGTAGGGAGACCAGGGCCCATATTTATACTTTTTGACGCTAAACTGCGCTAACGCAGTTTAGCGTCAAAAAATTTAGCGCCGTCTAACGCCATTCTGAAGCGCCATGCGGGCGCCGTATTTATGGAATGGCGTTAGCCGGCGCTAGCAGACCGGCGCTGCCTGGTGTGCGTGGAAAAAAACCACGTAGACCAGGCAGCGCCGGCGTAGGGGGAAAATGGCGTTAGGGCGTCTTAAAATGGGGCAAGTCAGGTTGAGGCAAAAAAATCGCCTCAACCCGATTTGCGCCATTTTTTTCGACGCCCAGACGCCATTTAAATGACTCCTGTCTTAGTAAAGACAGGAGTCATGCCCCCTTGCCCAATGGCCATGCCCAGGGGACTTATGTCCCCTGGGCATGGTCATTGGGCATAGTGGCATGTAGGGGGGCACAAATAAGGCCCCCCTATGCCACCAAAAAAAATTAAAAAATATAAAAAATTATACTTACCTGAACTTACCTGAATGTCCCTGGGGTGGGTCCCTCCATCCTTGGGTGTCCTCCTGGGGTGGGCAGGGGTGGCAGGGGGGGTCCCTGGGGGCAGGGGAGGGCACCTGTGGGCTCATTTTGAGCCCACAGGCCCCTTAACGCCTACCCTGACCCAGGCGTTAAATAGTGGCGCAAATGCGGGGTTTTTTGACCCGCCAACTCCCGGGCGTGATTTTTGCCCGGGAGTATAAATACGACGCATTTGCGCCGCCGTCATTTTTTTAGACGGGAACGCCTTCCTTGCTTCTCATTAACGCAAGGAAGGCGTTCACGCAAAAAAATGACGCTATTTGCCCATACTTTGGCGCTAGACGCGTCTAACGCCAAAGTATAAATATGGCGTTAGTTTTGCGCCGAATTTGCGTCGAAAAAAACGACGCTAATTCGGCGCAAACGGAGTATAAATACGGGCCCAGGGCGTTAGCGCAGTTTAGCGTCAAAAAGTATAAATATGGGCCCAGGTGCTTGTACCAGACTGATGGAGTGTGATGTTCCTTCAAGCTCTCCAAGGGGTGCCACAGTTAATATGTCCTTTCCGATGGAGGACCATGGCTGCACCTAAGAGTGATGGGATAGGTGGGCTGAGACTTGAGTACGTTACAGTTCAAACGCAAACTGATGTTTTTGGACCTTCAGGGGAGTTTTAGGAAATCATGTTTGAGGGCTTTCAGTTCTGGTACTTGATTGTTAGGGATTGCTGTGCCACGATGCTCTGCTTCAGACCTGGAGCCTCAGAAGGACAAGGCAGAGGAATGAAATCTTTCTTTTTGAGTCCTCAGTCTGGTGAGGGAATTAATAGATAATGGGACAGAGCTGCCCTCGAAGGGCAGACAGCGCTAGGTTACTTGAGGCATCAAATTTAGATTCTTCATGCTTCCCCTCTCGTGACCCATTCCTGATGTTGAGGACATGGGGGATTTGGAGGGAAAACAGAATGAATAATCAAAATCTGCATCACGGAACACAAAAGCAATATTCGGACCAAAACAAAACCATCAAGGGTGTCATTTTGAGGTTGGCGGGTGGAAAAGCCTGCCCGCCAAACTCCCATGGTCAAGTTGCCACCAGTGCAGCCGCCTTCCCAGGGGCCCACCCGCTGACCCAGCAGGGAACAGCCCACAACATTGCCGCCAGCTCATAAATGAGCTGGCGGCAATGTTGCGGTTCATAAGGTGCAACAGCACCTGTCGAGCAGTGAAAAGCGCGATGGGGCTGTCCATGGGGGCCCCTGCACTGCTCATGCCAAGTGCATGGGCAGTGCAGGGCCCCCCCAGGGCCCCCTGCACCCCGTCTCAGCCAGATTTTACATGACAGTGCAACCGCCATGTAAAAGCTGGCTGAGAGGGGGGGTCATAATTCCCAGGAGGATTAGGACCACCAGCCTGCCAATCCCTTCAGGGGAGGGAAACTGGCGGTGCTGGCGGTCCGAACGTGGCCGAACACCACGGTCATAATGTGGCAGTCAGACCGCTGCCAAAGCGGTGGGACCATCACTTTGGTGCCGGTCAGACCGCCCCCGCGTCCCTGGTGGTCTGTAGACCGCGAGGGTCATAATGAGGGCCCAAGTGTGGCAATGCATTGGCTAGAAGCAGGCCACCATGTGGCTCAACTATGATTTCAAGTTTTAGAAGTCATAACACCAAGGCAAAACATGGGCACTCAGAAAAGATTATCTCAAATAGAATTCTATTGGATCAAGAAACTGGACACTATGCATCCATTCAGGATGAATGAAAATTAGAATATGCATGTACGCCCATAGACGGACACACTGGATGCCATCTTCACTTTTAGCTATAGAATCAATTTCACCAACGTGACTGAACTGACCTGGATTGACCATGTCATTGTCCACTTTACCATCTCCAATTCCCAACACACCACCTCCAAGCGCCTCAGCACCCCCCACCGAAGCTGGGGCAAGTTAACCAAGACCCTATGGGCACAGACACTAGGTAATGCATAACCCGAGCCCACTGCAGACCTCGACCTCAACCTAGGCCATGCAAAACTTCAGCACCTGGATCACCAAATCTGCCAACAGAGCCACCCTGCTGAAGCCAGCTAAATCCAACAACACCTCCAAGCCAGCAAAATGGTACCCTCCAGAGCGCAGATACTCTAAACGTGACTGTTACCAAGTCGAGAAACAATCATTCGTGACCAAGGACACTTCTGACAGAGCCACCTACAAGACAGCCCTCAACACCTACCACCACCACATCAAGGCAGCAAAAAGAACAGCAATCACTGCCCGCATCAACACTGCAGCCAACCACATGAAAGAACTCTTTAGAATCATCAAGGAATTCTCTAACCCGATAGTCACAGAGACCACCATCTACCCATCCCAGGAACTCTGCGGCACCCTCTCAGACTACTTCCACAGCAAGATCAACCCCATATACAACAATTTCAACCCCCAACCTTCCACCTCCAGCCTAGACAACATCTCTCAAGCAATGAACAGCAGCCACATGATAACCCCGGTCCCTGATCACCACACAGACCAATGCAGCCATCATGTTATCTATCCACTCTGGAACACCCACCGACCCCTTCAACCCTGGAGCCAACACTATTAGCACTGAACTAACCCACAACCCCATCACCTCCATCACCACAGCAACCTTCCTAGACAATTGAAAGCATACAGCGGTCAGACCCTTCCTAAAGAATCCCTCCACTGACCCCAGTGACCTGAAAACTACAGACCAATATCCCTCCTCCCCTTTCCGGCCTGTTGTGAAAATAGGTAGGTTTGACCACTGAATTCGTGTTTCACCACTGTGCATATTAGTTGTTCAATGTTCACCAGTTGCAGATTACATTTTGATTTCAGTTTAGCTGCCTATTGGCTTTATCGTGGCGTTAGACATTACATTTTGTATTCAGTTTAGCTGCCTATTGGTTTTATCGTGGCGTTAGATATTGCAGTTAAGACATTGCAGATGAGCTGTGTTTTTCCACATGGTAAACTAAGCTTGTGTTTCTTCGTATTTTCTCTTACCGAACACAATAGCATGATCCTCAGTCAGGATTGGACGTCAAATGCCTGACATTTTCCTGTGAGGGTGGAAATCTCTTTCTCGCAATTGAACAGGGGTCATCAACTTGCTGGCATGAGAAAGATGAGGAGCATTGGCAGGCCCTACGGTGATGAATTTTGACTTTATTCTTTGCTTTGCAATTATGCTATAATATAATCACATACATTTGCTGTGTACATTGCAGTTGAGAATCACTTTGATATATTTTCCTTTCATTGCTGTGACTATTTTTAAACATGTGCCTCCGACCTACTAATCTCCTTTTTCAGGAACCTCGTGGTGGAATAATAATAAATGTCTTCTTTAAACTAAGAAGTGCATTCCAGAGATTTTTGTCAGCTCGGTCATTAGTGAAAGCAAAACCCGGCCAAAGTGCTCGAGAAAGCCATCAACCAAAAGCTCACCGACTAACTTGAACTAAACCACCTTCTCGATACCTCACAATTAGGATTCTGGGCCAACCACAGCGAGAAGACTGCACTGATTGCCACCAAGGATGACATCAGGACCCTCCTTGAGAGTCAGGAGCTCCAATCTTTCTGGACCTCTCCGCAGCGTTCGATACAGCCTCACACCACACTCTCCTCAACAGACTCCACAACATAGACATTCAACAAAATGCCCTTAAGTGGGTCACCTCTTTCCTCTCAGGCTGCATGCAGAGCATCCACCTTCCTCCCTTCACTTCTACACCCAAGAAAATCACCTGCGGCATACCCCATGGATCCTCCCTCTGCCCAACGCGGTTCAACAGCTATATGACCCCCCTCGCAGACATCGTCAGATCCTATCGACTCAATTTAGTCTCCTACGCTGATGACACTAAGGTAATCCTCTCACTCACTGAAGACCCACACAATGCCAAAACCAACTTCTACAATGTCATGACCAACGTAGCAACATGGATGAAAAACAGCTGCCTCAAACTAAACGACAAAGCAGAATTCCTGATCTTCTGGAAGAACACCTCCATATGGGACCAGAGCTGGTGGCGAGCACAGCTTGGACCAACGCCCTCCCCATTAGACAATGCACGAAACCTCAGCATTATCCTCGACTGCCAACTATCCATGAATCAACAAGTAAACTCAGTCGCTTCCTCCTGCTTCTACATCCTCCATATGCTCCACCAAATCTTCAAATGGATCCCTACAAACACCAGAAAGATAGTTGCGCACACTCTGGTCACCAGCCACATCGACTAAGACAACGCTTTCTACACTGGAGGGCCCTCCCAGCTACCTAAAAGACTCCAGACTCTACAGAACACCGCAGCCAGACTCATCCTCAAACTCCACAAGTGCTCAAGCATCACACCACACCTCAGGAACTTCCACTGGCTTCCCGTCCAGATCAGATGCCAATTCAAAATCCTTACACTTGCATACAAGGCTCTCCACAACCTAGGGCTGTCCTACATCACCCATCACCTGAGCTTCTTTGTCCCAGCAAGGCAACTACGCTCTTCCTCGCTAATCCTCGCAGCAGAGGCCGCTGCTCCTCCTTCACAGCAGCCATTTCCTGGAACAGCCTGCCCCTCCACCTCCAAACAGCTCCCTCCCTGGCGGACTTCAGAAGGAGACTCAAGATGTGGCTTTTCGACCGAGACACAGAACCCTCAGGGCCCAGATCCCCTTAAGGGTGATAGTGCTACGCTTTACAAATGCTATGATTGATTGATTGATTTTTTTTTTAATTTTTTTTTTATGTTTGTAGATTATTATTGATATGATTGCATTGATAGATTGCTCATTGTTAATGATCATAATACAAGGTATTACCAACACATTATATTCATGGTTTCTACTTTGCTTTTTATATCACTGGTTTGTGGTATGTATATCTGGCATATTTGGTATATTTGGTATATTTGGTATATTTGGTTAGGCACTTCTCAACTTTTTCTGACAGTGATTGGGTTACCAATGGATGCACACATCTCCTATTATACGTTCAGCGTGAGTCCGCGATATTTTATCAGTTTATGCTCCTTTAAATATCCAGGCCTGTAGCACTTGTGCTGTAACATCTCACAACATTGGTTTATAGTATAGAAGGGAGCAGCATGCTAGTAGCTAGTTTGTAATAGCGATAATGGCGAACGCAGCGAACATTCCTCGAATCAGGCAGTCAAAGTTCACAGTACTGGCAAGCAGGTTACATTTTTTACTGTTTTTACTATCTCTATGTAGAAGCATGCTGTTAACACTGGGCACTTGTTTTTGAACAAAATGGATTTGTTGAACACGCTGAGCACTTATGTGTTGGCAGAAAGCGGGACACTCATCATTATATTAACACGGTCACTCTATGATGCAGGTACGCACATTTTATGCAAATTGCACATGGTCATTTTTTAGGGGCAAACGCAAAGCGCTCCGTCCCCTGTTGCAATCTCTCTTTGGGCTTCTAACCACGCCCATGTCATGTCAGTCACATTCATTGGTTCGTGGGCTTGCCTTTTAAAAATCCGCTTGCTTTCATTAGTGGAAGCCATGCATACGTCATGCCTTTTCCCGTGTTTAGCCCTCCTCGAGCGCATCGGCCAACTACTGAAAACATACGAGGCTCGATGTTTTCAGCCTGGTTTCTGCACTACTTATTCTCTTTATTTCGCAGCGCGATCTCGCTGGGAAGAAGTCGAGCGCTTTGCATGACATCGATCCTGTTACATAGGTAATTTCACTTTTGCCGGTTACATAGATAATTGCACTTTTGCCGGTTACATGGATAATTGCACTTTTGCCGATATGTTTCACTGCGAGCAAACTTTTATTTCTCTTTGTGTGTCTGCTTTGTGTTGTTGGCGGCCGTCAGCTCGCTTATGTGAAATTTTTAATTTTCAGTTTCTATGGCAAGAAAAGACCGGTTAGTTATGTGAAACTGTTTTACTTTTCATTTTCAATTTATGTGGCAAGAAAAGTCTGATTAGGAGTTTACAATGCTGATAGCTCTAACTCGAGCAAACGCGAGACCCTCTGCATTGCAAATGCTTGTATTAGTTTGTGTGCTGCAAAGCACTTGCATTGGTTTAATGTGATCACTACTGTGGAGCAGCATGCACAGTTTATTTGCTTCTGGGCTAGATTTTTAATTGCACAAGGCAGTTTTTAAAGGTTTGCACACATTTTTGGATTGTTCTTGGATTTTTTGAGCACTGAGTCACTTAGGGCCACATGTACGAATATTTGGAATTGCGATTTCCTATTCCAAATGTAAGAAACTCCATTGAGATACTTTTGCGATTCCCGGTGGGTCGCAAATAGACCTGCCTCATTAATATTAATTAAGTAGGTCGCAATTTGCGACCCAGGGGAATCAAAAAAATCACAGGGATGGTGGCCTGATGGTGTCAGCAGACCACCATGTCTGTGATTGCTTTTCAATAAATCAATATTTTTTTTAAACGGAGCCAGTTTTCCTTTTAAAAAGAAAAAAAATGAAACCTTTCAGTTTCATTTTTTTAAGAGCAGGCAGTGGTCCGTGGGACCACTGCCTGCTCTTCAAAAACGTTTTCGCATGCATCCACAAAGGGGAAGGGGTCCCTTGGGGACCCCTTCACCTTTGCAAATGGGTTAGCACCAATTTGAAATTGGTGCTAACTGCGATTGTTTTGCGACCGCATTCACGCTCACAAAACAATCATACATACCACTTAGATTTGGTATTAAGAGAGGGCACCCTGAACACGCTCCTTCCGAATACCGAATCACAAAACCCAAATTGCGATTCGGTAACAAGTTACTGAATTGCAGTTTGGGCTTTGTACATCCCAAAAAGCATTTTTCTAGTCGCAAACGGGCCGATACTGTGAATCGGCCAGTTTGCGACTAGAAAAATGCTTTGTACATGCGGCCCTTAGTGAGGTTTATAAGGGTACACTTCACATTTATAATTTGAATTGAAATAATAGAGAGACTGTCTTTGGTGCTGATAGATTTTTATATTTTCATTTCTCAGAGACCCCTAAAGAAGGATCATTAGACCCGAAATGCATTGGGTAGTGGACACTGCTAAAGTTGGATTTATCGATTATGGTTGATGGATAAACAACCATCAATGTTGGAATCCATATAAGGGTTTGAAATGCAAAAAACAAGTAAATGATTGTTGTGAATAAACCGTAAAAAGACTTGGATACGTTCGTTTGAAGAGAATTATTGATTTTTCAAAAAGTTATTTGAAGCAAAACCTGCAGGTGCGACCTGGGCAGGCAAGTGGTTCCATATAGCATATAGTTCCAGGATTTGGAGGAGCCATCCCACCTCAGACTGGTATAGACAGGGATGGGCCACACTAATTCATAGAACACAAAAGGGGAAAACACACACTTCTTAGGTCTGGTGTTAGCCAAGATATTTTACTAAATTTGTATGTTTAAGATACTTACCTAGAGGGGCTTCCATCCAGCCCTCTTCATCCATCGGCCAGTTGTCTCAATCACATTTTTATTCTGCCCACTATATCATGCAGCATGGGGCAATGGTTTTTGGCAGTTCTACCACTGGCTACCTCCAATGTGAGGGACGGTATTCTGTCCTTACACAAGGAGCTCATCTACACGCCAAGCAGTTCTCTTACCTGCTGGGAACTACCGGGGCAATGCTTGCTTTTTGAGACCAAAACATAATAATGTTTTTAGTCCGAAACAGGGGTGCAGTTGTAATAAAGAATGATTGCATGATTCGGATGCACTTCCTTGAGTCCAGGCTGGGGCAGGTGAACTGTGGAAGAAAGTGCTGGCGGAGTAGGCCGGGGCGAAGGGTACGCGTTTCTACCAGTGGTCCCAGGGACCCTCATAAACAGTACCTTCATACACCCCAAAAGACTCATTTTGGGGGGCGACTGAGAAAGGTGAATTACCTTTCTTACATGTAGAATGCATTGGTTGGACTTCTGCAGTCTCTGCATGAGACTCCCAGACAGAGGCTTAAGAGACACTGAGAATGACGTCAGGGACCCGAAAATGGACAGGACACATATGTGAAAAAATACAAAGTTTGTTTTCTTCCTTCTCCAAACGTGGCAATACATCCAGTCTGACTCAGCAAATGGTGAAGGGCCCAAGTTATTTTCAGAAGAAAGTGCAGATCTAAAATTAGTTAATTATTCATTGTGGCCGTCGCTGCACAGGCTCTGATTGTAAGTACAACTACATAACCACATAATGTCATATATAAGGGCCACACATATGGATGTCGTTTAGAGATCGCTGCTACGACCCCTGGCCTCAGAGGTGGCACAATTAGTGCCAAAAACAGAGGGGTAGCTCTCGTTACCAGCTTCAGGCTCCAGCCTCTTTTTCTGCTACTTTTAATTACATTAATAGTGAACAATATATAATTCACTTTTAATGTAATGAAAGCAGGATCTGAAACGGAACCTACACTGGCATCTCAGGTAAGTGATTTAAAATACTTTTCAGTATATTTTATATGCGTGCATGTGAGTGAGAGAGAGTTCGGGTGAGAGGGTGTGTGTCTACGTGAGCATGTATGTTAGTGTGTGTAATAGTGTGTGTGTGTGAAGGTGAGTGAATGAGAATGTATAGGTGGGTCAGAGTAAGAGTGAGCAAGAGAATGAGAATTAGTGAGTTAGGGTAAGAGTGTGCAATTCTTGTGATGTCATGAGGGTTAAGGTCATGTGACATCACTTCCTCTGACATCATAAGGGTCAACGCGTGTATGATGACACTTCCAAGTACCCCTGGTATCTTGGTGAATCGACGCCCATGGGCAATCGAGACACACTGCTCAGCACTGCAGTTTGTGTAAGAAGTTAAACACTTCCTAAATGTTGCTGTAACCATTGTTAGAGTTAGGTGTGTGTACTCTCTTGCTACTGTAGACGTAGATGTGGGCTAGTGGCATGGGGACCAGATCTGGATCCCAGCGTCTATTCACCTTCTTGTGATTCTAGGCAAGTCACTTTACTTCCGCGTGCCTAGAAACACAAAAGAGCAAAACGAATCTGGCATTATACAGTGTAATCCGGTGCTCATGTAACGCGTTAATATCCTTTGGTCAAACGCGCGTCACATAAAACTGCAAAACATAAATAAAAAGTCTCGCGTGTGTTTGAATATATATCTCAGACTGTCTCTGATTGGACAGAAGTGCTATCACTTTTGACTCAAAGCCCCCTCTGAACCTGTTCCCTTCCGCACCCCCGGGGTTAGAGGAGGTGGGGGTGGAAGGGTAGACGGGTGAGAGCTGTGTCTGTGGGGAGGGGGGCGGGTACCGCTCTATGAAGATAACACTCAAAAGGGGCTGCTTTCAGATATCGCTTCGGCTTTTCGTACCTTTATGCAGTTAAAGTTGTTTTTAATTACATATTATGTATGTGGGCATCTTTGTAAAGCGCTCTGACGTCGACAATGACCTGTCCCGCGCTTTTCAAATAATTGAATATAGAGGTATTTAATGTCGGTGTTTTTTGTCTCCCGAAACAAAGGCCTAGAGTGGCGTCCCCTGCGGTGCCTACTTCAGCACCCCTCAGCCCCAGAAGAGATGGAACTTCCCTTCGGGAACAGGAAGGTATGGGGAATGCCCGGTGTGACCCCCCTCCTTCCGTCTGCCCCCCTCTGCTTCGGAGATCTCACTTCACGGGCACAAAAAGAAGAGGAGGCATTTTTTACGGTTTAACTCTATTAAATATTTGTGGTAAAATCAGAAGATTCTGAAGTGAAAGGAGGGATAGCCACAGTGATCCTGTTGAGAAAGGCTGTCCGAGGCCGTGCATCCACCTACACTCCTAGGCCTATGCATCCACCTACAATCCTAGGCCTATGCATCCACCTACACTCCTAGGCCTATGCATCCACCTACACTCCTAGGCCTATGCATCCACCTACACTCCGACGCCGTGCATCCACCTACACTTCTAGGCCCATATCTATATTTTTTTAGCGCCGCATTTGCTTTGTGTTTTGACGCAAAATCGGCGCAAACTTACAAAATACAATTGGGGCATATTTATACTCCATTTGCGCCGGAATTGCGTCGTTTTTTTGACGCAATTCCGACGCAAAACTAACTCCATATTTATACTTTGGCGTTAGACGCGTCTAGCGCCAAAGTCCATGGAGTTAGCGTCATTTTTTAGCGTGGACACCTACTTTGCGTTAATTATATGCAAGGTAGGCGTTCCCCTCTAAAAAATCGACTCCGAGGCATGTGTGTCGGATTTATACTC
This sequence comes from Pleurodeles waltl, assembly GCF_031143425.1. Classification (NCBI taxonomy): domain Eukaryota; kingdom Metazoa; phylum Chordata; class Amphibia; order Caudata; family Salamandridae; genus Pleurodeles; species Pleurodeles waltl. The sequence continues at coordinate 1,008,843,956 of NC_090449.1, read as the reverse complement.
CCGGGCAAAATTCACGCCCAGGAGTGGGCGGGTCAAAAAAAATGACGTACGGCCGCTTTTGCGCCATTTTTTAGCACCTGCAAAAGGCAGGCGTTAAGGGACCTGTGGGCTCTGAAGGAGCCCAGAGGTGCCCTCCCATGCCCCCAGGGACACCCCCTGTCACCCTTGCCCACCCCAGGAGGACACCCAAGGCTGGAGGGACCCATCCCAGGGACATTAAGGTAAGTTCAGGTAAGTGTTTTTTTTTATTTTTTTTTTGTGGCATAGGGGGGCCTGATTTGTGCCCCCCTACATGCCACTATGCCCAATGACCATGCCCAGGGGACAGAAGTCCCCTGGGCATGGCCATTGGGCAAGGGGGCATGACTCCTGTCTTTGCTAAGACAGGAGTCATTTCTATGGGGGTTGGGAGTGAAAAAAAATGGTGCAAATCGGGTTGAGGCGAAAGAATTGCCTCAACCTGACTTGCCCCATTTCTTGACGCCCAAGCCCCATATCCCCCTACGCCGGCGCTGCCTGGTGTACCTCGTTTTTTTAACGCACACCAGACGGCGCCGGCGGCTAACGCCGGCTAACATCATTCGATAAATACGGCGCCCGCATGGCGCTTCAGAATGGCGTTAGCCGGCACAAATTTTTTTGACGCAAAACTGCGTTAGCGCAGTTTTGCGTCAAAAAGTATAAATATGGGCCAATTGTATTTTGTAAGTTTGCGTCGATTTTGCGTCAAAACACGACGCAAATGCGGCACTAAAAAAGTATAACTATGGGCGCTAGTGTCGCCACATGTAGCTCCTTGTGAAAGATGCGCGTGGGTCCTGCACCATTCCACTGACTGATGATGTCATGGCATGGGGCTCCTTGTGAAAGATGCGCGTGGGTCCTACACCATTCCACTGACTGATGATGTCACCACATGGTGCTCCTTGTGAAAGACAAGCCTGGGCCCTGAACCATTCCACTCACTGATGATGTCACCGCATGGAGCTCCTTGTGAAAGACACACTTGGGTCCCTCACTATTCCACTAACTGATGATGTCACCACATGAAGTTCCTCGTGAAAGACAAGCGTGGGCCCCTCACCATTCCCTGATGATGTCCCTGCATGGCGCTCCTTGTGAAAGACACACATGGGCCCTACACCATTCCACTCACTGATGATGTCACCGCATAGAGCTCTTTGTGAAAGACAAGCGTGGGCCCTGCACCATTCCCTTCACCCATGATGTCACCGCATGGAGCTCCTTGTGAAAGACACACGTGGGCCCCTCACCATTCCACTGACTGATGATTTCACCACATGGAGCTCCTCGTGAAAGATAAGCATGGGCCCTGCACCATTCCCTTCACTGATGATGTCACCGCATGGAGCTCCTTGTGAAAAACTCACGTGGGCCCTGCACCATTCCACTTACTGATGATGTTCCACATGGAGCTCCTCGTGAAAGACAAGCGTGGGCCCTGCACCATTCCACTGACTGATGATGTCACCACATGGAGCTCCTTGTGAAAGACATGCGTGGGTCCTGCACCATTCCGCTGACTGATGATGTCACCACATGGAGCTCCTCGCGAAAGACAAGCGTGGGCCCTGCACCATTCCCTTCACTGATGATGTCACGGTGTGGGCCCTGCACCATTCCACTGACTGATGATGTCATCACATGGAGCTCCCTGTGAAAGACACGCGTGGGCCCTGCACCATTCCACTCACTAATGACGTCACCGCATGGAGCTCCTTGTGAAAGACACACGTGGGCCCTGCACCATCCCACTGACTGTTGATGTCACCACATGGAGCTCCTCGTGAAAGACAAGCGTGGGCCCTGCACCATTCTACTTTCCGTCACTGATGATGTCACCGCATTGAGCTCCTTGTAAAAGACACACGTGGGCCCTGCACCATTCCACTCACTGATGGTGTCACCACATGAAGCTCCTTGTGAAATACATACCTGGACGTGCCCCAGCCCTGCACTCCTAATGCCACCATATCTAGCTCTGGTGTGATACATGGAGCTCTTTGTGAAAGACATGCGTAAGCATTGTGCCATTCCCCTCACTGATGATGTTACGTCACGGAGCTCCTTGTGAAAGAAACGCGCGGGCGCTGCACTATTCTTTTCACTGATACTGTCACCATGTGGAGCTCCTCGTGAAACACATACCTGGCCGTGGCCTAGTCCTGCCCTCCTGATGTCACCATATCTAGCTCTGGTGTGACACATGGTGCTTTTTGTGATAGATATTGCTGCTCCCTGCACCACTCCTGCCACCCATTGGTTTCACCACACAGAGCTCTTTGTGAAAGACATGCCTATGACCTGCATCACTTCCCTCAATGTCGGTGTCACCACCTGGGGCTCCCTATGAACGACACACATGGGACCTTCACCATTACCCCGACTCCTGATGTCACTTCATAGAGGTCATTGTGAAAGCCACACCAAGGCCCTGCACCACTCCCTGCACCCGTAGGTTCACCATATTGAACGCCTTGTGAAAGACATACCCGTGTCCTGCACCCCTCCCTGCACCTCTTTTCTCACCACAGAGAGCTCCTTGTGAAAGATATTCCTTGGCCCTGCACCACTCCCTGTGCCCCTTGGTGTCACCATAAAGACCTCTTGTGAAACATATGCCTAGGACTTGTATCACTTCCTCAACCTCGGTGGAACCACATGAGCTTCTTAGATAGGCAGACCAAAGCCCTGCACCACTCCCTTCGGTCCTGGTGTCACCACAGGGAGCTGAGCTTCTTCTGAAAGACACGGCTGGATTCTGCACCTCTCTGTGCAATCCTGGGGTTCACCACTCAGAACGCATTGTGAAGGACATGCCTGGGTCCACCACTTCCCACCCTCACTCTGGATGTCACCACAGAAAGCTCCTTGTGAAAGACTGGATCCTGCACCTCTCTCTGCCCTCCTAGGTTCACCAAACAGAGCATTATGTGAAAGATACATCTGGGCACCACTTCCATCAATCCTGATGTTACCACAGTGACCTCCTTGTGAAAGACACAGCTGGATCCTTCACTCTCTCTGCCCTCCTAGGTTCACCAAACAGAGCATTATGTGAAAGACCCACCTAGGTACCACTTCCATCAATCCTGATGTCACCACAGTGACCTCCTTGTGAAATACATAGCAGGTGACTGCGTCACTCTCCAATTTTATTCTGGTGGTGCCACGTGAAGCTCCTTGTGCATGTATGACCCAGACCATGGGCCTTGCGCCACCCCCTCTGTCCAGATGTCACCACAGTAATCTCCTTGTGAAAGACATAGCAGGGCAGTGCACCACCTAATCATAATACTAATAATTATAATAAATGTCAAAATACAAATTGCAATATTATTATTATTATTATTATTACAAGAATGAACTTCTAAATATAAATTTCTTCAACTAAATATTACGTCATCTCTCGAGTTCTTCCTTCGCGTCATTATTCGTGTTTTATCACATTCCAAGCTCTATTCGGTGACGTCACTGCCACGTCAGAGGTGGGCACAAGGCAGGTGACCTGTGTCCTAGGAAGAGAAATCTATGTGTTTTAAACTGTGTTCCAACATAAATAAAAGTTACGTTAACGCCCCCCTCCCACCCAGTGAAGAGGAGCTCGGGGGAGTCGGATGGAGGACGAGGTGGAAATTCCACACACCTTGCAGGGCTGAGGCTCACCCCACCCCTCCCTCCAGCCCCTCCCACCTTCAGACTGTGTATAAAACCTGCCGAGGAGAGGACATGCCGAAGAAGAGGAGCAGCTACTGCTGAGGGCTTCACATAGCACCCCCAAAGAAGAACGACCCTCACAGAGCACCCCCATAGAACAACGACCCTCACAGAGCACCCTTCAGAGAGAAGACCGACCCTCACAGAGCACCCCTCAGAGCCCAGGACAGGCCCTCACAGAGGACTTTTCCGAGACACAGCCGACCCTCACAGAGGAGCCCTCACAGAGTATCCCCAACAAGACCAACCCCCACAGGGCAAGACCGGCCCTCACAGACTCCTCAGAGACAAGACCGACCCTCAGTCACAGGGCCAGAACAGGACAGACCCTGACAGAGAGTTCCTGGGTCACAGAAAGCTAGCAGCCCTCACCACAGCAGCCTCGGATACAGGACAGACAGAACCGGCCCTCACCGGAGCGTCCCTCACAGAAAAGAGCTCCCGCCCCTCGGTGTGTACAAACTCTCAGTCTCTGTGCGACACTTCCTTTCCTCTTGAGAACAACCGACCCACGCATGTACGTTTTAGTGTGTACATCATGTCCTTGTCTCTCGTTTAACATTCCACCCTGCCCCTTCACACTTGTCTCACTTTACACAGGTGCAGTGATCTGCAGCCTGTCCCTACTCTCTCTGCACTCATCTCCTGGCGTGTTATATCTGACTGTCTCTCTGTACACGGCTGTCCTTGTCTGCACTGTCCGCCGCTATACAGTCTGTCTCTTTACACCACTGTCCTGGTGTGCACAGTCTCTCTCTCTCTTTACACCACTGTCCTGGTGTGCACAGTCTGCTTCTTTTTAACTATTGTCCTGATGTGTACAGTCTCTCTCTCTCTCTCTTTACACTACTGTCCTGGTGTGTACAGTCTGTGTCTCTCTTTATACTATTGTCCTGATGTGTACAGTCTGTCTCTCTCTTTACACTACTGTCCTGATGTGTACAGTCTCTCTCTCTCTTTACACTACTGCCCTGAGGTGTACAGTCTCTCTCTCTCTCTCTTTAAACTACTGTCCTGATGTGTACAGTCTCTCTCTCTCTCTCTTTACACTACTGTCCTGATGTGTACAGTCTCTCTCTCTCTCTCTTTAAACTACTGTCCTGATGTGTACAGTCTCTCTCTCTCTCTCTTTACACTACTGCCCTGAGGTGTACAGTCTCTCTCTCTCTCTCTTTACACTACTGCCCTGAGGTGTACAGTCTCTCTCTCTCTCTTTACACTACTGCCCTGAGGTGTACAGTCTCTCTCTCTCTCTCTTTACACTACTGCCCTGAGGTGTACAGTCTCTCTCTCTCTCTTTACACTACTGCCCTGATGTGTACAGTCTCTCTCTCTCTTTACACTACTGTCCTGGTGTGCACAGTCTGCTTCTTTTTAACTATTGTCCTGATGTGTACAGTCTCTCTCTCTCTCTCTTTACACTACTGTCCTGATGTGTACAGTCTCTCTCTCTCTCTCTTTACACTACTGTCCTGATGTGTACAGTCTGCCTCTCTCTCTTTACACTACTGTCCTGATGTGTACAGTCTCTCTCTCTCTTTACACTACTGTCCTGATGTGTACAGTCTGTCTCTCTCTTTACACTACTGTCCTGATGTGTACAGTCTCTCTCTCTCTTTACACTACTGCCCTGAGGTGTACAGTCTCTCTCTCTCTCTTTACACTACTGTCCTGATGTGTACAGTCTGTCTCTCTCTCTTTACACTACTGTCCTGATGTGTACAGTCTCTCTCTCTCTTTACACTACTGTCCTGGTGTGCACAGTCTGCTTCTTTTTAACTATTGTCCTGATGTGTACAGTCTCTCTCTCTCTCTCTTTACACTACTGTCCTGATGTGTACAGTCTCTCTCTCTCTCTCTTTACACTACTGTCCTGATGTGTACAGTCTCTCTCTCTCTTTACACTACTGCCCTGAGGTGTACAGTCTCTCTCTCTCTCTTTACACTACTGTCCTGATGTGTACAGCCTGTCTCTCTCTCTTTACACTACTGTCCTGATGTGTACAGTCTCTCTCTCTCTTTACACTACTGTCCTGGTGTGCACAGTCTGCTTCTTTTTAACTATTGTCCTGATGTGTACAGTCTCTCTCTCTCTCTCTTTACACTACTGTCCTGATGTGTACAGTCTCTCTCTCTCTCTCTTTACACTACTGTCCTGATGTGTACAGTCTCTCTCTCTCTTTACACTACTGCCCTGAGGTGTACAGTCTCTCTCTCTCTCTTTACACTACTGTCCTGATGTGTGCAGTCTGTCTCTCTCTCTTTACACTACTGTCCTGGTGTGTACAGTCTCTCTCTCTCTTTACACTACTGTCCTGATGTGTACAGTCTCTCTCTCTCTCTCTTTACACTACTGCCCTGATGTGTACAGTCTCTCTCTCTCTTTACACTACTGTCCTGATGTGTACAGTCTGTCTCTCTCTTTACACTACTGTCCTGATGTGTACAGTCTCTCTCTCTCTCTCTTTACACTACTGTCCTGATGTGTACAGTCTCTCTCTCTCTTTACACTACTGTCCTGATGTGTACAGTCTCTCTCTCTCTCTCTTTACACTACTGCCCTGATGTGTACAGTCTCTCTCTCTCTTTACACTACTGTCCTGATGTGTACAGTCTCTCTCTCTCTTTACACTACTGTCCTGGTGTGTACAGTCTGTCTCTCTCTTTACACCACTGTCCTGGTGTGCACAGTCTGCTTCTTTTTAACTATTGTCCTGATGTGTACAGTCTCTCTCTCTCTCTCTTTACACTACTGTCCTGATGTGTACAGTCTCTCTCTCTCTCTCTTTACACTACTGTCCTGATGTGTACAGTCTCTCTCTCTCTTTACACTACTGCCCTGAGGTGTACAGTCTCTCTCTCTCTCTTTACACTACTGTCCTGATGTGTACAGTCTGTCTCTCTCTCTTTACACTACTGTCCTGATGTGTACAGTCTCTCTCTCTCTTTACACTACTGTCCTGGTGTGCACAGTCTGCTTCTTTTTAACTATTGTCCTGATGTGTACAGTCTCTCTCTCTCTCTCTTTACACTACTGTCCTGATGTGTACAGTCTCTCTCTCTCTCTCTTTACACTACTGTCCTGATGTGTACAGTCTCTCTCTCTCTTTACACTACTGCCCTGAGGTGTACAGTCTCTCTCTCTCTCTTTACACTACTGTCCTGATGTGTACAGTCTGTCTCTCTCTCTTTACACTACTGTCCTGGTGTGTACAGTCTCTCTCTCTCTCTTTACACTACTGCCCTGATGTGTACAGTCTCTCTCTCTCTTTACACTACTGTCCTGATGTGTACAGTCTCTCTCTCTCTTTACACTACTGTCCTGATGTGTACAGTCTCTCTCTCTCTCTCTTTACACTACTGCCCTGATGTGTACAGTCTCTCTCTCTCTTTACACTACTGTCCTGATGTGTACAGTCTGTCTCTCTCTTTACACTACTGTCCTGATGTGTACAGTCTCTCTCTCTCTCTCTTTACACTACTGTCCTGATGTGTACAGTCTCTCTCTCTCTTTACACTACTGTCCTGATGTGTACAGTCTCTCTCTCTCTCTCTTTACACTACTGCCCTGATGTGTACAGTCTCTCTCTCTCTCTTTACACTACTGTCCTGATGTGTACAGTCTGTGTCTCTCTCTTTACACTACTGCCCTGATGTGTACAGTCTCTCTCTCTCTTTACACTACTGTCCTGGTGTGTACAGTCTGCTTCTTTTTAACTATTGTCCTGATGTGTACAGTCTCTCTCTCTCTCTCTTTACACTACTGTCCTGGTGTGTACAGTCTGCTTCTTTTTAACTATTGTCCTGATGTGTACAGTCTCTCTCTCTCTCTCTTTACACTACTGTCCTGATGTGTACAGTCTCTCTCTCTCTCTTTACACTACTGTCCTGATGTGTACAGTCTGTCTCTCTCTTTACACTACTGCCCTGAGGTGTACAGTCTCTCTCTCTCTCTCTCTTTACACTACTGCCCTGATGTGTACAGTCTGTCTCTCTCTCTATACACTACTGTCCTGATGTGTACAGTCTGTCTCTCTCTTTACACCACTGTCCTGGTGTGCACAGTCTGCTTCTTTTTAACTATTGTCCTGATGTGTACAGTCTCTCTCTCTCTCTCTTTACACTACTGTCCTGATGTGTACAGTCTCTCTCTCTCTTTACACTACTGTCCTGATGTGTACAGTCTGTCTCTCTCTTTACACTACTGTCCTGATGTGTACAGTCTCTCTCTCTCTCTCTTTACACTACTGTCCTGATGTGTACAGTCTCTCTCTCTCTCTTTACACTACTGTCCTGATGTGTACAGTCTGTCTCTCTCTTTACACTACTGCCCTGAGGTGTACAGTCTCTCTCTCTCTCTCTCTTTACACTACTGCCCTGATGTGTACAGTCTGTCTCTCTCTCTATACACTACTGTCCTGATGTGTACAGTCTGTCTCTCTCTTTACACTACTGTCCTGGTGTGTACAGTCTGTGTCTCTCTTTATACTACTGCCCTGATGTGTACAGTCTGTCTCTCTCTTTACACTACTGTCCTGATGTGTACAGTCTCTCTCTCGCTTTACACTACTGCCCTGAGGTGTACAGTCTGTCTCTCTCTTTACACTACTGTCCTGATGTGTACAGTCTCTCTCTCTCTCTCTCTTTACACTACTGTCCTGATGTGTACAGTCTCTCTCTCTCTTTACACTACTGTCCTGGTGTGTACAGTCTGTCTCTCTCTCTTTACACTACTGTCCTGATGTGTACAGTCTGTCTCTCTCTTTACACTACTGTCCTGATGTGTACAGTCTCTCTCTCTCTCTCTTTACACTACTGTCCTGATGTGTACAGTCTCTCTCTCTCTCTTTACACTACTGTCCTGGTGTGTACAGTCTGTCTCTCTCTTTACACTACTGTCCTGATGTGTACAGTCCCTCTCTCTTTACACTACTGTCCTGATGTGTACAGTCTGTCTCTCTCTCTTGACACTACTGTCCTGGTGTGTACAGTCTGTCTCTCTCTTTACACTACTGTCCTGATGTGTACAATCTCTCTCTCTCTCTCTCTTTACACTACTGTCCTGATGTGTACAGTCTCTCTCTCTCTCTTTACACTACTGTCCTGATGTGTACAGTCTCTCTCTCTCTCTTTACACTACTGTCCTGATGTGTACAGTCTCTCTCTCTCTTTACACTACTGTCCTGATGTGTACAGTCTGTGTCTCTCTTTACACTACTGTCCTGATGTGTACAGTCTCTCTCTCTCTCTCTTTACACTACTGTCCTGATGTGTACAGTCTCTCTCTCTCTTTACACTACTGTCCTGGTGTGTACAGTCTGTCTCTCTCTTTACACTACTGTCCTGATGTGTACAGTCTATCTCTCTCTCTCTTTACACTACTGTCCTGATGTGTACAGTCTGTCTCTCTCTCTTTACACTACTGTCCTGGTGTGTACAGTCTGTCTCTCTCTTTACACTACTGTCCTGATGTGTACAGTCTCTCTCTCTCTCTCTTTACACTACTGTCCTGATGTGTACAGTCTCTCTCTCTCTCTTTACACTACTGTCCTGATGTGTACAGTCTCTCTCTCTCTCTTTACACTACTGTCCTGATGTGTACAGTCTCTCTCTCTCTTTACACTACTGTCCTGATGTGTACAGTCTCTCTCTCTCTCTTTACACTACTGTCCTGATGTGTACAGTCTCTCTCTCTCTCTTTACACTACTGTCCTGATGTGTACAGTCTCTCTCTCTCTTTACACTACTGCCCTGATGTGTACAGTCTCTCTCTCTCTTTACACTACTGTCCTGATGTGTACAGTCTGTGTCTCTCTTTACACTACTGTCCTGAGGTGTACAGTCTCTCTCTCTCTCTTTACACTACTGCCCTGATGTGTACAGTCTGTGTCTCTCTTTACACTACTGTCCTGAGGTGTACAGTCTCTCTCTCTCTCTTTACACTACTGCCCTGATGTGTACAGTCTCTCTCTCTCTCTTTACACTACTGCCCTGATGTGTACAGTCTGTCTCTCTCTCTTTACACTACTGTCCTGATGTGTACAGTCTCTCTCTCTCTCTTTACACTACTGTCCTGATGTGTACAGTCTGTCTCTCTCTTTACACTACTGTCCTGATGTGTACAGTCTCTCTCTCTCTTTACACTACTGTCCTGATGTGTACAGTCTCTCTCTCTGTCTCTTTACACTACTGTCCTGGTGTGTACAGTGTGTCTCTCTCTCTTTACACTACTGTCCTGATGTGTACAGTCTGTCTCTCTCTTTACACTACTGTCCTGATGTGTACAGTCTCTCTCTCTCTCTCTTTACACTACTGCCCCGATGTGTACAGTCTTTCTCTTTACACTACTGTCCTGATTCCTGGTGAGTACAATCTGACTCTCTTTACAGTATTGTCCTTGTGAGTCCAGTCTGTCCCTCTTTACCCTGCTGTCCTGATGTATACAGTACGTCTCTCTTTACACTACTGTCCTGATTCCTGGTGAGTACAATCTGTTCCGCTTTACCCTGCTGTCATGATGTGTACAGTCTGTCTCTCTTTACACTACTGTCCTGATGTGTACAGTCTCTCTCTCTCTCTCTTTACACTACTGCCCTGATGTGTACAGTCTCTCTCTCTCTTTACACTACTGTCCTGGTGTGTACAGTCTGTCTCCCTTTACACTACTGTCCTGACTCCTGGTGAGTACATTCTGTCCCTCTTTACACTATTGTCCTGAAGTGTACAGCCAGGGCCTGTCAGTCTGTACGCTGCCGTCCGGGCAGGACTTTCAGCCCCTGCACTCTCCGCTCTCTCCTTCTTCTCCCTTCCTCACTATCCGGGGACGCCCTCTCACGTGCCGCCTCCACCCCATCCTCCACTCTCCAGTCTTTCTCCCTCCCTCTCTTCCTATCTCTGTGCCTCTCCCTTCCTTGTCACTGTCCCGCAGGTTGTCCCCCAGTACCTGCCTCTGCGATGAACTCACCTGAGCTTCCGTTCAGGGCATCTGCGTTTCCATGGTAACGGCGCTGAAGGTGACGTGAGGGAAGGGGCGGTGGGACTGGGGGAGATGGTCATTGTTGGAAGTGACAGGGTCATATGTTTTGAGAGAGAGAGAGAGAGAGAGGCCCCTCCCCCTTCTCCCCAACGCCCTCGGGGACATGAAAGAGTTAAGCGACGATGAAACAGGCACTGATGTGAACACCTGTCCTTGTCCTCGTGCAGGCCACAGGATTTCAATCATTGAGAACTCGCAGAACGTGCGTGTCTATCGCTGTTTGAATCTAAAAGTTGTAAAACCTCCAAAATGCTAAACGCATGTTTTTAAGAAACGGCCGAATACCTTAAATCCCTTTTAACTAGCGATTCCAGAGTGAACACATGCACGTTAATTATTTGGTTTACAGCACTACGTATTTACATATCTCATATAAAGTTGATTCATATTCGGAGAAATCCCCAACTTAGAAAGAACAGATTTCATCAAGACGTCTGTAAACCCAGGTGCCAGCTCCTGTGAACCCCGCTGCGGTTGTAAATTATGAACGTACTGTGTGTAGCGTTTTATACCTCACATCTGTAGCTTCTAATCGCTGTAAACAATACGTGAGATACTGTTCCAAATGTAATGGTGGCGACCTCACAAGCATAGAAGGCTGAACTGGCCCTGTCAGGATTCAGGCTCGTGACTACAGATCACACCTGCCATCGGCGAGCACTAGTATTAACTCACTGAGCCAACATTAGGCATCAAGATTTTCCTGTCTCTTTAGGTGAACCTTATGTGTTCACCTGTGTAAAAGTACAGACAGAAAGGTGGTCTCACCCTTACTGAGAAGTGCTGTCCCACTGCTGTGCAGTCGCCTGCCCACGTCACCATGGGGTTCGCCCATCGTCGTTTAATGTCTCCCCTATACTGTCTACATGGACAATTATCGCATCTGACATAAGCTAATGTACAGATCTCTGAGTCCTCTATATGTATTCAACTGTTTGAAGAGGTTGGGCAGAGTTCGTCTAACCTTTCATTACATCGACTATCCTCGTCTCATGTCACGTGCTTTCCCCAGGTCACCATCTGCATTTCTTTGTCTCACATCTCCCCCTTTCTCAGGCTATGACCCCCCACCCCTCCTCCCTCCTGCCCACCTCTCATCTCCTGTCCTATCTCACACCTGCCCTAGATCTCACCTTTGGCTCACATTTAACTTCTTAACTCACCTCGCAAACTTATGCCAGATTTCAACTCATGTTCTCACCTTTAAATTCATTTTACGCCCTGTCCTAGTCTAATTTTCACTGTCCACCCCCATCTCATCCTCTTCATCTCTTTCATTGGCTGTTCACATTTCACTTCCTGTTCCCTTCCCACCCTAAGTTTCTATCTCAAATCTGGCTCGAATCTCACATACTGTCCTCTTCTCACATGTGTCTTCCATCTCCCACTGCCCCACTCTCATATTTGTGTTCCATCTCCCAGTGTACAACTTTCATGTCTTTCATTTCTGGGCCTTCCACCCAATTACTGGACTTCCATCTCATTCTTACCTCTTCTCCCCCTCAACTCCTGTCCCAGCCTCACCTCTTCTTCCCTCTCACCTGTGGCTAATTTCTTACTCATTGTCTCTTCTTACCTCCCCCAGGTTTGCCCCTCACCATGGAAGGCTTCGCCTCTGTGTACTACAGTGAACCATCCGTCATGGGCTTCCTCGCCAACGTCATCAGCGCCTTCCTGGTGGCGCTACAGAACTTCTTTTCCTTCCACACCAAGGTGAACGCTGAAGGGGTGGAGAACATCCTGGCAGGTGAGCGTGGCAGCTGGTGGCAGTCACAGATCACACAAAGAGTTACTGGTGGCGCTGAGATGTCATGTACAAGATACTTAGAGGGAGGGGTTGCACACAAGCGCGTTGCACACATGCACATACACGCGGGCGCAGACACACCAACACACACATGCACATACACACGTGAGCACACACACATACATGCATGTGTTGCTTAATGACTGTGTTATCTTTTACAGGAGTCCATCTCATTCTGATTGGAGGACTGACACAACTCATTGCAGGCTTCATGTGCTTCAGGAAGTATGACCACCTTGGGAGCACCGCCTTTGTGACATTCGCCGCCCTCTGGAGCAGCTACGGGGCTACACGTGTCGTTCTGGGAGCGTATCCCACCATCAACAACACAACGCAAACCATGAACATTTCTGACAGCCACGCCATCATGGCCGCCTCCCCTCTTCCGGTCAGTGAGAGCGCAGTAGCAGGGCTGGTGGCATATACCGCCATCGCCTTCATCCTCTCCTTCTGCTCAGCCACCGTTAACTACGTCATGCCCTTCGTTTTTGGCTCCATCACCCTCACGCTGGTCTTTGAGGCAGTGGGGCTCTTCGGACAGTGGGCGCTGGTGGTCTCCGGGACCTTAGAGCTGCTCATTGTGTTGTTTGGGTTCTATGGTGCCACAGTCCTGCTCCTGAAGGGCTTGACCCAGAGGAACGTCCTTCCAGGCTTCGGGAATCCCATGTTCAGCGTCTTGCTTTTGGGCTTGGCCAACAGCACCTCTTCCAGCAGCATCGGGGAGGAGAAGAAGAAGAATTCCAAGTACGCGGAGCCCATGGCCTTGGGACACATCGGCGACGCAGTGGCCTCGTTCATCTTTGCCTTTTATTGCTTTGGCTACATGAAGACTTTCTACATTGGTGCCATTTGGGTCAGCATCAATGCGCTGTCCCAGCTCTGCGGGAGCTACTACAGTTACTTGAGAGAAGATGTCTACCAGACCACCAGGCTTGGACTCCACAGCCTGTACTGGTTGGTGATGTCCTGGGAAGAGTTCATTCTCACGGTGCTCCTCTCGGTGGACAACGTAGACGAGAGCCGAGCAGGCATGGTGGGGGGCTGGTTCTTTCTGGTCACCGCGTCCATCCTCTGCCTGATGTCCTTCAACAGGGACCTCCTGGAGCTGCTGCAGAATTCCTGCTTTCTTCTCCTCACTGTCTCCACCATCCATCAGATTCCCCTCAAGGGATCCCACATCTTCTTTGGAGTGGTCTGCAGCTTTTACACAGCCACCTCCCTCTACGCCAGTTTTGCCAGCCTCATTAATTCTATTGCTGATAAGTCTTTGATTTCTACTGGACCACAAGTGATGTCATCAGCTACTTTCCAGGACTTGCTGCTGTGCCTGAAGCGCATCACCAGCAGGTCTAAGGAGGGTCAGGAGGTCAGCACTACCAGCTGCCAGCTCCCTGATGCCCTCTTCTTCATCTGCAATGGCTTGGCTTCACTCTCTGCCATCAAGGGATCCTTTGATGACCCCACCAGAGCCCACCTCTCCATCCCTTGGGTGCTGATCCCCGGAGCTCTATTCCAGTTGTACATTTGCAGGATCGTGGTCCAGAGAGGTCGAAGATTTGGGTCGGTCCTACCATTCTGTTATGCTGCTGTATGGGCCACATGGGCCTGGCTGCGGCTCGCAGGTATCCACTGATTTCTTTCTCTTGACTATGTGTCTCTGTTATAATGTGTCTTATACCTTCAGGGGATGTGGGGTGGGGTAGAACTATTGTGATGGGACATTCTATTCTGATTGGCTGCAGGAAGTTCAATGTTTTATATTTTTGTTTATTGGAATAATTTAGAGTAGCCATCCATACAGGATTGGTTCTTGAAGACATCATAATTAGGCCTTTATCTGGCTGGAAGGCTCTTGCTAACCAGTGATCTGCAGAAGTACCTGGGAGGGGTCATATGTTATGGGTGTCAGGTGTGGGGTAAAGGGTTGAGGAGGAACATAGATGGTGGTCACTAGGAGGGGGGTAATGACTTATGGGACCATTCATGAATTTGGTTAAACTATTGTTGATAATCCAGTTGAGGGAAGAACCAGAAGGCATTGATTTTAAATAACCAGTCATTTCCGATAACAAGGGGCATATTTACCAACATTTCTTTTTCTGTTTATCTTCTGTCATATGCAAGAAAACAACTTGTACTGGGATCAGATATTTTCAGAAGTGCATATCACCAAATCAGGGCACACCTGTTCAGGTTGAAGTGGAAAGTACACTTTTAGGCATCATCAGAAACCAATGTACAGCCCCATAATTGGTGTGTGGTACTCCTACATTTCCTGGCTCTGCTCCTGGCCTCTCTTGGCCCTGCCTTTAAAGAAAGAGCTCCTATGTTCTGTTTCATACATGACTAAAACTCTGCCCCCTCCACCTTCCCTCTACAGGTCCCCTGTTGAATATTGAAGCCACTAGTTATGGTGCATTCACTGTTGGTGCCGTCACCTTCCTGGTCATCAATGTCTTCCTGATGTCCTTGGGTAAGTCTCTCCGGATAACGATGCCCACTCATCCCTCTGTTGAATACTTGAAGACCAGCGGCCCTGATAGGCGGCAGCTGCGTCCAGCTGTGATGGGTACCGGCCAGTGTCTACCACTTTATGGTCCATGTGCACAGTTCTTGGGCTTCGTACGGGCTTCATGTAAAGACCTAAGCAACTGCGATCCACGTTTACCTCTAAAATGTAATTTGCGATCTCTGACGCCATCTTGCTCTGCTTGTTCCACAGTCGCCTGCGCCAATGTGGTGCTGATGCTGCTCGCCCTGCTGATGGAGGCCGTGATAGTCTGTTTCCTGCTCTTCACATTGGGATGTCTGCCGCTCCCACTCGAGAGTAAGTGGCCTCCTTGCACTGTGGGGTCCTCTTGTGTGTTACTGCATGTCGGTGGCCTCTAAAGGGTTAATACGTGATAAACAGGCAATTACTATCAAGTGCCACCCTGAGCCCATCTGTATTGTGGTGGGGGCTAAAAGGAAGTGGTCTGTAGAAAGGGCTGGCGTGTGTCTGACGAACCCTGGGCTTCTTAAAAGCTGTGAGGGTGAAATAGAGTCGGTCACATGCCTCGTTCTTCCAGAGCTGGTTACATATCATGAATGGGCTCTTCAAAGCAAGGAGGGCTGGAATGGAGTCAGTCACAAACCTGAATTGGCTTGGTTTAACATCAACTTGAACAGCACACGCGTCTCTTTTGCTGATACTGTTGAACTTAAAGTCTCACTTTCCCGTCTTTGTGTTTTTTTCAGTCACGGTTTTGTCCGTCTTCAGTGTCGTCTGTGTCTACGGCGCGGCTGCATCTCTTGGAAACTGCATTTTCAGCAAGGACCTGATTCCCATGGGCCCCCCTCTCTTCAAGGTACAGTGAAAGTACATGCGTTCTTACTAGTATTATTCTAAGTTAACACAGTTCCTATATGCCCCTCAAGTAACTAGAGCACTGGGGATGTGCACGTGCTGCTCAAGGGCAGCTGTAGGTGGCGCTGTCTCACTCCTTGTCTGCTCTGTGTCCTTTTAGGAAACGAAGCCTGAGGAGAAAGTTGAGGCGTCCGACTCCTGCGTGTGCCCCGATTCCTATCGCACCAGCAGTCTAAGGACCATCGCCGCCCTGCTGGACGAGGGTGGGGTGTGCGGGGTCCCCACAGACACAGTCTACGCCCTGGCGGCCTCCTGCAAGCACCCCGAGGCCATCCAGAAGATTTACACCATCAAGGTGAGCACCGAGAAGCGGACTTCCGGCGGAATAAGGGATAACTTTTACTAGGACGGCTATAAATCACCCCGGGGGTGGAGAGACTGTCATGGAAGTGACCGGGTAAAACCCTTTTGCTGGTGTGGGATTACCATGACAATGTCTGCATACCAAGTTCTAGCGCCAAACCTTAATGTATTATCTGCAGCAGCCAGCTTTCATATTATCATGTCATACTGTGCAAAGAGAGTGAGGGGTGGGGGCAATCAGGGGGTTGTGTGCTCCAGGCCCCCCACAGGGTCTCAGGAGAGAATCCTGCTTCAGGGCCAAAGGAGCCTATTGAGAATCTATCACATCACATCTCAAGAAGGTTACTAATGACCCAGAGCACACAATGAGTCTGCCTTCTTAGATCCACCAACCTCTCTGAGGGGGGCCTTCGATTGAATTCTGTGATCAGTGTCTGTCTGCTGCAGGTAACTAGAAGCTCATACAGGCATCTAACGTGTTCAGTCTGGTGGCTAGCACTAGAGACATTTGGTTTATTTACAGAGGTGTTGTGACTGTGTCTAAGCTCTGTGGGTCTCATCATGTGATCCTGCACATAATGTCTGAAGCCCCTGCACTCCCCCTTCTCTGTCTCCACCATTCATTTCCCCTCTCTCCTCTCCTCCTCAGGACCGACCCCTGGAGAAGCCCATCTGTATCTGCATCTCCCACCTGGACCAGCTGCGGGCCGTGAGACCCCCCTTCAGCCCCCTGCTGTGGGACTTTATGGAGAGCGTCTACCCTGGGGGTGTCAGCTGCATTGTCCAGAAGGGGGAGTGGCTGAGGAGCCTGGGTGAGTCTGACCTCTTCTGCCTGCCGGGGCCAGTTCAGGGTTTTTTTCCTTCTCCAGGGAGGGGTGGGTTGGGGGAAGGTAGAAGAATGAGGGGTATACAGACGCCAGAAGCCGTGCATGGGGCAATTCAGGGTGTGCCCACTTCATGTATGTGCTGCTTGTCCATATCATACTTCATTTACCCCTCTAATGTGACTGACCCCCTTCCCATGCAGGTATTACATGCACCTATCATTACATTCACCACCCTAATGTCTACAGTCCTCCATCTTATTCAGGGATTGCATGTACATATGAGGGGCTATTCACCCCCTAATGTCTACACACCTCCAGGTCATGTAACTATTGCATGTATTTACCAGGGCCCATTAATCTCCCCCCGCCCAACATGTGCACACCCCATCTCATGCAGGTATTACATGCGCCATCACCCCCTAGTGTCTACATATCCCATCTCATGTAGCTGTTGCATGTCCATATCAGTGTCCACTGACCCCCCTCCTCCCCATTCTACGTACAGGCCAGCATCTCATATCACTATTGTATTTACATATCCGGGTTCGTGCACCCCACTCTGTAATGTCTCAGTCTCCACCCTCTCTCACAAGTACAGGCCTTTGGCCCCATTCACAGCTGAGTTCCTATTTACCACATAACAACATTTGGTTTTTTTTAAAGCTTATTGGCCGGGCATAGGAGTTTTCTTTGGATGTGCCACCTGCACCGCCCTCTCTGGCAGTGCCACCCCCTATCCCCTCCCTTTTCTCTAACTGGCACCATCAACAGGTCTGACTTTAATGCGCTAATGCAAGCATACTACATTTGTGCATTCCTTTCTCTCCATGTATTATCACTTTAAAGCTGGCCCTACTGGCTTTACCAATACATATCCTGTTTTAAACAATTTCATTGTCCATCCTTATACGTTGTGTGTGTGTATATATGTATATGTGTGTGTGTGTGTCTGAGAGTGTATGTTATGTGTGTGTGTGTTTATGTAAACATATACATATATGTGACTCTCGAACAGTTCCTGACTAAAACATTAAATAAACCATGTAGCAATGACAAAACAAAGAACAAGAGGGTTGCTTTCTGTAAACAATGCATGTATGAAATACATAATTTGTGTGATGCCAGTGCACTTTTTTGTTGTGTAATAGTCCCCAATGCAACCTGTATGATACATCAAAAAGCCACAGAATTAGGATTAGATGAGGGATAAATACTTCTCTGGTTGGAGCCTATTGTGAAGAATTGGCAACAGTATGTCTTGCTGACAGCTGGACTGTTAAAAAAGAACAAACAAATGAGTTAATGTCTCTCACAGTTTCTAATACTTTCTTAGTAGCACAATCTCTTTTATACTAAGTGTACACGTCTGTCCTCTGCACAACCGGTGCAATAACGTTTCCAAGAACCTCAATTAAGTCTAGCTGTTCTGAAACTAAACAATTCAAACATCATCTCAGATTAAGCACTGCCATTTGCAGACCTGCCAACTCACACGGTGCAGCCGTGTGACACCCGATATCGGCTCTTTTTACCTGGTCACACGGTGAGGAGCCGATATCACATGGTGGGAGAGAAAACTGGCTGACAACCCCTTGAACTGTGGTTGTCCAGGTCGTTATCTGAGGATTTGACCTGCCCGTGTCCTTTTATGGGTATGAAAACACCCTAATACATCGGCAACAGCCTCAAGAGCAAGCTTTTTTTTTTTTTTGGAGCAGCAGGTTTGGGGGTGGAGCAGGGGCAGAAGTGCCTCTAAGTTACTTCTATGCATGAGCCCCCCCCCGCCCCCCCCCCAAGGCACCACCCCCTTCTCACACCATAAAAAAATGTTTTAGATGGCAGGTCTGCAACTGATGGACTTGTTGTACAGCACCTCATGATGCAGAGCAAATAAATACAGCCAAACACAAATGCTCACTCCCTCACACCTGACATGTTGCTGATTAATTTTGTTATTTTCTCCACCTGCAGGAGTTGGACCAGCGTATGACATTGTGGGCACCAGAGACTCCATCATGATCCGAGTGCCAGACCACACTATCTCCGCCCACCTGACTGACATGACCGGCCCTCTGGCAATCACCTCAGCTAATCCCAGCGGGGAGTGTGATAGCACCCACCACGACATGGTCATCTCGTGAGTACTCACTCGGAACAGGGGCTGAAACCAGGAAAGGTTTGTGAGTGGGCCTTCCGTGGAAAAGATGGTGCCTGGGGTTTGAGAGTCACCAGATGCTGCCAGGACATGAGGGCAGGGGCAAAGGTTGTAGAAGGACATGAGGTGAGGATGCTGAAAGTAGAAGAGAAGGAGTATTGATGGGTGGTGGACCACCTTGAATGAGGTTTTTTTGAGGATCAGACTAGACTTGTGCTGTTAGTGGGGGCTTCTAAAGGTGCTACTAAAAGGTGAAGGGAGGGGCTAAAGGTGTTTGTGATATCACAGCCATACGTTAGAATATTGGAGATGCTTGGCTTAAGACTATATGTGGGGGCATTAAACACAGGTGTGTTTGACCAGTTGAGGTCAGGTGGATGTTTTCAAGTTTGCAGCTTCCTTTCAAACCTCAACACCTGAGCCTTTGTCTATGATTACTTTCAATGAGTGATTTTGTATTTCCAGGCGTCTGCGGCACAAGCTGGAGGGGGTGCTGTGTGATGGGGACTCCTACGAAATGGTAGGCTCCACGGTGGTGAACTGTCTGAGGATAGATGAAGGTGGGTTTCAGCCACTGCTTGTTTCTGTTTCATCTCTGCCCTCTGTATTCCCAAACTAGACTCAATAACAGCCATAGATGTGAACAAGGACCTCTGCTCCCCACCATCCCATCATGTCCACCAAAAAGCTACCAAAGGTTTAGGAAACACCAGTTCTGGTTTAGTGTGTTCTTGGTGTCCAGGGCATAGAGACCTACAAAACCCAAAATAAATGGACAGCTGAAGCACCAAAGGGGCCCACATGAATGTTTAACTAAAAGTTGCATTTTATCAAGCCCCTGAGGAAAACTCCAAGAGCATGTTCTAAGTTTGCAGGGATGCCACCAGGGGTTTCATACCTGTCCCGGATCTCGACACCCCCCACAACCATTTTCCACTTAAATCGTCTTTCTCTTTATCATTGGTGTACAATATTGCATAATTTGTTTACGTCCAATTTCCCCAAAATTACATGAATGGTGTGAAATGTGGTTTGCCTTTATCTTGCATGAAATTTTCATGGTAGTGCATACAATTCAATTTTACGATAGTACTTAAAAAATCACCCAGACTTAGCACATGGACCCAGAGCTTCCCTCAATAAGACAACATCCCCCAATGTAGGATCTTTTTATTTTTTTCCCCAGTCATCCTTCTTTCTCAGGGACAATCCCACCCTGTCCAAGCAACCCAATGCCTGGAGGTCCTTACCTTAGTCCCATTTAAAAACAGAGACCTCAGATTCACAGAGTCTAACATGCAGAATTAGTAAATATGGACCATGCACAGATGTACACAAATATCTCTTTAAGGAGCATTTTAGCCGTTAAAAGTTCCTAATTCCAGTCACTTCCTCTGTATTGGATTACTGAGTTCATTTACTATTCTATCTCCTGTCTGAGTGTATTGGCCAAGTGCTTGATAGTGGGTTTACTGCAGTTTGACATTTTTCCAGGGAGATACTTATGTGTGGTAGATATTTTGTTAGTCAGAGTTTTCAAGTCTGTGTTGTTTACTTGATAACCCCCTCCCTGCTCCACTCATTTGATGCCTCCGGACCCATCATTTCTCCAGTCAACATATTCCACGTGTTAGGGCGATTCCCACCTGCACTCCATCACCTGCTGATCACTGAGGGGCCAATCCCCACCCTCCTCATTATGGTTGTCTCTTTTCCCTCCTGCTGCTGCTCACATCAGACATGTCCTAGCTCTCTCACCCTCATGGTGTTGTGTTTCTTCCTTTTCCAGGGATCCTGAGCATCGTGAGGGAGGGCTGCGTCCCCACCTCCCGCGTCATGCACACGTTCGAGCGGGTGAAGAACGCGCAGGTCTGAGGTTACCAACCGCATTCCCTGAAGACCAGTCTTGTTCTACTGACCACAGCATCCTCCGCATATGACCAGACCCATCTCTGATTTGCACTTTATTAACCAGAAACGGAAACATCACAATCTGAGGCCAGATATCTGCATAGAACCTGAGCCGGAGGGAAGACATTGCCAGAACAGACTGTTACCGGTGACTGTGCATTCAGACATTCTTACAGATAGGCGAAAATACTTTTTTAACCGGCGGCTTCAGTTGGACTGACATGTAGGTGTTTTCTCCCCTTCCCGCTCCAACAGGACATTGACCTGAAAGTGAACGCTTGGAGATGTGCACATCACAGATCCTCCATTCCACGCCCCCAGAAAGCAGGGGTACAGACACCTACGCGGTATACTGTTGCATTCTTTTCTCGTTCGTTTCTTAAATATTATATTTTTTACCCTCTGTCCTCAAAGGAATTGTAGTTCATTGCTGATACCGGCGTTGGTGATACATTCTATTTATTTTGGTACACAGAGGATGTCTGGTCCTTTCAGGCTTGTGTGACAGAATACTGTGAGGTCCAGACACCCCGATCTTGGCTTCACTCGATGGTGCTGGTCACCCACTCGAGAGGGGCTTTAAGAATCACTGATACGAGGTCTTGAGTCTCAGGGACGTACACATTGTTGTTAACTTATTTAATGTATTAGAGTTTGTATTTATTGAAATAAAATAGCCCTGAAAAACAAACTGGCTTTTCTCTTTGCTGTGTGTGTGTGGGGGGGGGGGGGGGGGACTTCCCATGAATCCTCCTGTGATGCAGCTGTGAAAGGAGTGTGTGTGTGTACGTGTGTTCTTACTGCATAACACTCAGTGGTATAAAACCTATATATTTCTAGTAACTGTGATGGTTGGAACATATTTCATGGTTCTTAGTGGAATATGGGCTTTTGTCGTCATAATCACAGCCCCAAACAGCACCCTGCAGCAGAGTTTACCATCGTCTGGGCTATTAAGAATATGGACCACGTAGAACACAAATATATGACATGGCCACCAAAAGTAATTAGAAAGAAAGGACAAATTATCTGGCACATTCTCTGACAATATTATTTTGATCGAATTGAGGTAGAAAGAACATTTTCTGTTGAAAACCACAAGTTATGTACCACATGCTATAAATTATGCAATAAAAGCAGCAGCCACCGAATCACACAAATCCACAAACATTCACTATTGTCCAGTATTTTATTAACACTATTATTAATAAAAGTAAAGAAACCCTAAACTTTCTAAATCCAATCAGTGGTCATTGGGAGCCACAGTTTAAAGGGAACAGGATTTGTTGCCAGCAAACCACCCCAAAGTAAAGATCAAACCTAAAGAACACACACCAGGTAACTTGTGATATGTCCCAGTGCGGCCACACGTGCATCTGCTTTATTGCCATCTTGGAGTTCTGGTGGCATTTACAAACCACTCAGCCCTTGGACACCTGGTCTAGGATGAGGCATAGAAATATTACAATGGCAACGCTGGTTATGTTATAAACAGCACCTATGTTTGACAAGAGCGCTATGAAGCCCAATATCAAAACAATAATTTACTAATGTGTTAGACTTTTACCTGCTAATGCAAGATACAGCAAACCTGATACTCGTGCAATACTCTGCTGAAAGCTCTGTTCTCATTTTGCCATGTAAACTTTAGTTGAATTCACTAATACGACCTTGTTAAACAAGACTATGAAAATAATTTAAGTGAACGCAGTTCCTGCCTTCTACTCAATCCACAGCACTGGGATTGACCACTCAGCCATTGCGTTGGATCTTCTCCATGCCATTGACAAAGCCCATACCAAAGCATTGAAGCAACAGGCTTAGTAATTTACTAGTTTCAACATTGCAGTCGAGGAGGAGCTTAACACGCTTGAATTTTATGCACCACTTTTAATAATTATTAATGCACATTCAAAATATTTTTTCTTCTGATGCAAATTTATTTCTAATTTGAATTTCAGAAAAAATAATGTAATTTAATTTAATATATTTCAATTGATTAAAGTTTGAATTCAAAATTAATTTAATACCTATGTAGCATTTTCCCTGTTTAGTTCTACTTTTAAAGTAAAGACATGAAATTAATTTACTTTAAAATTTAACATAAAAATGAGCACAATCAGTGCCTCTGAATCACAATGCTTCCTACCTTACTTTAGTCACTTTAATGAATAAAATAAAGGAATTTAAAACCTCAATAAATTGAGTATAGGAAGTCCCTGCTGAAACTATGTCAATTGACAGATAATGAATTCCGAAATATCAAGCTGCTGGCTACAGTTGGACACCTTTTAAACGCGACAGACCTAAAAAAAAGAGGTCCCAAACTCCTGGTATGGAACCTTCAATGGAAGGCCACTAACTTCGAGGACAAAAGTAGGAGGGCCAACAACTACTGATGTGGCTTGCTTGAGTTTGGAGAGGGAGAACAACCTATTTGCTTTTCTCATCACATTCCTGCCTAAAGTTATGAGCATTGACTTTGGCTGAGCCACTGGGCTCCAGCAAGCTCATAGATTGAGAAATAGGCAACAAACCTCTTCTGTCCGCTCTTGCCCAGTAGTGATGTCCTTATTATTACACCAGCACGCCAAAATGACTCTTGAGACAGTTAAGTGACACAACCCCTATGTCTAGAAAGAGAGGAAACTCTACTTTGCTGTGGACTTCCCCTAAAATACCCACCTCACATGGAATACAATTCTGACTCTGAGACGCATACTGAAACTAAAAGATCTCAGATATGGCATACTAGATCCTGTAACTATTCTGGTTATGACATTTGGCAAAACATGGCATTACTATGACCCACAAGAACTTGAAGACCGATTGGAAACACTGAAGGAACCTTCAATGGAAGTGGTACCATCCCCTCACTGAAGTGAGATCTCATCATGGCTCAACAGGTTAGACTCTACCACTGCAATATCTGGTAAACCTGCTTCTGTGTCCACCAGGACCAGGAATCCTCTCCTCGGAGACATATCACAGGAAGGCCACTTCTCAAGCGACAGAGATAAATCATTGATTTCTCCCCAAAGCCCTGAGTCTACAATCAAGTCGCCTACTTCACTCCTTATCTATTAGGAGTGGGATCAACCTGCAGAGTGCGCAGTAGGATGTTTACCCTTATGAAGTAGATAGCACACAGTGTCCGAGGCAGATCTCTGCCCACTTGTCCGAGACCTCTGGAATGCTTTTCCCTTTCTCTTTCTATACGTCACAAGAACTCCAAACTATGGGCCTGATTTGAGAAAAGCGGAGCTGCATCCAATGCAGCACCACTTTTCTTGCGCCCCTGAGAGCCCCCCTACCGCCACCATGTGTGCGCCGTATTTAATATGCAGCGCACCATGGCGCAGGGTAGGGGCAATAGCGTAGAAACTTTTGATGCTATTGATGTAATGTGTCAGATTAGCACCAACATTTTGGCGCTAATCCTGCACAGTACATTGGGGCCCATTGAAAGCAATGCTGTGCCCCCTTTTAACGCCTGCTCTGTGTAGGCGTTAAAAGAAGCCGCAAAAAATGACGCAGTAGAATCTCTTAGATTTTGTCACTTTTGCGGTTCCCTTAATGGGAGAACACCCCCCTTGCATACATTATGCCTGGGACAGACATAATATGGCACAAGGGGTTACATAGCGACTCAATGCATGCACTGCATCACTTTGTAAATATGGCACAGTGATTTTGGCCTCGTTGGGCCACATTAGCGTAAAAAACAATTATGCTAATGTGGCGCAAGGAGGCGCTAGGCCCTTTTAAATCTGGGCCTATATGCGCTTGCTCAGGGGTTACGCCTGGTGTAGTGTGAGATATAACTTAAGGCAAACAGCAGTTTCAGACTTAGAGAGAACGTGTTGAACTGTACCCCCTAAAAGTCAACAAAGATGCACACAGTGAGATGCCTATCGATATGGTTGTACCACATCGATGGTCTTACAAGCTAAGTACGATGGAAAAAAGTAATCTCTTATTGAGGTTCCCATAAGTCTGACATTGTTTCACTACAAGAAACTAATGAATCTATCATACAAATAGCTACGCTTAAAAGAGAATGGGTCGGTCAGGTGGTGCCAGCATCAGGCCTGGATGCCTCCCTCCAGATCCCCCCAACACGGCTCGCCCACCTTACAAGGAAGGCAGTGTGGCTATCCTCTTGCAAAAGACACTGCCCACCAAGGTGCATAAATGTGGTGTGAACCAGATGGTTGATATCTCTGTGTAAAACTGGTTTGTGAGGGCCACAGATATGCTATTGGATCCTTCTATGTCCCAAACACTGGGAAATGGAATTATTTGACAAGCCCAACAGTGTGATAACAGAGACAGACCTTACACAGCTAGTGATCTGCAGAGACTGGAACATCTCAGTCGACCCCATCCTTGATAGATCCAGCCCTCCGGACCCACACTGCAAAAAAGAGGCCTATTGTGAGATCTCAAGGGAGATCACTCCCTTATTTGTCCATGGAGGCTCATGCACCAGGGAGACAAAGACTACACATTCCTCTCCTGCCCTCATGGAACTGAGACCAGAATCACCTACATTCTGAAAAGTGCTGCAAGACTAAATAAAATCACAAGGTACGACATGGGCGTCTAATGTATTTCAAATCATACCCCAACTGCATAGTCATTAGATCTCAGAACAGAGGTTCCTAAGGATAAAACCTGGAGGATTTACACACAACAATATAAATGCTCTGATGAAAAGAGGCTTTGCTACCTCCATGAATACTTGACTTTAAATGAGAACTCGGTAGCCTCATCCCACTCTCAGAAAGCCACAGGAAAAACATATATTCAGGGCATAATGATAAGACACTCATCTTTGGCCAGCAAAGTGGCCGCAGTGAAAAAACCTAAGGGCCTGATTTAGATATTGGCGGACAAGTTACTCCATCACAACAGTGACGGATATTCCACCCTCGGTAATCTAAATCCCATAAGATATAATGTGATTTAGATTTCGGCAGACAGGATATCTGCCACCGTTCTGACGAGTAACTCATCCCGCAATACCTAAATCAGACCCTAAACCTGGGATCTGAAACCAGCACGCTCACATGGACATATCACAAACACCCGATCAATGCCACGCACCTTGTATTTAGACAAAAAAATACAAAATTAACACGTTCTTAATCGTGAACTCTGAGAAAGCCCTTCAGTGAAGGCAAAAAAGCTGGCAGGCTTCTGGCTCTTAATTTAAAACAATGTTAGGATTTACCAAGCATACCAGAGATTATCTCCTGCAATAATGTCTTACTCAGCAATCCCAGGGACCTCACAGAGGAGTTTGCCTTCTTCTATACTACTCTGTCCACTTTAGAGTCACTGACAAAGGATGCTGCACAGCAACAGCTTTTGAAGGCCTACGCATACCACGACCAACACTAGAAAACCTAGGTACAGAGATAACAGATGATGAAGTGCTGACAGCCATCAAGGATAGCCCATAGGAAAAGCCCCAGAAGAAGACTGCTCTCCCGCAGAATATTGTGGGCTGACAGCGCCACTCACAGCTCCTCTACTGGGAAAGAGGTTCAGAGAAATTATGTTGTGTGGAAATGCCTTATGCCTACGATAGAGCCTACATCAGAGTTATACCGAAGCCAAACATAGACCTTCCAGATTGCAGGAACTATAGGCCCATTTCTTTAATCAACAATTGTAAGAAATTGCATTATTATTTGAGGTGGTTGGCTGTTACCCCCCTCAAGAAATAATAACAACCCTTGTCAGGGTGAATCCTCCTAACCACTAAATTAACTTATGATCAACCCCCTGGTAGCTATAGCACGGAGCAGACAGGCTTAACTTAGGGCAATGTATAAAATATTTATGCAGTGCCAAATTAGTAATA
This sequence comes from Pleurodeles waltl, assembly GCF_031143425.1. Lineage (NCBI taxonomy): Eukaryota > Metazoa > Chordata > Amphibia > Caudata > Salamandridae > Pleurodeles > Pleurodeles waltl. The sequence continues at coordinate 1,008,816,901 of NC_090449.1, read as the reverse complement.
CAGTAAAAATGCAAAAAAAAAACGAATTAGAAAACGAGCGTATAATTTAATAAACAAAATGACACCAAAAGGAAAAACATCTAATAAGGGGAACTGGAGATATGGATTTGTAAAGTTTAAAGTAGGAAATGCACCAATAAGTGCAAGGTGCCCATGATAGTGAACAGTCACAGTAGACCGGTACCTAGGCATTATTTGAGGCTGGCCGATCTCTAGTTTGGGTCAGATACAGCAACTTGTCATTCTGATGACTTGGGGCAAGATGTACGAAGCGTTTTTGAGGTTGCAAATGGCCCGATTCGCAGAAACTGGCAGTTTGCAACCCCAAAAATGCTTTTTGGGATGTAAAAAACCCATATTGCGATTCAGTAACTTGTTACTAAATCACCATTTGGGTTTTGTGATTCGGTATTTCGAAGGCACATGTTCAAGGAGTCCCTTCCTAATACCGAATGTGAATTGTATGTACAAATGTTTCGCGACCGAAATGCGGTTGCAAAACATTTGCAGTTTACCGCAATATGAAAAATGGTGGTAGCCAATAAGCGAATGGGAAGCAGTCCCCAACAGACTCCTTCACCTTTGAGAATGATTGGTTAAATATTTCTTAAGAGCAGACAGTGGTCTCACGGACCACTGCCTACTCTTAAAAAAATTAACTTCCAAGTTTCATTTTTTCTTTATAAACGCATCCCGTTTTCCTTTTAGGAAAATGGGTTGCGTTTTAAAAAACAAGATTGCTTTATTTAAAAGCAATCAAAGACTTGGGGGTCTGCTGACCCCAGCAGGCAAGAATCCTTGTTTCGGCTGTGATTCCTAATGGGTTGCAAATTGCGACCTACCTCATTAGTATTCATGAGGTAGGTCTCTTTGCAACCCATAGGAAACGCTAATGAAACTCAAAAGAGTTTCATACATTAAAAATAGCGATTTCCTAAGTGAGATTCGCAGGAAATTGCAATTAGGAAATCGCTATACATAACTTTCGTACATCTAGCCCTCAGTCCTTTAAGTCCCAATCCATTCACAGGAGTACATTTCTAAAGTCACCTACTACCTCAGGGAAGGCACCTAGAGACTCACAGGGTATCAGTTAGAGCTCAAAAGCAGGGCCCATTACAGGTGCAGTTGTCACTGGTCAGCTGGGAAGTGGCAGGAAAGGTATCTTCTGCTTTTTGTATCACTTTAGCTTTAACAAGTGGCCAGTCTTCTGACCCCTGTAGTGCACTTTGTGCTGGGTACAAGAGGGAGCAGGTTCAGTCCTTCAGGGGTGGTCTTTGGCCACATGTAGCAGTACCAGTCCTCTTTTATTCTTCATTAGGTCAGGAAAATGTTCTGCAGTGGGTCTCTGGAGTTCCCACATTTATGCCTGCCATGAGCTAGTCGGCGTTGAACCAATGGTGTAAACGTTCCTGTGGCACCCCCTACCTACTTTGGGCATTTTCAAGATAATGAAAGTCTTCAGCCATACTAATCTTGGGTTCTGAAGGATGTGGGTATGTGTGAACAGTGTACTGTTATAATCCTAATGTCCTCCCACATCTAACAATAAAATTCAGTTTGAAGCAACTAGAGTACCCGCAATAAACCCAGAGACCGACGTCTAGTAAAACAAAAGCAGAGTTTTCCAGCAACATAAGAATTATCTTGGCATCCTGTTTCAGTCTGTTGGGTCGGCAAAGTCTTCTTCATGGTAATGGATGTTTTCCCTAATTAGCGCCCAAATATAGTGCTGGTTGAATCCCTAATTCTGACTTTTGTTGTCACAGGCAAACACTAATCATGCATGTGCACCATGACAAGGTCCCGTCTCAAAGATTACGGTCTTGTTGGCCAGGGAGGGGTGCCCAAAGCGCTACCCTCATAGTGGTCGAAGGCTACTGCCTTCACCAAGAGATAAGCAGCATAACATGTAGTGATCAATAGGAGTGAACAGGTCCTTTGTAACCTGTGTCACTGGAGTGAGGCCTACAGGCTCACTTACGTTTTAAAAGTTCTCCTGTTATGTGCTTAACTCACCCATGGCCTACATCAGTTAGATGTAGAGGGCTGAGCAGCGCAGGAGTGGTGATTCTGCATTGGATGTATGTGTGCTTAGGAAGGATACAGTACAGGGATAGAACAGTGCTGTGCAATGCATGAATTGTGAGTTTCTGGTCTGGGTGTATGTATACCAGGGAGGCATACATTATATAAGAGATGTAGTGCTGTGAAGCGCGTCACAATGAAAGCATGTGCTGGAAGTATCGGTGCTTGGAAGAAATACAATGCATAAAGTGTGAAGGGTTGTGCAGTGCACACAAGGGGAATGCATGTACTAGCAATGTGTGTGTTTGCATGTAGCACGCCTTAGCACAATACAGAAAGGATACAGTACTGAGCAGTGCACACAGAGTGCCCGAGGTGGCACAATACATGGAAGTGACAGTACTGGACAGTATGTGTGCTGTGAATGTACACTGAGAGCAAGTATGCCTGCAATAGTACATTGCAGGTAGGACCCTGAGTTCCATTTTGGGAAGCCCAGGCCTGCCAGGTGAAGAAATGAGCAGTAGAGGAATCCCCTCAGACAGATTTGTGCATTGCTGCATTCCTGTGAGCTGGGTGGGATAAACTGGATTAAGGGAGAGAGAGATACTCCCCTTGTACTCTTCAAAAGGGTGCTCTTTGGTTCAGTGAGAGACCACAAGGAAAGGGCCTGGGCGCATCTCAGGAAGGGGGAGGGGCTGATAAGGGAATCATAAACAGTAGGGTTGGGAGCCCAGGATAAAACTTTTGATGCACATACAATTATGGCTGACATCCAGGTGTTAACTCTATTCACCCAAATGGACTGTCTTATGGGAGTATCAGCTTCTGAGTTTCTCCTGCAATAAGAGACAGTCTTCCAAGAATAAGAAAAGAGAGAAAAGTATCCACTTCAAAAGAAGCAGGAGCCCGGCCTAAAACTTCAAAGACCCAGACCCTAAACCACATTTAGGGCCAGATGTGTCAAGCGATTTTGCATTCGCCAACGGTGCGAATCGTAAAATTCGGCCGTTTGCAAATGCAAAAATGCCTTTCAGAATGTACGAAAGGCATTCGCAGTGCAATTTTAAGGAATCGCTAAAATAGCGATTCCTTAAAATTGCGACCCCATTTAGAGAATCGCAAATTGCGATTCTCTAAATAGGAAATCGCAAATAAGGAATCCTTATTTGCGATTTCTTAAGCACTTGTATCAAGCATTTCCTAAATTCAAATTTGGCATTTAGGAAATGCAAATACCACAAATAAAAGTTTGGTGGTAAGCATGTGCAAATTTTAAAAAAGCGTTACTAATGCATTTTCAAAATTGACACGTAGCGCACACATGCCCCTAAGGCATGTGTGTGCTTCACATGTCCTAAAACATTTTTTCGGGTGCAGCAGAGGGGGCCTTAGGCCCACAGCACCCTGGGATTTGCATTTCCTAATTTGCAAATTCCTAACTGGAATTCGTAATTTGGGAAATGCAAAGAAATTCACAAATATGGGCCTACAGGCCCATAGGTGCGAATGGGGTCGGAATCTCTATTTATGATTCGGTAATAGCATTTGCGATTTTTAAGAAATCGCCATTACCAAATCGCAAAAATCATACATTCCATTTTGCATTTCTTAAATAGAGATTTCTTAAAAATCACTATTTGAGAATCGCAAATCGGTATCTTGATACATCTGGCCCTTAGTGTCTAGAAATGGACTATAAGAAGGAGAGGTTGAGACCCCAACATTTGTCACCTGTCAAGTAGCCGGACGGGATGTGAGAGGAAAGGAAGGTCTGCAAGACCGGGGACTAAGGCCTGCTAGTCTCCTTGCTGGGTGAGGGGACATCAGCCAGGGAAACCAAGACCACTCTGAAACCTGGAGCACCAGCTCCTGCCTGCTTGCCAAGACCAATGTGCCCTGTGAAGAAGAGGAGGAGAGATTTGGCGGAAGTGATGTCTAGTAGGTAGCCCAACCAAGTGCACTACCAGTGCAAGGTGTGAGAAGACGGCTGTTGCACCGATCATGTAATTGCCCATGTGCAGATTCCAGCCAGTGGCCCCAGTATGCCAAAAGGGTGCGGGCCAAGTGAAGCCGTGTTGTGCTTGTGGCAGTGACCTTGTATGCCAGGAGGAGCTGCAGTGAAAGTTACTGCCAGATCTGAAGGGCTGAAGCCTGTGCAGAGCCTAGCAGCAGTCCATATACCAGGATGGACTGCCGTGGTACTAACTATTGTGTGGTGAGGGCCGGCATCTTGGACGGTGCAGATACAGAACCCCAGTGTGCCAGGAGGGGCTGCCGATACTTATGTGGTTGTGAGGATCGGGATGTCATCTTAGAAATCTGGGCCATGACCCATGGGTCACCATGAAGCAACAAGGATTGAGCCGGAACTGCTCCTGCAAAACTTCAGGAGACGTTGTATGTGCATCCCTGCATCACCAGTACCCCTGCCAGGAGCACAGGAATCCAGCCCCTCCCCAGTGTGGGTAGCACAAGACTTACTGTGCAGGAGCGGTTGTGAATGCTCAGGAGAGAGCCCCATGCAGCCAACTCTCCTCACAGGACTGGAGCCCTGTTAGTGCTCGCGGTCGGGTCACTCGCTGGGACATTGCAAGCCTCCCCTTTGCTGGAGCGGGTAAGACTGGTTACAGGCCTATCCGGCCCAGGGTAACTGCTGAGGGCATTGCGCTGCCAAGATACTTTTCACTATTTTACGAAGAGTCGGAGTGGATTCATGAGGTAAGGCCTACTAATGAGCACTCCCTGGATGTGGAGTGTGGAATAACCCCTACAATATTACAAAGAGCGGGAGGTAGAGGGATTTGCTAGCGAAACATTAGAGCCCTGACCTCTAGGGAAAAAGCATTATTGCTTATATATGTCATAATATTGCTTTGAATGCGTAGAGTTAATAAGTAAAATACTTCCTTTTATCACATAAATAAGGGACATATTTAAGAAAAGTGGCACTTTTCTTGCGCTCTTTAGCGCCCCCTACCGCCCCAATGTGTGCGCTGTATTTAAAATATGGTGCACCATGGCACCAGGTAGGGAGCAATAGCAAAGCTTTTTAAGCTATTGATGTACTCTGCAGGAGTAGCGCTAACATTTTCAGTGGCTTGCCCTGTTTTAATGCCTGCTCTGAGCAGGCGTTAAAAGTGCCGAAAAAAATGATGCAATTTTTTCGGCCTCCCTAACGGATGAACGCCCCCTTTGCATACATTATGCCTGGTGCAGGCATAATGCAGCCAAAGGGTTACAAAGTGGCGCAATACATGCATTGCACCACTTTGTAAACATGGCGTGGTGTTTTTGGCCTTCTAACGTTAACGTCGCATTAGTGTAAAAAAATGCTGCCAATGTGGCGTTAGAATGGCGCTAGGGACTCTTAAATATGCCCCAAAGTATTTGACTGCACATTGATTTATTGACAGTGCTGTGTGCTCCTTGAGTTATCAGTTGTATCCACTGACCCTTATTAACACTCCCCTCCAAGGTGCCTTGGACTGCTCGACCATAGCTACCATTGAGAGTCAAGTTTAGAAGGGGTACTTGGCCCAGTTGCTCAGGATCCATACTAGGTCGGGCCCCAGGGCATCAGATGTCAAAGATCTCAACACCCACATTGGGCAAGTAACACCTGCTTGCCTCATGGCCCTCTGAAAGGGGTTCTGACACTGTCCTTTCATATGTTCCCTAAGTGTCATATGTAAACTCATCAGACCTGTTAAGCAGGGTTTGATACTCCAGGAGGATTTGATATTGTAATGTTAAACAGGATGTTCACAGCCTCCATCTTTCTGCTGAGCTCAAAGGAGTCATCCCTACCCATTCAGGTCGACCTGTCAATCACAGAGGACTGCCCTTTAGCCTTTGGGAGGAATTTTACAAACTCATTCACATTTGAATGCTTATCACTGGCTGGGAGACATTGGAGAGCAAATGCAAATTAACCCCCAGGAACTTCAGGAAGAGAAAAAGTAATATTTCCTCAAAATGTAATTGAATTTTCAATAACTGATAAAAATATGTGTTTAATTATTTTTCTAGCTAGTCCAATTTCTGAGACAGAGTATGAGGATTTTAATTTGTACTCTGTTTTTTTACACAGGGCAGATAGGCCTGCCACATTGAAACATGGCTTTTAGGTGCTAGTCACTGCAAGGACATGTGAACATTAAATATGTAAATGTCCTGTTTTTAAATACCATGCATCTTGCCTTGTGCCTACAATAACTACCTAGGGATAGCCTATTAATATTTAAAAGGGATGTTTTCACTTGTCAAAACCGTTTATATCAAATTGCAGTATTTAAACTGCCACAGTCCGGGTTCAATGGTAGGCCTAAAGCCATGGTTTACACCATTACTGTAGTGGATGCACAATATGTGCTGCAGTACACTAGAGACTTTTAACTTACAGGTACTGGATACAGTTTTCACCATATACTAAGGACTTATAGGTAAATTAATTCCACCAATTAGGAATATGCCAATGCGACCATGTTTAAAGGGGAAGACAGGCACTTTACCACCGGTTGGCAGGGTAAAAGTGCACAGAGATCTAATGCAAGCAAAAATATAGGGCCTGCAAACGGTGAAAAATACAGGGTGATAACGCAGAAAAGGAGGATTTCCTATAACAATGGCATCAAGATTTAAGATTTTGGCAAAGATTCTCACACATGGCTGAAAAGTTCAATACTGCATAAAAATCAACTAGGATTCTTCCCAGGGTGTTCTTCACACAATCACATGTGTTAGAAATGGGGTATCTAGTTGGCAGTGGTTTGCACCCTGTCCAAGTAGGGACCCTCACTCTAGTCAAGGTAAAGGAGTCACACACCTAAGATAACCCCTGCTCACCCCCCTTGGTAGCTTGGCATGAGCAGTCAGGCTTATCTCAGATGCAATGTGTAAAGTATTTGTACACACACACAGTAACACAATGAAAACACCACAAACGGACTCCACCCCAGTTTAGAAAAATAGCCAATGTTTATCTGAATAGCACAGGACCAAAAACGACAAAAATCCAGCATACACAAGCAAAGATACAATTTGTTAAAGATTAAATCTCAGTAAAGCGCTTAGAAACACAATAGCTCCAAATGGGGCTATCACGTCGTTGTTGACAAAGTTGTTCCCAACAGTCTGACACCACTCGCAAGGGTGTGGGAGCCGGTCACAGAGTCGCATGGACCTCCAGGAACAGTGCCTTGGAAAACGATGAGGAAGCAAAGAAGTGGCACAGAGTTGGGGAGGTGAGGCTACTCTGGAGCAGGTGCAGCATCAGTTCCTTACTGCTACCGGGGAGGTGAGGCATCGGTTCCCTACTGAGATACAGAGGAGGTGCGGCATCGGTTCCTTATGTGTGCAAGGGAGGTGATGCGGCGTCAGTGGCGAGGTGTCGGTTCCTTAAGATACAGCGGGGTCAATGGATCCAGCAGGTCAAGACGTGCAGCATCAACTTTACAGTGTCTCAATCAGACCACAGGGCCACAGGTGCTGTGGTGGAGTTAGATTCGGGTGTCTAAGATGTCGGGGACACAGCACTCACGATCCACGCTGTGGCGGTACTTCGGAGGCACTGCAGCGGTGTCAGGCCTGCGGCGTCGGTCAATGCACTCAGCAAAGACCACTGCTCCTGGTGCAGGCAGCGGTGCGGAGTCAGACAGCGGTGCCGGGTCCGAAGTCGCTCTGCAGTCGATGTACTTGGTTTCTTCTTGTTTTTGCCAGAACTTACTTCGAAGGGCCCAGGAACCTGATTTGGCACCACTTTGCAAATCAGGACTCTCAACATGAATGTCCAGATGCTGGCAGATGAAGTATTTGATGTCGCTGAGACTTCTAATAGGAGGCAAGCTCAGTTCAAGCCCTTGGAGAACCTTGGAAAGCAGGATGTAGAAAGCAAAGTCCAATCCTTTCACTCCCAGGACAGAAGCAGAAAGCAGCATGCCAGCACAGCAAAGCAACAGGCAGAGTGGCAGTCCCCTCTACAGCATCCAGCTCTTCTTCCTGAAAGAATGTCCTCAGTACAGAAGTGGTCTGAAGTTGTGGTCTCAGAGGCCCAATACATATACTCAATTCTGCCTTTGAATTAGGCAAACTTCAAAGGAAATTCTTTGTAGTGCACAAGACCATACCTTTCCTGCCCTGGCCCCAGACACACCCCAGGGGGTTGGAGACTACTTTGCATAAGGACAGGCACAGCCCTATTCAAGTGCAAGCGTCAGCTTCTCCCACCACTCTAGTCCAGGAAGACCCATCAGGATAAGTAGGGCACACCTCAGCTCCCTATGTGTGACTGTCTAGAGTGAATTCACAAACAGCCCAGCTGTGAAGTGTCAACCTGACCCAGACGTGTATTCCACAGCCAGTGGCATTTTCAAACTTACAATGTAAAAACAACTTCACCAAAAGATGTATTTTTAAATTGTGAGTTCAGAGACCTCTCAATGTGAATTTACACTTGAAAGCTATTTCAAGTCAATCCCCATGTCACCCTATGAGATAGGCCTTGCAATAATGAAAACCAAATTTAGCAGTATTTCACTATCAGGACATGTAAAACACACCAGTACATGTCCTACCTTTTAAATACACTGCACCCTGCCCACGGAGCTGCCTTGGGGATACCTTAGACCTACATGTAGTAAAAGGGAAGGTTTGGGCCTGGCAAGTGGGTGCACTTGCTAGGTGGAACTGGCAGTTTCAAAACTGCACCCACAGACACTGCAGTGGTAGGTCTGAGACATGCCAGCAGGGCTACTCATGTGGGTGGCACAATCAGTACTGCAGGCCCACTAGTAGCATCTGATTTACAGGCCCTGGGCACACTTTGGGGGTCATTACAACCCTGGCGTCCGGCGGTAAGGTGGCGGTAACACCGCCAACAGGCTGGCGGTGTTCCGCCAGCAATTATGACCGTGGCGCAATAGCCACGGCCATACCGCCGGCCCCTCCAACACACCGCCATGGAACGGCTGGTGGTAAGGGGACTTGGGGTGCCTCTGGGGGCCCCTGCACTGCCCATGCACTTGGCATGGGCAGTGCAGGGGACCCCAGGCATAGCCCCGTCGCACATTTCACTGCCCCAATTTCGGGCAGTGAAATGCGCGACGGGTGCTACTGCACCCGCTGCACATCAGCATTGCCGCCGGCTCTATTACGAGCTGGCAGCAATGTTGATGTGACACTGTTACCGTCCGCTGGCCCAGCGGAAATGTCATAATAGGGAGCCAGGAATACTGCCGGCAATGGCGGTATTCTGTCTCCCACAGCCTCGGCGGTCTTTTTGCAAGACCGCCAAGGTTGTAATGACCCCCATAGTGCACTTTACGAGGGACCTACTGGTAAATCAAATATGCAAATTATGGATAAACCCATCATCAATACAAATTAGACAGGGAGCATATGCCCTTTAGCACTGGTTAGCAGTGGTAAAGTGTCCAGAATCCTAAAGCCAACAAAAACAGGTCAGAAAAACTAGGAGGAAGGAGGCAAAACATTTAGGGATGACCCTGCAAAAAGTGCCAGGTCCAACAACATGCAAACCCTGTTTCATTTGCTGTGGAACACCAGACATGACCCAGGTGATACGGTGGCCCTGTCCCTCAACACTAAGAAGGCGTCTGATCAAGAGGAGTGGGGCTACCTATTTTGAATACTCTCCAAGCTAAGCATTGATCCTGCTTTCATGGCTATGACGCAATGGCAAAAACGAAACTCTCTGATGTTGTAATGGATTTTTTTCAGAGGCAATTAGTATTAGTAGAGGGACAAGACAGGCCTGACCACTACGTCCTCTGTTGTTTCTCCTACCACTGGAGCTCCTCGCTATAGCAATTTGTCAATCACAGGAGATGTTGGACATTACCACCTTGGTGCAGAATTTGAATCTTAAGTTGTACGCAGATGACATCCTACTGACATTTTCCTTCCCCCCTCCCAAACCTCTGTGCAAGCACTCATGGAAATGATCTGCTTCTCCATCTTCTTCAGCTGCAAAATTAATTGGGAGAAGAGCGAAGAGTTACCTACAACAACATCACCACTGCTCACTCCCTACATGGACTGCCCTTCCAATGGGTACAAACCAAGATGTAGAACTTGGACATACTGATCAGTAATAATATACTGGCAATGATTAAATGTTCACTTCATCATCTCTGATGTCCAACAAACCACAGCCAAGCACCACATTTTCCCCCACCGCATCTGGGGGCAAGGTAACGGAGACTCAGTGGACACAGGTCCTCAGCACCACACAACCCAGAACGTCAGCAGACCTTGACCAGGCCATCTGAGGCTTCTCTGCCTGGATCACCAACTGCACTGACAAAGTCACCTCTCTGAAACCAGCAAAAGCCAAAAAAAACTCAAAACAATCCAGCTGGTACACTGCACCTCCCAGAACCACCACATGCAACTGCTACTGAGAAGTGATGGCGCATCACTAAGAACCCCTCCCACAGAGCTGCTTACAAAACAGCCCTCAGAAACCACCACCTATGCATCAAGGAAGCCAAGAGAACAGCCATATCTGCCCACACTGATACAGTGGCCAGCCACACAAAGGAACTCCTCAAAATAGTCAAGGAATTCTCCAACCTGACAGCCATTGAGAACACCATCCACCCCTTCCCAGAACTCTACAACATACTCTTGGACTACTTCCACAGCATGATAGCCACCATCTACAACAACTTTGACCCCCAGCCCACCAATTTCATCCTCAGTAACCCCAACTAACCATTGAACATGACCCGAACAGTCTGCACCTGGTCTCTGCTCACCACCGCAGCCATCATTGCTTTCAACCACTCCGGGGCACCCACCTACCCCTGCCCCCACCACATCTTCAACCTCGGAACCAACCCAATCAGCACAAAACTAACCACCATCCTCAAAATCTCCATCTCCACCTCAATCTTCCCTGACAGATGGAAACACACAGAGGTCAAACCCCTCTTGAAGATACCCTCTGGAGACCCTATGACTTCAAAAATTACTGACAATTCTCAATGCTCTCCTACCCAGCCAAACTTATTGAGAAAGCCATCAACCAACAGCTCACCAAATACCTGGAACAAAACCACATACTCAATGAGGATTCCATGCTTACCGCAACACCAAGACTGCACTGATTACTGCCACCGATGACATCAGAACTCTCCTCGACCATGGAGAAACTGTAGCCCTAATTCTCCTCGACCTCCCCACTGCATTCAACATCATCTCCCACCACATCGTCATCGACAGACTCTGTAATACCGGCATACATCAGAAAGCGCTCAAATGGATCACCTCTTTCCTGACAGGCTTTACACAGAGCATCCGACTACCCCCCTTCACCTCCGCACCCAAAGTGTGTGAGAAACTGGGGCTGATTGCAGAGGCCCCCTAACTTTTTGCCCCCATTTTCCACTTTATGCTGGTGTTTTCCTGACTCTGATGGTGCCCTGGGTACTGCTAACCAGTCCCAGGGCCTGTGCTCTGTGTAAAATGGATATGCAAATTAGGCTAATTATAATTGGCTAAGTTAACCTACCTATAAGTCCCTAGTATATGGTAGGGCATGTAGGTTTAGGGACCACAGCATAGGTGGTGCACACCTAGGTGCATTGCTGAGGTGCCCAGTGTCATTTTAAAAGCAAGCCTGCCTTGCTGGCTGCTTTTAAATTAAAGTTATATGCAAATTCGACTTTGGAATTAAAGGTACTTCCAAAGTCTTAAATTACCTTATTTTTACATATAAGTCACCCCTAAGGTGTGCCCTATGTGCCCCTAGGGCTGGGTGCCATGTAACTATAAGCAGGGACTTTATAAAAATAGATTTATAAGCCCTGGTGAGGTAAAAACAGCCAAATTCGTTTTTCCCTCATTGAAGTAAATGGCCTTCATAGGCTAGAATGGGCAGACTTTATTTTAAATTTTAAAGTCTCCTTAAATGTTACATACCAAGAATTTGGTATCAAATTGATTGTTATAATAAATCCCACAACTTCCAGTTGTTGGATTTAATATAACTAGTGCAGGTAAAAAGTTTAGACTTTACCTAAAAAGTTGCCAATTTCAGCTCTGCATTGTTTTTGCTGCTGTGCTCTGATTGGCCAGCCTGCAGCAGCTTCTGCCAGGCTACTTTAATGAGGTGTGAAGTGGCCTGACTTCACACAAAGGAATGTGCTTGGGGGAGAGAATCTCCCCTCAGCAGATGGGGAAGCAGGAAGGGGGAGGGCTGCCAAACTGGTCTTCAAAGGCAGAGAAGGACATCTGGAGCACCCAGCAACACCCCCACATCCTGCAACCCCAGACAGCTAGGTGCCCCCTTGATTAGATTAGGAGAGGGCAGGAGAGGGGTGTGTTTATGATTTTTAGCCACACCAGTGGGTGGGCTCAGCCAGATCTCTCCTCCAAAAATCAGATTCATCCATTTTGGATTTTTAGAGACTATTGCCTTCTGGGATGGATTTTTGCCACACTTCCCAGGAAGTGGTCATCACAGGGGGACGACCCTGTCCCTGATTGGAGGACCAGGGCCCCCCTGCTTTTCACCCAGGAGCAAGGATAAAACTGGCAGACCTGCACCCACGCCTCAGATCCCCTCCAGAATTCAACAAGAAAGGAACTAAAGAAGAAGAAGGACTGCCCTGCTGGACCCCTGGCCTGCACCTGGACCCTGCACTCAGAAGGACTGCACCAGCTGCACACTTGGGCTTCACCACAAGAAGGACTTTGCCTGGCTTCCACTGGTTCAAGGAGGGACTCCCTGTTTGCTACAGGTGAAAAATTGCTAACCAGAGTCCCCTGCACCAACTCCTGAAAAAGTGACCAGCTGACCACTGCCCAGTGACCAAAAAGGAGTTTGCGCCAGGTGCACTCTGGGAGTTGAAGTCCGCACTTCCCAAGGACCATCACAGAACTTCTGGACCCTTGGGGTGAGCTGTGGACCCCAAAAGAACCTTAAAAGAACATCTGGGTGAAGCCCCAGAAGTTTGGAAAAGATTGGAGAAATTTTAGAAAAAAGCTCCATAAAGTGACCGACTCGACGCGGAAATTCTAGCCGGCTTGCCTCAACCGCGACCCGGCCTGACTTCGTGGTTCGTCCCGGTCAAGAAAAACATCCGAAAAAAAGACTAAGTCCGAACGTAAAAAGTTGACCGGGACCTTCCAGCCATCGTATCCGAGAAGGGCTCCACGGACGTCGGATCAAGATCCAGGTTTACCCCGGTCGAAGGATTTTCATCTCGAAAAAACGACTAAGTCCGAAGGTAGAAATCACCACCGAGGAAACCGACTTCGCGTATCCGGACAAGGGCTCCAGGAGGTCGGATCCAACTGGCAGGTTCGTCCCGGTGAAGAAAAACTTCAAAATAAAGACTAAGTCAGAAGGTAACTTTTTAACCGAGGCTTCCCGCGACCTGTATCCGAGCAGGGCTCCATCGCGGTCGGCCTGAAAGTTTGACCTTGTCCCGGTCCTGGTGCAACCAGATGACCCGATTGGCGCTTTTTGTTTCTATGCGCTAGAAAATAATAATACTTTAAAAATTCATATCTCCGGTTCCCCTGAACCGATTTTAATCGGTTTTGTGTCATTTTAAAGATAAAAATATAAGCTATTTTTATAAATTGGTTTTGGATTTTTAAACTGTTTCCTGTGTTTTATTTAAATACTGTTTTGTGATATTTGAATGCTTTACACTTTGTCTCCTAAGTTAAGCCTTGACGCTCGATGCCAAGCTACCAAGGGTAGAGCTGGGATTAATTTACTGAGACCTAACTGTACTTTTGTGGAGGTTTGTGGCTTGTTGCTAGGTGTAGGTACCTACCTGCCCTACCAATAACCCATTTTCCAACATAATTGGAAGCAGCGACGGGATCCTGTACTTGTGTTCAATATCACGTTACAGTTTTGGATAAAACAAATTAAAAATCCTTTAAATTGTCCTAGTGCAAAAATTGATTTTAATTTTTAATTTTAATTTTTTTTTTTAATTAATTTGGATTAATTTCAATTATTGAATTTTTGTAATTTTTCTAAATTCCTGTTACCAATTTGTGCAAAAAGTTTTTGTTGACACAAAACTAGGGAACCATGGAGCTTGATCTGGCTAGCCTACCTACACTGACAGTAGTCCAGCTTAGGGTGTTGTGTGTTGAGAGAGGGTTGCCTGCAACCACTAATCTCAGGAAGGAAATCCTAATTAAATCCCTGACAGCATGGGCTGAGGCCCAAGAGGTAGAGACAGAGGAAGCTCCAGAGGAGGAAGAAAAAGAGGAAGATGCTAACTCTAACCACTCAGGGGAGGGAAGGCATCAGACCCCAAGTGAGGAAGAGGAGGAACGGTCCTCAGTAAATACAGTCACTAGGGGCAGACCCAAAGCTAGTGGTAGGAAGGGGGTCCTTTCAGGAGGAGAGAACCCATCCATCAGGGAGAGAGAGCTGGAAGCCCAGCTAGCCTACATAGCTTTGGAGGCAGATAAGCTTGCCCTAGAAAAAAAGAAGTGGGCAAGCAAAGAAAAAAAAGATGGAAGCAGCGATAAAGAAGCTGAGGTGTCCATGGGTGGGGGAGTTTGCCCCAGATTACCCAAGGGGGTGGTTCCTGCTTATGTAGAGGGGGATGACATAGATAAGTGGCTAGGGGCCTTTGAGAGGGCACTCCAAATGAGAAGGGTTAGGCCTCAATACTGGGGTTCCCTTTTGTGGGAGTTGGTCCCCAACTCAGGGATGGATAGGCTTCTGACCTTAAGGGGGGAGGAGGCAGATTCATACCCTAGTATGAAGAGGTGCTTAGTCAAGAAGTTTGGTCTGACCCCAGAGCAATATAGAATGAAGTTCAGGGACACCCAGAAGGTCAGTACCCAGTCTTGGGTTGACTTTGTGGACACCTCACTAAAGGCACTAGAGGGCTGGATTATTGGCAACAAAGTAAATACTTATGAGGGGTTATACAATCTGATCATGAGAGAGCACATCTTGACCAATTGTATCCAAGAAAGGTTACGCCAGCATCTAGTGGACTCTAAGCTGACCAACCCTAGAGAGCTAGGGGAGGCAGCTGATGAGTGGTTGAGAACCAGGGTGGTTGTCAAGTCCCAGGGGGGAGACTCCAAGAAGGGGGGGACAGGTCCCCAAAAACCTAAGGAGGGAGGCGGTAAGCCCACCACAGAGACTCCCTCTGTACCCCAGAACCCTAAGAAGGAGGAGAGTAAATCCCACTCCCAATCTGACATGCAGAGACAGGGAGACCCAGGGTTAAAAAAGCTCTTGGACAGTAGGGCTTGCTTTGACTGTCAGCAGACAGGTCACTTCAGAGGAGATGCAGCCTGTCCAAAGAAAGTGGTTAGCACTGGGCTGTCCAGTGTAGCCATAGAGGAGGATTCCTCAGATGATGAAGTCCTCCTAGCATTGTGCTGGGAGACAGGACCAGATGGTAAGCTGGTGATCCCTGAGGGTGGGAGTAGGCACTTCCACCACATTCAAGTGAATGGGATCCCTACCACTGGCCTGAGAGACACCTGTGCCAGTCACACTGTAGTGAGTGACCGGTTAGTGACCCCAGACATGTATGTCCCAGGAAAGACAAAGAAAGTCAGGATAGCCACAGGGGAGGTCACCTCCAAACCTGTAGCCATAGTGCCCCTAGAGAGGGAGGGTATCCTTGACTGGATTAGGGTGGTAGTCAGTGCTGACCTTCCCCTAGATTGTATCCTGGGCAATGACCTCCCAGAGGTGAGTCTGGTCACAGATGGGGTGGTCGCCCAGGGCGCCCCCCCAACCCAAAGTCCTGGGGAGTCAGTCCCTACAGTTAGGAGACAGGGGTCCCCAAGAAAAGGAAAGAAGAAAAGGAAGGGTAGGCCACTCTTAAAGAGAGTTCCAGGGAGCCAAAGGCCTTCTGCCCCAGTAGGGGGGGAGCCCAGAGTTGGCACTGGTGAGGCCTCACCTGACCCCAAGGAAGTCCTGAGTAGTCAGGCAGCTGTCCAGATGCAGGGTGTTGCCCCTGCACTGACAGAAGGGAGAGTGGAAGGAGGGTGTCTGCCACAGGAGGTGGTAGCCCCCCACTCTAGACAGCAAGAGGGGTGCCAGGACCCCAAAGATGCCCCTAAAGCAGCTCAGCCACCTGTCAGTGGAGAGCTTAGGGTGTGGTTCTGGGTACTGACAGCTGTCAGTAGCCTCTGCTGGGTGCTAGCCTTCCAGGCAGCACTGTACTTGGCCTGGGAGGCAGACCCCAAGGCCAATAGCAAAGTAGGCCCCCTGACCCTGTTGGTCATGGTGGGGTTGCTCAAGTGTTGGGTGACCTCTTTGGGTAAACTAGGTCTTGCCCTAGCAAAGTTAGGAGTAGGGGAGGTGGGCACCTCACTACCCAAGTTGGCAGAGAGAGAGGAGGAAGACCCCCCTAGAGGGAAGTTTCAGTTTGGGTTGGGTCCTTTTACTGTTGGGATGGCTTCACTACCCAGAGGGAGTGACCCTGACAGGAGGATATAAGGCAGAGTAGGCCCTGCAAAGGGACAGCCAGTTTTCTGCACTGTCTTCCTCGCCTAACAAGCCAGGAAGACTCTCCCAGGGTTGGGCTGAGTCTCCTGGGCGTGTGGGCTGGGGGGGGGTTGTGTGAGAAACTGGGGCTGATTGCAGAGGCCCCCTAACTTTTTGCCCCCATTTTCCACTTTATGCTGGTGTTTTCCTGACTCTGATGGTGCCCTGGGTACTGCTAACCAGTCCCAGGGCCTGTGCTCTGTGTAAAATGGATATGCAAATTAGGCTAATTATAATTGGCTAAGTTAACCTACCTATAAGTCCCTAGTATATGGTAGGGCATGTAGGTTTAGGGACCACAGCATAGGTGGTGCACACCTAGGTGCATTGCTGAGGTGCCCAGTGTCATTTTAAAAGCAAGCCTGCCTTGCTGGCTGCTTTTAAATTAAAGTTATATGCAAATTCGACTTTGGAATTAAAGGTACTTCCAAAGTCTTAAATTACCTTATTTTTACATATAAGTCACCCCTAAGGTGTGCCCTATGTGCCCCTAGGGCTGGGTGCCATGTAACTATAAGCAGGGACTTTATAAAAATAGATTTATAAGCCCTGGTGAGGTAAAAACAGCCAAATTCGTTTTTCCCTCATTGAAGTAAATGGCCTTCATAGGCTAGAATGGGCAGACTTTATTTTAAATTTTAAAGTCTCCTTAAATGTTACATACCAAGAATTTGGTATCAAATTGATTGTTATAATAAATCCCACAACTTCCAGTTGTTGGATTTAATATAACTAGTGCAGGTAAAAAGTTTAGACTTTACCTAAAAAGTTGCCAATTTCAGCTCTGCATTGTTTTTGCTGCTGTGCTCTGATTGGCCAGCCTGCAGCAGCTTCTGCCAGGCTACTTTAATGAGGTGTGAAGTGGCCTGACTTCACACAAAGGAATGTGCTTGGGGGAGAGAATCTCCCCTCAGCAGATGGGGAAGCAGGAAGGGGGAGGGCTGCCAAACTGGTCTTCAAAGGCAGAGAAGGACATCTGGAGCACCCAGCAACACCCCCACATCCTGCAACCCCAGACAGCTAGGTGCCCCCTTGATTAGATTAGGAGAGGGCAGGAGAGGGGTGTGTTTATGATTTTTAGCCACACCAGTGGGTGGGCTCAGCCAGATCTCTCCTCCAAAAATCAGATTCATCCATTTTGGATTTTTAGAGACTATTGCCTTCTGGGATGGATTTTTGCCACACTTCCCAGGAAGTGGTCATCACAGGGGGACGACCCTGTCCCTGATTGGAGGACCAGGGCCCCCCTGCTTTTCACCCAGGAGCAAGGATAAAACTGGCAGACCTGCACCCACGCCTCAGATCCCCT
Organism: Pleurodeles waltl; assembly: GCF_031143425.1. Classification (NCBI taxonomy): domain Eukaryota; kingdom Metazoa; phylum Chordata; class Amphibia; order Caudata; family Salamandridae; genus Pleurodeles; species Pleurodeles waltl. The sequence continues at coordinate 1,008,799,046 of NC_090449.1, read as the reverse complement.
CCAGAATTCAACAAGAAAGGAACTAAAGAAGAAGAAGGACTGCCCTGCTGGACCCCTGGCCTGCACCTGGACCCTGCACTCAGAAGGACTGCACCAGCTGCACACTTGGGCTTCACCACAAGAAGGACTTTGCCTGGCTTCCACTGGTTCAAGGAGGGACTCCCTGTTTGCTACAGGTGAAAAATTGCTAACCAGAGTCCCCTGCACCAACTCCTGAAAAAGTGACCAGCTGACCACTGCCCAGTGACCAAAAAGGAGTTTGCGCCAGGTGCACTCTGGGAGTTGAAGTCCGCACTTCCCAAGGACCATCACAGAACTTCTGGACCCTTGGGGTGAGCTGTGGACCCCAAAAGAACCTTAAAAGAACATCTGGGTGAAGCCCCAGAAGTTTGGAAAAGATTGGAGAAATTTTAGAAAAAAGCTCCATAAAGTGACCGACTCGACGCGGAAATTCTAGCCGGCTTGCCTCAACCGCGACCCGGCCTGACTTCGTGATTCGTCCCGGTCAAGAAAAACATCCGAAAAAAAGACTAAGTCCGAACGTAAAAAGTTGACCGGGACCTTCCAGCCATCGTATCCGAGAAGGGCTCCACGGACGTCGGATCAAGATCCAGGTTTACCCCGGTTGAAGGATTTTCATCTCGAAAAAACGACTAAGTCCGAAGGTAGAAATCACCACCGAGGAAACCGACTTCGCGTATCCGGACAAGGGCTCCAGGAGGTCGGATCCAACTGGCAGGTTCGTCCCGGTGAAGAAAAACTTCAAAATAAAGACTAAGTCAGAAGGTAACTTTTTAACCGAGGCTTCCCGCGACCTGTATCCGAGCAGGGCTCCATCGCGGTCGGCCTGAAAGTTTGACCTTGTCCCGGTCCTGGTGCAACCAGATGACCCGATTGGCGCTTTTTGTTTCTATGCGCTAGAAAATAATAATACTTTAAAAATTCATATCTCCGGTTCCCCTGAACCGATTTTAATCGGTTTTGTGTCATTTTAAAGATAAAAATATAAGCTATTTTTATAAATTGGTTTTGGATTTTTAAACTGTTTCCTGTGTTTTATTTAAATACTGTTTTGTGATATTTGAATGCTTTACACTTTGTCTCCTAAGTTAAGCCTTGACGCTCGATGCCAAGCTACCAAGGGTAGAGCTGGGATTAATTTACTGAGACCTAACTGTACTTTTGTGGAGGTTTGTGGCTTGTTGCTAGGTGTAGGTACCTACCTGCCCTACCAATAACCCATTTTCCAACAGATGTCGTATGCCGTGTACCCTAAGAATCATCCCTTAGCCCCACCCTGTTCAACATCTATATGACCCCCCCCTTGCAGACATCGTCAGATCCCACAGACTCAACATATTCTCCTATGCAGACATTAGTCAACTAATCTTCTCGCTCACCGAAGATGCCTCCAACACCAAAACCAACTTTTGCAACGCCATGACCAACGTAGCCAAATGGATGTGAGACAACTGTCTGAAACTGAACTCAGGCAAAACAGAATCTTTGGAAAGAACACCTCCAAATGGGACCACAGCTGGTGGCTGGCAGAACTCAGACTTACACCCACACCAACAGACTACGTGTGCAATGCGTAATCCTCAACAGCCAACTGACCAGAAAATTACACATTAATGCAGTCACCTCCTCCTGCTTCCATACCCTCCTTATGCTCTGCAGAATCTTTAGATGGATCCCAATGAACACCAGAAAGACTGTCACGCGGGCCCCCGTCACCAGCCGCCTCAACTACAACAATGCTCTCTACACCAGAGTCTCCACCCAGCTCTTCAGAAAACTCCAGACCATGCAGATCACCACAGTCAGACTCATCCTGGACCTCCCCAGGAGGACTCACATCTCCCCCACCTCAAAGACCTCCACAGGCTCCCCATCCAGAAGAGATGACAGTTCAAGATCCTCATGCTCACCTACAAAGCTCTACACAACCAAGAACCAGCCTACATAGACCACAGACTGAGATTCCATCTGCCCACAAGACACCTTTGCTCCACCTTACTCTCCCTCGCACTCACCCCGCATCCATCACAACTACATCAGGGGCCGCTCCTTCTCCTACATTGCCGCCAAGAACTGGAATGACCTGCCTCTGCACCTCTGAACAGCACCCACCCTATCGGACTTCAGAAAAACTGAAGACCTGGCTTTTCGACAGAGACACAGCACCTTCAGCACCCAGATACCAATAGGAGTGACAGTGCTGCACTATACAAATACCGGTTGATTGAAAAACAACATGGAGGATTTGACTAAACAGGAGAAGAAGGATTTTGCAATTTGGAAGAACCGTCACCTCTCCATGTGGGGATGTATACAAACCATCCAAATTATGAGCCCCACATGCTTTAACTACATCTTCAGTGTGCTTCCAATTCCAAAACCCACAATTAGACTATGTAAAATTGAGTGTCAACTCAGAGACTATGGGGGTGATTCCAACTCTGGCGGGCGGCGGAGGCCGCCCGCCAGAGTTCCCCCGACAGAACACCGCTCCGCGGTCCTAAGACCGCTGCGGTGATTCTGTGTTTCCCGCTGGGCTGGCGGGCAACCGCCAGAAGGCCGCCCGCCAGCCCAGCAGGAAACCCCTTCCCACGAGGAAGCCGGCTCCGAATGGAGCCGGCGGAGTGGGAAGGTGCGACAGGTGCAGTTGCACCCGTCACGAATTTCAGTGTCTGCTAGGCAGACACTGAAATTCTTTGTGGGTCCATCTTACGGGGGCCCCTGCAGTGCCCATGCCATTGGCATGGGCACTGCAGGGGCCCCCAGGGGCCCCACGACACCCCATACCGCCATCCTGTTCCTGGCGGGCGAACCGCCAGGAACAGGATGGCGGTATGGGGTGTCGGAATCCCCATGGCGGAGATTCCATAGGGCAGCGGAAAACCGGCGGGACACCGCCGGTTTTCCTGTTCTGACCGCGGCTAAACCCCCGCGGTCAGAATGCCCTGCGGGGCACCGCCAGCCTGTTGGCGGTGCTCCCGCCGACCCCGGCGGTCAATGACCGCCGGGGTCGGAATGACCCCCTATATCTGCCAGGTGATACACCTAGATTGTCAGGTGCAAAGTTAAACACTGCTACAGCATCAGGCATATCTTGATATCCCAAGCTGGGGATATATCCTATTGTCAAACACCTCCTGCAACTCTCCTATTACTATCTTCCAGAATTGGAAACCCCAGATTGGGTCATACTGGAAGATCATATTTAGGATGGGCTTAAAGGAAACTCATTAATCTACAATAAACCTACGTCATCAGCGGGAGATGCCAATTCTATATCAATAGGATCTCTGTGGATTTGGAAAACCATTCACAAACTTTTACAGCAAAGCTGCATCTTACACCTTCAGACTTCCCAGTGGCACAGTGCAGAAATAAGAATTGCAGGGGAGAAACTTTGTTGGCCTTCATTGGGCCTTTAAACTTTTTCAAGACCTGAGAGCAAACTACCATCTACAGGGAAATCAATTTCTATTGTATTTACATCTCAAAGCATGCTTCACCACCAAACTCACCAGCCGCCCACTTAAATCAGCCACATCCACCCTTCATGACTACTTGACAAAATAGAGAACCTACAAGAAATTAGTGTTAAGCATCTATGATACATGATAGACATAGAATATTCTCAACAGACACTGAAACACCTCGACAACAGATGGCAACAAAATCTGAAGAGACAATATGATGAGGGAGATTGGAAGGAACTGATTTGCGATCATGACAGAGGTTTTTGAGAAGCATGGATGAAATTCGACGTTGACAAAAGTTTGCATCACTAGCACTGGTCTCCCTAGAAACGCTGCAGGGCAAAATTCACATGTACTGCAGAACGCTGGCTCTGCGCACACCCCAAGGGAGACAAGATGATACACATCCTATGGCGTTGTCCACTACTACAATCATACTGGGAATCAGTATGACACCTCCACTGGAGAAGTGACCTTCAACAGTTAAACCTGCCCTATCACACAGCACTCAGGATGTCATCAGAATCAACAACCACGAGAAATGATGGATAGGCTTGGCATTTGCAATGATTTGCATTTTAAGACACTGTGAATAGCCCTTACCACCAGATACTGGAGAATGGTACAGCACAATGAAAGAAATGGCCACACACACACCGAGTGACATACAAGCTGAATGATCAGCTATAAGTGCTTGAAGACATTTGGGGGACATACTTGAAATAATTATCCCTGGAAGGGGTACATACCTCTGTAGGTGACATTAGCTGATCATACAATTGGGTCTCTTCTAATGAATGATCATCAGTTACTCATTCAGCCCTATCCAGCTGCACATTCTGGGAATACCTATGACCATTGGACTGACTGTGCAGAGGCTGACAACGTAAATTGCTGATTTTTCTGGCTATCATGCCTTACCTCTCTCTTTTCTTCTTTTAAATAACTGTTTGTCTTTTAAAGATTTTTTTTATTGTATCTATGTGTTCAGGTCAGTGCTACCGGAGTAATCCTGGCTCAGAATCCTCTTCTATTGAAATTGGATACATTGTTTGCTTAGAGTGAAAAAAACAATAAAGCTAGTCAAACATAAAGTTAGCCTATGTTCAGATCTGAGATCACATCAAAACTAACCATCTCCTGCATGACTGCAAGTCTGGCTTCAGATCATGCTGCAGCAAGGAGACTGCTTTCTTACACATTGTAGATGATTCCCTCCTCCAGATATTGCTGGAGCGCTCACCTGCATTTCACACAGTAGACTATCCCACCTTCATACATGGTCTAGAGTCCTGATTAGAATTCACCGGCAATGTCCTTCACTGGAGCGCCTTCTACCTTTCCAACTGATTCCAGTTTGTTCACATTGGCACTTCCAGGTCATGAAATATTCCAGTTATCTGCAAGGGCCCCCAGAGTTTCATACTATCTCCTGTCTTCTTCAACATTTACATGGAGCTGCTTGGTGCTCTACTCACAGAAAACAGCATCACGATTCACTAATATGCTGATGATATCTACATCTAATTGAAATTCTTGTCTACTTCAGTCACCCAACATAGCAAATAGTGCCATACATTATCTAGACCTTGGTGTTTGGACAAAATATTGGGGGGAAAAGTGTGGACAAAATATTGCGTCAAGACTATCAGGGACAAAAACATTGCAAAGGTAAGTTTCTATGGGACATTCTATACTTATCGATTTGTACTTTGTCAAGACTATCAAGGACAAAAACATTGCAAAGGTAAGTTTCTATGGGAAATTCTATACTTATCGATTGCACTTACCTTCTCATATTTTACTATTCAGTACTTTTGACACAATATTCTGCCCACGTGAAATGTATGCAATCAACAGTCTATCAGACATCTCAGTCCTGGATGTCCAGCACCTATCTGAAACTCAAAGATTTTTCTAATGACTGACTTTCCAGATTGCCAGTGATTCCAGATTTAATTAATGGTACACATTATTTCATCCTTATTGTTTCAGCCAATGTCCTTGTCTGTTCACAAAGTATTCTACTTACAATATGAATTGTTCTAAATGACTAAGCAATCATGAGTATCGTACCACAACATCGGGGACTAAAGATCATCCAACAATAATAGTGTGCCCTAAATATAATTTACAAAAGTATCACCCCATTGAAATTATTCATAGAAAGACTACCATAGGTCGAGCAATATTTTATAAACAAAATATAGGCCACAATATTTATGTCAAACTGTATTTTTCTTTCCATATTCTAACATGCAACCAATCGGTGCTTGAAGCAACAGCAGTTGGAGGAGCAAATTCAAAGTTCAAAAGGATTGTAATTTTTCGACATTTTAACAAGCAGGCTTTAGAATGTGGAGAATGCTCCATTCTAGGCTTGATGGTTGCAAAATATTGCAAGAATACAATTTTAGAGCTAAAAGAACCTCAAAAATATGATAATAACATGCATTTAGCACATACTATCAAACTCTTGATTTTGAATTCATGTTTTTCCTATGACTAAATATTACCTATGCCATTACGTGCATTGAGAAAGTGAACATGGGACAAATTGGAAGATGTTCCAATTTGAATGAAACAGTTTCTTATGTTCTCTGAGACAGGTTATTTCTGAGTGAGGGGTCGGTGACAATTAATGTTAATTAACCAGCACTAAAATCACGAAAGCTCTAAGGATGAAAAGCGATATCAGATTGTGATTTATTTGTAAAATGCATCAAGCTCCTTGAAGCCATAAAATATGTATGCATATTATTTGAATGATAAGAAACCATATCATTCACCTTTACCAGGACTTCGGCGGAGTTTGGTCAAAATACAGGAAGATGTTCCCATTAGACCGCATTGTAATCAATCTTAAGTACTTGTTCAGCTGTCCATGTTCCGGTTGTTATTTATGTACTTGTGCGTGTCAGGGAAGCTTCTAAAAACAGGGAGGCTTTTTTTTATACAGATTGTGAAACTGGCAGGGGGGCCAAGCATGATGAGCAAAAAATAAAAAGGAGATCTTCATAAGTAAGATCTGGGTCTGAGAGTCTCAAATCTCACAGCACCAAACTGTGGCTGCCTTGTAAGTTACTATCTAAAATGTCAGGTGCTTACAGAGCAAAAAGTACAGTCATTGTACAATAAATTCAGGACGTTTATTCAAAATTAAATAAATAACCACAGAATAACAAAACTTGTTTCACTGACAAAATCTGACAGGCCGGTATCGTAAGTTCTTGAATTCATGTAACTTGTCCTGTGTTTTTAGAAAATTAGATATGAGAGAGCGGGACAGGGAGAGTTCAATTCTAGAATACAATTGAAGGTCCTGCAGAGAGGATGCCAGGTGTGAGCTGTCTGCCAGACTCTCGATCTCCTCCACCACCTCAATAATGGCCTCCGCCTGGTCTTGGTGGAGCACATGGGTAGCGTTGAAGCGGAACTTCTCATGGAGCGAGTCTTGGCTGAGGGGCTTCCTCCAGTATCCATAGAACAAGAACAGAGCAGATGGCAGCGGGGTTGAAGAACCCCATCATGTTGATGACTCGGTTTCTGACTGAGATGGCAGCGTCTGCGACCCAGTGCATGCCCAAGTGAGCTGGGAACCTCTTGAAGGCAATGTCTTGCTTCTCCAAGAGGAAGCTGTAATCTTGATCTGGCAGTGCCAGTGGTGAGGGCTGGTAGTCACCATAGAAAGCACTGAACCCTGAGCAGCCGGGAACATCGTCCAAGAAGAGTGGGTTGGCTTCCATCCTGTGGGCAGCTAGAAGTGCTGCTTCCATGCCAAGGCGGGTGGCGTTGCCAATATGGAGAGGCTTGGCAAGAGTTGCTGCATTGGCCGTGGGTGCCCCTGCCAGAGAGGCAGCGATCGCCAGAGCATGGGCACATTGGTCTGCATTCAACGAAAGGAGTTTTGCTGTGGCAGCAGCACTGCCCATGGTGCCAACAACAGAAGGCGGGTGAAACCTAAAGGAAATATAAATAACTGTCAAACATTAAACAATGATAATACCAAGATAAAGAGGCACAATGCTGACAATGAGTGTGAACGTAGGAAATATACTTAAAGCATCTCAGACATGCAACATTTATGCCATCATGCAGTATGAGGAGGAAATGAAAATATGCAAAGATCTAACGAAGAATTTAACACAAATGAATAATCCTCTTATAGTGAGCAGAAACATAAACCATACCATATTTACATTGTATTGTCTGCTCTCCACATACATGATTTTGTGTGCATCATAGGTTCCTCTTGGGTTAGTTCTGCCCATCAGGCAAACATCATAACATTATCCTCTTTAGGGATCTCATACATAATATATAGACTATTTTTAGGCTCTATGACCATTATAACCATGACCTGGAGATACACATCTTGTGTTGGTCATAGGATATTTATGTCCTTTCTGGACATTACAAATACCTCTTGGGGATATTGCTGGCTTCTTTGGAGAAATTAATGAGTCTTTCTTGCTCCTCAATTTCCACGCTGAATGCCAACAGGAAATTTGAGCCGCTGGGTCAGGATCCCATGGGGACCATCTGAGAAGCAGCCATTAGAGCTGGTAGACTGGCAGGGTGCCAAGTGTCATCGAAGTCCATGGAGTGAGTCTGTTAGAAAGGAGGAGAGAGTTAGGAGGTCCTTAAAGAAGAGGGGGGTCAGGAAGTGATAATAACCAGGGTGATAGTGTGATCGACCTATGGAAATTTCCAGATCTGGAGGATCCATATTTCTAAGATTTTGTTGAGGGTCGGCACCATTGTGGTGTACAGACTTTTAAAAGAAGTGGAAAGAGACAAGAACGTCCATTGGAGGAGATAGCATTGGACTAAAATTCTCACAAACTCTTCACTCTTAGTTTACCATTCATGGAAAAATTTATAGGCAGCTGTCAAATTTCTTACCGCTACTCCATTGACATATGCAGGCAGCATGGAAGGGATTCTCAGTCCTTTCCTTCCTTACACAGAGCCGATAGCAGACAAGGAGAACATGTCCTGTTAGAGAGACAACTAAGTTAGGAATGAATAGTGCACCTAGACACCCAGTGCAGGAAGAAGGGAGCTTGTGGAGTTTGGATAACTCAACGCTAAACACCAGATGGTACACTTCATACATAGTGAGGTCTAATAGAAGAAACACAGGAGCAGGTGAGGGATCTCCAAGAGTAGAGGTAGTGTTTCTGAAGGACATCTGTTAAGGAGATCAGAGGTCCCCGTGTTTAGACGCTTGTTCTAGTCCATCCTCACTCTCCTGGTGGTGTCTCAAGATATTAACCGCTTAACATCTGATGGGAGGGAAGACTGGGGTGTGATTAGTGGACTAGTAATTCAAGTTGTGTTTTGTGAATTTGGGCCTGATTTAGATCTTGGCGGATGGGGTTAATCTGTCACAAATGTGATGGATATCCCGTCTGCTGTATTACAGTTCTATTATATCCAGTGGAAATTGTAATATGATGGATGGAATAGCCGTCATGTTTCTGACAGAGTAACCAGTCCGCCAAGATCTAAATCAGGCCTTTGGACTTTGTTTCGTCTTACCTATTATTTCAGGTAGATGGTCACACTGTTGGTCTATAGGGTTATGTAATAGGTAGGTAGACCAATGTGTGTTGCTTAGTTAGGTCCAAGACTCTGGTAACAAGTTAAAATCTCAAGGTTATATTGAACTACTAAACTCTGAAAAGGGGTTTAATTAAGGGATGGCATGATGCATGGACCGTTGCTTTTTTAAAAGTAAATGTCTCCTTTTCCCTTAGAGTATCTCAAGGTCATGCTAACTTTCTGGGTCTTGGTTGGATGTTTAAATTGTTTTGCTGTCAGCCTTAACTGACAGTACAGGTGCACGTTTTGATGTATGGGGTATTAATGGCCGAGTAGTCCATGATGTGCTTTCTGGTTTTGACCCTGATTGCCTTTAACCGATAGGATCTCAAAAGGATTATGGCCTTTAGGGTTTTCAATAGCTGGGTGGCATATAGTGGGTGTGTTTGTTGTAGCCATGTCTCTGGTTGGACCACAAGGAGATGGTGACTATTGCATGTCCAAAGGGAATTAATGGACGTGTGTTGCTTTGTATTTCTACAGTGTATTCCGTAGTGCAGCACCTGCTGACTTTTACCTAGCAGAATAACAGGAAGATGGGCCCACTGTTGCCCTAAAAAGGGGTTTTAATTGATGTATGTTGCATAGTGCATTGCTTGATGTGTTCCATGTCTACTATTGTCTGACAGTGTCCCAGGGAGATGGTCACACTTTTGTCCTACAAGGGTTTTTAATGAATATGTGTGGCATGAGGTGTTCCATGTTGCATTCCAAATCATCTTTTACTTGGCAGTATCAGAGGGTGATGGTTACCTGTTGGCTAAGAAGGTGTTTGCATGGATGTGTGTTGCATGGTGTGTTGCTTGGTATGTTCCATGTCACATCTTACCTGGGAGTATGGAGAGGGCGATGGCCACACTGTCGGCCAAGAGGGTGTTTTAATGAATGTGTATTGCATGGTATGTTCTTTGGGGTGTTCCAAGTCTCCTCTTACCTGGCAGTATCCCAGGGCGATGTTGAATACATAAGACGCGCTTTCCTCCAGTCCAACCCGATGCAGTCCAGGTTCATATATTTGGTTCAGTGCGGCACAGCTTGGAACAGGTGATCTGCTTGGACTCCATGTATGAAGGAAGGAAACCTGCTGGTGACCACCTTCTCCAGGGGGCTCCTCTCCAGCTCTGTATGAGAAGAAGAGACAAGATCAGAACTACTGGCGCACTGGGTTGGCATGAGACCAGAGTCCAGCTGATCCAGACCAGCACCAGTGCTTGTTTACATGGGACAATCATTAAACAGGACCCTTGGAGTGTAGACTGATAGCAGACTCCAGCCGGGGCGAGCAGCACCAGAACAAGTAACTGGGACCATGGCATAAGGGACCCAAGTCAAGGTGAGTGACCCCAGAACCAGTAACTGGCAGCCAGAGGATACAGGGAGACATCAGAATAGGGAAAGTGACAAAAGAACCAGTAACTGGGCTCACGATATAGAGAGCGGTCTCAGACCAAAGGGAGTGACACCAAGACCTGTAACTGAGTACAGAAGATACAGAGCGACCTCAGACCAGAGTGTGAGTGAAGAGAGACTTACCCTCCACCACTGCCGCGTGCACCTGCCTGGACATCCTGAGGATGGCCTGTGGTTTCTGGAAGAAGAAAGAGGGTGATATTAGCCGAGTTGGTGCAGAGAATCAGAGCATGGAAAGGAGAGTAAAGGGGTAGAGAAGCAGAGCAGAGGGCAACAGGTCCGAGAAGGGGAAGGGGACAGAGAAGGAGAAATAACAGAGGAGAGATTTCAGGGTGGTCACTCTTAGCAGCCTCATTCTGTCAAACTGCTGCCCAAGGCTGGTGAAGGAGTACATTCCACCTGGTCCATGGCCAGTCTTAGCCTGGTAAATGCGCAATCCTAGGATGGCCCATGAGCTGACCTACTATGGCACATAAGCAGTCACTGCCTGGCGTATCAGCAGTTAAAGCCTGATTTACAAACAGCCCTGGACTTGCACATTAGCTTCAGAACTGCCCCTCTGTCAAAGGTAAGAGACCTGGCATGTGTGAACAGCACTGTTGGAGCAGTGAGTAGTAGTCAGGCATTATAGGCACCACCCTGGCATATGATGCCACAACCTGGACACATGACATATGATGTCAGCACTCTGACAAATTATGCCAGTACCTTACATATTAAGTCACCACACGGACATATGATGAAAGTACCCTGACATTATAGGAACCGCAAGGAAATATTATGCCAGCACCTTACGTTGGCATACATCTGATCACACCACTCTGACAAAGGATGCCAGTCTTTTGGTCTATGATGTCAGCACCCAGGCATATGAAGCCAGCACTTTGGCCCATCATTTCAGCACTTGAGGTGATTCTGTTCTGGTGCAGGCATTCTGATGGCACAGGAACAGTGTGGGCATGATACCAGTTGGCACAGTATGAAACTGTGTATGTAGCTCCTTCCGTAGATGTAGATAATGTTTCTTCGTGCACAGTGTACCAATCAGGCACTATTTATCATGTGGCACAAGCATGTTACCTGAGACCACTTATGTATAATGGCACGGTTCTCTGATCGGCTAGAGTGTTGTTTGGAAACACCCCCCTCCAGGGCACCCTCTAAAGCAGGGATCTTCAAACTGGGGGGCGGGCCCCCCTCAGGGGGCCTCAAGTGATCCCAGGGGGCGCAGGGCTCTGGCCAAAAGAAGCATTACACAGATAACAGTGTTTTGTTTTAAGCAGAAACATGTTATTGCATTTTTAAAAAGGTAACAGTACTGAACTGCAATGTTTAAATACGTCTAGACATATTTAAACATTGACATCGCTATAAAATATTTGTGAAAAATTCTGAAGCGGGGGCCCAATTAAATATTTTTTAACCGGGTGGGGGGGAGCGGCATTAAAAATTTTGGAGACCAGTGCTCTAAAGCCTACTGCTATTGAAAAACGGTGTGTAATGTGCATTACTACACATACCTTGAGAAACAAGTACCTACAATCCAGACCCAAACTCCTTTTAGTGCCATCTGATGCTGGCCATGCTATATTTTAAAGAGCTGTTTGTGCTTCGCAGCCTCTGTTTGTTAACAGCAACAGCACAACAAACAACAGAACTGCAACAAAACCCGCAGACGCTTTATATATTACTGTGTTTTTCATGATAATGGCCCAGCACGACAAACGCACTTGTTGGTGAAAATCTTACAACAGACCTTAATAAACTACCCGAGATGCTTCGCTAGTGCTCCCGGCAGACAGAACATCTACAGTCCGAACAGCACACAGCCACATGACAAATGGACTCAGAGCGGGTCATATCGTAGCACGTGATGAGGTAAGATTAAAAGGTGCTCTCCTTTTATTCACCAACGCACATTTACATTTTGAGAAAAAAAACATGCAAATATAAGGATACCAAAAATATATAAAGAGTATGAGAATGCTAACGTGAAATAAAAAACGAAAACAAATGTGAAGAAAGAGTATCATGACCACGTGCATCTTCTAATAAGCAAAAGCCCTGCCTCTTGTATTTTACAAAAACAATCTTTGTCTAAAAAAACCGGAATAAATTTCGAGATGGAGGGATAGGTTTTCAAGCAACGTAAGTGGGTATGGAAACAAATAATGTCTCCCAAACAGAAGCAAAATATATAAATCTAGCCGTTAAAGCTGTGAAAACTTAGGCCCATATTTATACTTTTTTAGCGCCGCATTTGTGTCGCTTTTTGACGCAAAAGTGGCGCAAACTTACTTAATACAATTGTATTTTGCAAGTTTGCGCCGCTTTTGCGTCAAAAAATGATGCAAATGCAGCGCTAAAGAAGTATAAATATGGGCCACAATTGTATGTTGCAAGTTTGCGCCGTTTTTGCGTAAAAAAATGACGTAAATGCGGCGCTAAAAAAGTATGAATATGGGCCTTGATATCTGTGGCAGGGGCTCATCTAGAAGGCGCATTGAAGCATCTTGTAAACTGACATCTTCCTCTATCTGGAAAGAGGTCTTTTCGGTCGCTAAAGTCTCTCACTGTCCCAAGAGAGATCTTCTCTGTCTCTACAGTCAGTCCCTGTCTCAAGAGAGGTCTTCCCTGTCTCTGCAGTCAGTCTATCCCAAGAGAGGTCTTCTCTGTCTCAGCAGTCAGTTTCAGCCCTAACAGAGGTTTTCTCAGTCTCCATAATCACTTGCTGTCTTTCGAGATGGACCGTCTCTGCTCCGTAGTCTATCCCTATCCACCTCAGAGGGGTCTTTTCTGTCTCTGTCCTGGGACAGCCCTCTGCTCTCTCTTGTGATGACAGGAAGGGGCAAGAAATGCTCTGGTGCTGATAGGTGTTGTGTCTCTCACCCGCCAGAGGTTATATACGCTTAAGAGGGAGGTGGTTACTGTCATGTTTGCAATGGACTCGTACATTTAGGCCCTCATTATGACTTTGGCGGTCTATTCCGTAGACCATCAAAGTCCCTGCGCCATATGACCGTCAGTGTTGGCGGTCTGAAGACCGCCATATTATGGCTGCTGGCTGCTCTCTGCCACTATTTGGCGGGGAAGCCGCCAGCAGCCATACTGGCAGTCGGAGGTCTAGTGGAGCTTGCTCAGCCGCCACCACCACATCACCACAACACCACCCACTGTATTACAACATTGTAAACGGCGTGGCGGTGTTGTGTCGGCGGGGCACTGGCAGCGGAGCAAGCGCCATGGACCCCGTTCCCTCCTGGATGACCACCAAAACCACCAGGTAAGGTGATCGCCCGACAGGGAGGGGGGGGTGTTGAGTGTTGTGTGCATGGATGGGGGTGTGCATGTGTGTGAATGGAGGGCGGTGTTGTGTGTGTTTGTGTACATGTGTGTGCAAGTGTCTGTGAGCTTGTCTGAATGTGTGCATGCAGAGGGTGGGGGGTGTCATGGCCGCGTGTGCATGTGTCTGTGAATGAGTGAGCGTGGATGTGTGCGTGTATGTATGTAAGTGTGGTGTGTGCGTGCGTAGATCTGGGATGTGGGGGTCAGTATGGGGATCGTGGTGGGGGGTCAGTAAGGGGACCAGGGGGGAGGAAGGGGGTGTCGGAGCTTGGTGGAGCAGGGGGCTTCTGATGGGATTGGGGGGGCCTCCTACATAGAGGGGGGTTGGTGAGTCCTGATGTGGCTACAGGAATTATTATTCCTGTTGCCAGAATCTTTACAGCCAGGGATTTTGTGGCGGGCTGCCGTCACTGAATCCCTGGCAGTAAGGATACTCATTATACCGCAGGTGGTGTTAGGTGGATCGCCGGGTCGAAGGTGATCAACCTTCAGCTAGGTGGTTCTGCACCGCCACGCTGTTGGCGGTCTGACCGCAACCGGAGGCCTGGCTGTGCAGGACCACCAAGGTCTTAATGACCACCTTAGTATTCCATGGGAGGGGGGTTTTGTGTTTTACCCCACCTTGTTTTGAGAAGATGGTAGTGGCCATGACATAGACAGGGCTAGTTAATTAAATGCCTGGGGATCGGGAGCTCGTGGTCAAAGAGCGACTACGTGTGTGAGCATTCATTTGTCGCACTGCGCTCCACCTTACCACGCTGCACAATGGAACAAACTGGTGATGAAGGTGGGATCTTCCCTCCAACGCATCTACCGCTGCATGCTGCCTGGCCTGCCCACTCACCCGACTCTTACGCGGGGTTGCCCATGTCATCTGCCTCTGACAGTGCACATTGGTTTTCCAGCTGGTTCGCGCTGCCGAGTGTTCCACTGTGAACAGGAGTCACATCAAAGCAGCTGCTCGTGCAGATGAGGCGGCTTGCTCCATCTCTCAGCAGCCCCTGAAGAAGGTCACAGTGCCACTGAGCAAGAGCAGGAATGTGGTGAGAGCAGCTGCTCGTGCCGTAAAGGCGGGCTGCTCCACAACACGGTAAAACCAACAGATAATTGCCACAGTACTGTTGAGAAACTAGTGCCACTCCCTAAACACCTCAACACAAGGAAGCTTCATTCCAAGGGGAGCATGCCATCATAAGCATCTTCAAACTAACGTTGTGCTGTCACTGCAAGCCTAGAAAGAATCAGCACCATCTGACACTGCGTGCACACCAGTTCCGGAGCCACCTCCAACTGTAAGTTAACTCTTTGAACATACTCCAGGAGGCACTTATACCTAACAAGGACTTGTGCAGCATTAATACACGTAATGACAGTGAAAGCTACTCAAGACCCTGACACACAAACACCTACTATTCTTGCACGAGGAGAACTTACTAAGTCGCCCTGGTACCCACCTTTGCCCATTTATACAGGCATTTGGACGCCAACTAAGCAATCAAGTCACAAGAGTGCAAAGTGAGGTGACAACAACAGACACTCCACTTCCAACTACTGATTCTCCAGCCAGCCCCCAATGGCATCCACTCCAGCCCTTTGTTGTAGAAGGTATCCCCAATCATTGTCGCTTGCAAGCGCAAACAACTGGGTGAAGTCAGGATATGCGTCAACATGCATCAACCCAACTTAGCCATAAAATATGAGTGACATCTAACAACTACGATAGAGGACATTGTTGCCGAGGTAAGCGGATTGAGCTGGTTCTCCAAAATGGATTTACAAACTGGATACCATCAACTACGATTGGCTCCAGAGTCAAGAACCACCACAACATTCTCCACCCATGTCAGCTTAAGGAGGTACAAGCACCTCCGTTTTGGGGCAGAAGTCTTCCAGGATACTGATATTTTTGTACCTTGAAGGAACCACCGTGGGAACGGTTTCTTTCAAGCTCTAGAGACAACTACTGGGCTATTTGACACAGTAATGTGCCATGGTTGTGCATCAGAAGAGTCTTTTGGAATACAGAACAATTACTGTGCCTGAGATTAATTCTCCAGTTCAATCACTTCATCCTTCACTCCCTTTTAAACAGGGATATAGGTGCCATGTACTTGACAGGCCTCCATTGCTGAGGATCATTCCATATCTCTGATCTAAAATGGTACTTTACCATAACACTCACCCCATTCAGAGATATAATATAACTTTTATTTTGTTTCTCAGCAGATAACTATATTTCTTGGTTGAATAGATAAAGTATAGTTTGGATAAAATGTTTACATGTTGAAACAAATGTGTTTCCTTCTCTCAGGAAGCAGGGCCTTCCTGCTGTCCACTCTTCCAACTTCTCATCCCACAATGAGGTATAAAGTCTGATGTAGGAATGGGGGCGGTATATATATATATATATATATATATATATATATATATATATATATATATGCGTGTGTGTGTGTGTGTGTAACTAGTCAGCCACCCACTTTTTATCTGTTGTTTCTCACAAGTTGGACCAATTGTAGAGTCGTCAGCCAATCTGAGTGGAGAAGCTAACACCACTCACCACAACCAAGCCTAGGCCACGCTGAGAGACAAAGTAATTACTATTACCAACACAAGAGGAGTATCTGAGAACACTGTGCTCAGAACCCAGACCAAGAAGTCTTCTGTGTGGCCTGCTTTGAAGAGATATTTACCAGAAATAGGGGGTTATTCCAACTTTGGAGGAGGTGTTAATCCGTCCCAAAAGTGATGGTAAAGTGACGGATATACCATCAGCCGTATTACGAGTCCATTATATCCTATGGAACTCGTAATACGGCTGGTGGTATATCCGTCACTTTACCGTCACTTTTGGGACGGATTAACACCTCCTCCAAAGTTGGAATAACCCCCATAGTCTTTTAGCATTGTCAGCCATCCTAATGACAGTAGGTTTTGGTAGATTTTTAGTCAATAACTCACCTTTAGCAGGTTGGGTCACCAAGTATAAACATCATAAAGTTTACAATGGGACTCAGTTTAAACAAAAAATATTTGCTAACTGGGGGTAGATGAAGTTTCATAACTTTTTTTTAGCAACTGAAAACAATTCAAAATAATTTGATGTTTGTCTACTCTTTATCTAAAGAATATCAGTAAGCTAGTGTAGGAAAGTGCCACTGTTGGGATGGTTACCCCCGCCCCCCACTTTTTGCCTGATATTGATGCCAACTTTGACTGAAAGTGTGCTGGGACCCTGCAAACCAGGCCCCAGCACCAGTGTTCTTTCCCAGAATCTGTACCTTTGTTGTCACAATTGGCACATCCCATGGCACACAGTTAAGTCCCTTGTAAAAGGTACCCATGGTACCTAGTGCCCTGTGGCCAGGGATGGTCCCCAAGAGCTGCAGTATGTATTATGCCACCCTGGGGGACCCCTCACCAAGCACATGCACACTGCCTTTGCAGCTTGTGTGTGCTGGTGGGAGAAAAAGGCAAAGTCATCATGGCACCCCTCTCAGGGTGCCATGCCCACAAACCACTGCCTGTGACTTAGGTAAGTCTCCCCTCTAGCAGGCCTTACAGCCATAAGGCAGCGTGCTGCACTATACCACAGATGAGGGCATAGGCTGCATGAGCAATATGCCCCTACAGTGTCTAAGTCCATTCTTATACATTGTACGTGCAGTGTAGCCATACTGAGTATATGGTATGGGAGTTTGTCATTATGAACTCCACCGCTCCATAATGGCTTCACTGAATGCTTGGAAGTTTGGTATCAAACTTCTCAGCACAATAAACCCACACTGATGCCAGTGTGGTATTTATTGAGAAATGCACCCAGAGGGCATCTTAGAGATGCCCCCTGTATGTTAGCCAAACTGCTAGTGCAGGACTGACCGGTCTGTGCCAGCCTGCCACTTTCAGACAAGTTTCTGACCACATGGGCTGAAAGCACTTGTGCGCTCTGTGGCCAGAAACGAAGCCTGTCCTAGGTGGAGGTGCTTCACACTCCCCCCTGCAGGAACTGCAATACCTGGCGGTGAGCCTCAAAGTCTCAAGTCTCGGGTTACAGTGCCACAAGGCACTCCAGCTAATGGAGTTGCCCGGACAAAGCCCCACTTTTGGCGGCAAGTCCGGCAGGAAAATTAAGGAAAACAGGGAGGAATGACCACCCCAGCTAGGACCACGCTTAAGGTGTCCAGAGCTGAGGTTCCCCCCCTCCCTGCAGAATCCTCCATCTTGGTTTGGAGGACAGGGATCAATAAGGTTAGGTTTGTGCCCCCCCATCCCAAAGGGCGTGGACACAAAAAGGGTGTAGTCACCCTCATGGACAGTAGCCATTGGCTACTGCCCTGTGACCCTTGTAACGCCCCTGAATCCAGGATTTAAGGGCCTCCCTGAACCCAGCTCACCAGATTCCTGGCAACCTGACAAGAGAGAAGAAGGACTGCTAAGCTGAACAGCAGAGAATGAGGAAGATGCAAACTGACATGGCCCCAGCCCCATTGGCCTGTCTCCTGCTTCAGAGAACCTGCGCAAAGAAAGCGGCACATCCAGTGGGACCAGCAACCTCTGCCAAGCTCTAGGGGACTGCCCTGCACTCCAAAGGACCAAGAACTCCTGAGAACAGCGGCCCTGTCCAGAAAATTAACTTCACCAAAGGACGTCAGAGCCTCCCTGGATCGGTGATTCCTGACCACCCGCACCTGAACGCCTTTGGCCGGTGACCAGGTGGCCCAACCAGCTAGAGAGAGTCCCCAGGCGAATGTGAGCAAGTGTCCACCCTGTGTTGACCTCTCCTCCCCTCTACGACGACGCCTGCAGAAGAAATCCCGAGGACACCTCTGACCACGAACGCTCTGAACTAAGATATCCGACGTCTAATGGCCCACTGTACCCACGGCCCCCAGGCCTTGGAGAACCCGACCTCCAGTGCAGCTATGTTCAGCAGGCAGCCCTCCTCCCTGTCCAGCCTGTGGTTTGTTCAAGTCGACCCCCTGGACCACGCCTGCAGCATCTTAGTGACCCCCGGGGTCCCCTTAGAGCCCAGCATTGGAAACCCGACGCCATGTTTTCACCCTGCACCCGGCCACCCCAGTGCTGTTGAGGGTGTGTGTTTGGTGCCTACTTGTGGTCCCCCCAGCCCCCCTCTAAACCTCCCAAGTCTGCCCTCCGAAGTCGCGGGTACTTACCTGCAGGCAGGCCTGAATCCGAATACCCCCGGTCTCCATAGGACCCCATGTTAAGTTTGCCTGCACTTTGACCTCTGCCTAGTGTTTGGGGTTAACAAAGTACTATTGATATATGTATGAAATACAAATCTACCACAGTACTTACCTGCAACTTGAATCTTGTGGTTCTAGAAATAAATTAAGAAAATATATTTTTGCTATATAGAAACCATTGGTCTGGAGTTAAGTCGTTGAGTGTGTGCTTCTTCTATTGCTTGTGTGTGTACAACAAATGCTTTGCACTACCCTCTGATAAGCCTAATAGCTCGACCACACTACCACAAAAGAGAGCATTAGTATTATCTACTTTAGCCTCTGTTAAGCCTCTGGGGAACCGCTGGACTCTGTGCACACTATATATCATTTTGATATAGTATATACAGAGCCAGCTTCCTACACTGGTGGATCAGCGATGGGGTCTACGACTTTGCATTTGCTGGACTACTCAGGCAATACCTGATCACACAACTAAAGTCAAAAATTGCCTTTAGAGACTGATTTTTACATTTGGCCACTTTTTCTAATTTTTAAAAGCCGGGCTGGGGCCTTGGTTAAGTCCCCTTAGCATTTCTTTTTAGATTTAAAAAGTTATTGTAATTTAGGGATTAGTAAGTAGAAGTAGTTTTAATTTCTTTAAAAGCTATCCCAACTTTAGTAACATAATGAGCAGCTCAGAGGAAATGGTTGTGGAACTCAACCTCATCCCTTACCTCCATCTAGGGATGGCAGAGTTAAGGTTCCTCTGTAAGCTGAAAAACATTAGAACAGGTTCCAACCTTACCAAGGTCAAGCTCCAGGAGCTCTTGGCAGAGTACACCAGGGCCCACCCTGCCGAGGAGGAAGACCTCCCCTCAGACAGGGAAGATATTAGAGTTAAGAAGGATGAACTCCTCCCTCCTCACCAACTAGGGAGATCAGGGCTAGATACGATTATGCATAAGCATGCTGTGTGGAAAGGAGAGCCTAGAGTAAGGTGATAAACATGCATGCTATATCCTGAGAGGATGTCAGTGTAGGATGCTGAAGGTGCACCCAGTACTTAAACAAGGTCTTCTCAGTAAAAGGATGAAGATGTGTTGAGAGTGTAGAGTGGATTGTAGCTTGGAATAGTTAAGGTTTATGTAGTATCTAAAGGTGGTCCTCTCTGTAAAAGGATGAAGATGTGTGCGGTGTGCAGAGTGGATGGCGGCTTGTGTGCAGTATCTAGAGGGGTTCCTCACAATAAGATGAGAAGATGTATGCAGTAGCCAGAGAGGACCCCAGAGTGAAATGATACACAGGCAAAGCCTTCAGAAAGTTTTGACTAGGATTTAGAGAATGGAAAGATTGAGGCAAGAGTGAACTTGCTGTGTGGTGCCACCCATACTGCACTGTGAGCAGACTCTTTAGTTGTGGATTCCTGATTATAAAGGGAGCTTGCAGCCCAAATTTAATAATAACAGGTTGCGTGTTTTTCTAACTTGTGACTAGTATTTGGAGAATGGTGTGATTCTAGATAACAGTGAACAAACTCCTCGTCAAGTGCCACTAGTACTCCAGTGAAAATGAATACTGTCATGTGGGAGAATCCTGAATGACAGGGAGGTTGGTAGCTCTAAATTTAATAGGAGATTCTGTGGTATTTCTGAAACAGTCCAGAGTTTAGTGACTGATATTTGTGAGACAGAAAGATTCATAGACTACTGAAATCCCAGTGCAGTGCCCACCATGTCTATGATGAGAAGGAGGTCCAGCCACACAATGAAATTAAGATAATGATCCTTTTGTTTGAGTATCCATGGAAGGACCATCGATGGTTCTTACAGTCTGTGTTATGGGACAGCCTGTGGCTCTGTGATCTCACACGTGGCTTTGTTCCTCAGGTGGACGGGATCCTCTGCAATGGGCCTTCCACCATCGTCAACTGCAACAAGATTGACGGTGGGACCATCGGGTTCTTGAGGATAAGAACGGTGTCAAAATCCCACATAAGTACTGTGTCTGCATGTGTGTATCTGGGCCTCTGTGTGTGGTTGTGTGTGTCTGCACAGGGGGGGTTTCTCTTGTGTGTTTCACATACCACCCTATTCGTGTGCTGGCCTTCTTCCAGGCCTCTATTACCAGTTGTGTTGGTAGGAGTAGCCCCCGGGTGCCCTTCCCGCCATAAAGGTAGTGGAGGAATGATCTACTCCTTAACTGACTTTTTTTCTTATAGGTACATGGGGTTATCGCCCGGGGTGTATATCCAGTCATTTATCATAATAAGGTGTGCCATCCAGTAATATGCCCTCACATGTGGGAGGGCAATCCCCCCATTGTAGGAATTCCCCTGCAGCGTTTGCAGGGAAATGTGCGGGTGTTTCCTTTTCCACAGGAATTTTCGTGTCTCTCCCTCTGATCTGGTGAAAACATCCTCTGGGATCCTCACGTATGTATTTTGTAGGGTATATAGTAATTTTGGCAGGATTATCATCTTGTATAGTGCCGCCCTGCCCAGCGGTGTCAACAGTAAACAGTATCAGTAACAGTATCAGTAACAGTATCCTTGTGGGCACTCGCCATGACTGTCTTAATGTTCCTATCTAGAGATCGATCCTGCTGCAGTGTCACATAAAACCCCCAGGTACCTCAATCCCTCTTCCACCATCCTCAGATTACTAGGGAGTACTAATTGTCCTATGTCCCCCAGGTATATACTTGATTTGGTCCAATTAATTTTGTACCCAAAGTACTCACCAAATTGTTCAAAGATGTTCAACATCTGAGGGAGTGACTCTCTAGGATTCGTAATATGCAGCAGGACATTGTCAGCATATAACAATATCCTTTCATCCTCCCCTCTCCCTTCTTGGATTTGGAAGCCCCATATGTCAGGGTGGGATCATACCCTGCATGCTAGGGGTTCTAGCATCAGGGTGAACAACAGTGGCAAGAGTGAACAACCCTGCCGCACCCTCCTCTCTATGTGTAATTTGTTGGATGTGACCCCATTCACACTAACCGTTGCCACAGGGTCCGTATATAGCAGGGTTATCCAACCCATAGATTGGGGTCTAAACCCAAATCTCCAACACAAGTACTTTCAGTTGACAGTGTTGAACGCCTACTCAGCATCTATTGTCAAGACCATGTGTGGTGTCTGCCTCTGGTTCACTGTGGCCAGCCAAGTGTGCGCCTCCGGAGGTTAAGCTTTGTGGACCTCTTCGACATAAAGCCTGACTGGTTCTGATGAATCAGTAGGGATATTAGTTTATCAATCATGTTGCCAGTATTGTTGCTAAAATATTTGTCTCTATGTTCAGGAGGGATACTGGGCAGTAAGAGCTGCATTCCATGGGGGGGTTTCCCCTCTTTTGGGACCACCACTATCTTTGCTCATCCCAGGTCACAGGGAAGGCAGCCCCTTTCCTGGGCCTTATTGTACATGCGGGGAAGGTGTGGACTCATGATGTCTGCATTCTTTTTAAAGAGTTCTACGGGAAGCCCATTGGGCCCAAGTGTTTTCCCAGGCTTCAGTTTCCCTATTGCATCTTTGATTTCCGATAGTTCCAGCTCCCTTTTCCAGCAGATCTCCTTCCTCCTGGGGAGGCGGAGGAGTTGTACTTCATTTAAGTAGTCCCTGATTTGGACCACGTCTGCAAGCTTGCGCTGCCGGTACAAGTCCTCATAGAATCAAGCTAATTCCGCAACTATTCCTTGGTCAGTAGTGTGTGTTACAGAGCCTGTCCCTCTATTTCTGGTTACCCATCGTGCCTTCCTCTCACTACTGCTTAACCATGCCAGCAGTTTGCCTGCCCTATCCCCCGCTTCATATAGGCGGTACTGTGCGGCCAAGGCTCTCGCTTCCCTCTGCGCTAAAGCACTGTTTTATAGGCTTCCCAAACTGTGATTATAGATGTCACTGAGTCTTTATTTTCTTTAAAGTACAGCTCTGTCTCTGTTCTGAGTTTCTGGGCTACCCTGTCATCTTTCAGTTCCCATGCACTCAGGGGCATATTTTTACTCCATTTGCGCCAAATTTGCATATTTTTTGCGCAAATTCAGCGCAAAAATAACTGCATATTTATAATTTGACGCTAGACACATCTAATGCCAAAATATTGGAGTTTGCACCATTTTTCAAATGCGGGAACCTACCTTGCGTCAATAAGATGCAAGGTAGGCGTTCCCATCTAAAAAATGGTGCGAACCCCATAGCCCAATATTCATCCCCCTGTGCTAAAATGATGCACGGGTAAGAGGAGGGGCTAAATAATGGTGCAAAGCATGCTTTGCACCATTATTTAACTCCTGGATCAGACCAGGCGTTAGGGGACCCGTGGACCCATTTCCATGGACAAACACCATGGAATGTGTCCACAAGTGCCCTCCTCAAGCCCCAGGAACACCCACACCCACACCAGAGGGACACCGGAGGATGGGGACCCCATCTCAGGTATGTAGGGTAAGTATGGGTAAGTATTTTATTTTTAATTAAAGTGCCACCAGGGGCCCAACTTGGGGCCCCTGCATGGTACAGGGTGCAATGGCCATGCCAGGGGACACTGGTCCCCTGTGCTGGCCATTGGGGCGGTGGGCACAACTCCTGTCTTTTCTCAGACAGGAGTCATGTGGTATTTATGGTTTTGCATCTGAAAATGATGCTAGGCTGGTTAGAGGCATTTTTTTTGCCTCTAACCAGCCTAGCATCATTTTTTGGTGCAAAACCCCCTTCTCCCATACCGCCACCCCAACCAGGCTAACGTATATATTTTTTTTATGCTAGCCCACCCTTTGTGCTGGATTGCGCCATTCCATAAATTTGGCGCCCAGCTGGCATCCTGGAATGGTGCAAGCCAGCGCTATACTTTTTGACGCTAAACTTAGTTTTGCCTCAAAAAGTATAAATATGGGCCTCAATCTCCAACAGTCCCTCTTCTGCCTGTGCCTGAATCCTATTGCTGGCCATAAAGGTGAATGATCTGACAACCCTCTTGCTGTGTATTTCACCTCCATGACCTCCCCCACTTCACCCGTGGGGGCAAGTATACAGTCAAGGCAGGAAAAACTTGGTGTGCCCCTGAGAAGTATGAGTATTGTCTGGTTTCTGGGTGACCACGTCGCCAGAGATCTGTCAACCTTAGGGTTGCGGCCCATTCCATCAATGGTGTCTCTCTTGAGTGAGAAGCAGAGGACCCGAGCGATCCATGGCCGGGTTGATCACATCATTAAAATCCCCCTTCAATAAGGTGTAAGTTCATCTCAGATTCTAAAAGGATCTCCGTGATTTTATCTTATGTTTGCTGTGGGAGGTGAGGCGGTGCATAAATGCTTGCAAGTGTTACCTCCCATCTCCCCCACTTCCCCCTGACTGCCACAAATGTACCACTGGAATCTCTCCAGAGTTTCTCTATCGTAAATGGGGACAATTTCCTTATCAGTATTGCCACCCCTTGGGAGCCCGAAGTGAACCCAGCGTGGGCCAGCAGTGTATATGCCCCTCTGCCTAGAAAGCTGCACTGGGTGTAACTCAGTTGTGTTTCATTGAGCATGACTATGTCCGGTTTACCCTGCTTTATGTAGGCTGTCACCGGACCCCGTTTCACCTTACTGCTGAGACTGTTTACGTTCCAAGACAACGCAATGTATGTATAGTTGTCTCCTGCTGTACTTGTGGCCCTATGACTTTTGGCACCGATGGGAGCGCTTTCTCCCACCTTGCATTTGTGTCAGGATTTATTCTGTGCCCTACCTAACTCAACTTGCAACTTGTAACGTTTCCCTCCCCTCAAATCCTCCCACCTCACCCCCCCCCAGATATCCCTGTGAGCATAACTATAAAAAAAACATCATAAATGCTCAACAGAGAGATCGGCGAGGTCTGTCGTCCTCCCTTCCCTCTTCAGTGTCCCCTTAACTTACAACATTGACCAACCAGTGAACGAAGTGCCCCAGAACCTGGCACACAGGAGTGTGGATACGTCCCTGGCAATGTGTATTTGTTCACTCAGCAGTATCTGTCAATTTTCCAGGTTTTATACTTCCGCCTGTGCCCTTAGTTGTTCATGGTGGTACGGTAATTGGCCATGATGTGGCCTAGCGGTGAAGTCTCTTTTTCTATTTGCATTTCCTCTAGATGGTCTATAGCCACTGCCAAGGGATGCCAAGATGCTCGTTGCTGGGGAAATCTCTGGATGTTGGAAACGATTTAGTAGCAGTTTTTCTTCTTTTTATGTAGGTAGAGTGTTCCTCTTCTGAGTCAGACGTGGATGTGTTGTGTCTCCTGAGTGACTGGGACCTGCCCTTCTCCGTCCCCTCTTTCTGCTTCACGCATGGTTGACCTTTGTTCATGGATGAATGCTGTTCCATCTCGGATGCGAATTTCCTCCGGTGCTTCGTTCTTTCATGCCTACGTTCCCCTGTGAGCTGTTTTCAAGGGCTCTCTTTCAACGATTGCCAGGCCTCGTTGGATGTTTGAAAGAAGTGGGCCTTCCCTTGATGTATGATTTTTAATTTGGCCAGGAATAACAGCATATGTTGCAGCAGGAGGGCCCTTGGGTTTGCTTTGTATCAAATGTGCGTTGTTGGCACTGGACTTCTAGTGTGTAATCAGGGAATATTTGGATTAAGGCATTGTTATAGCAGACCTCTTTCACTTTCCTTTCTTCAGCGAGGATCAAGTCTCTATCTTGGTAGTTTAAGAATCCTGCTATGATTGGTCAGGGGGCCCCCGACGGCAGCTTGGTATTCAATGCCCGATGCGCCTACTCCACCACAAAGCAAGGTGAGAATTTGTCTTTGGGGAACATTTGTGTAAGCCATCTCTCCAAAAAGTGTTGCATGTTTTGGCCCTTCATCCCTTTGGGGAACCCTATAAAGTGCAGATTGTTCCATCTTGCCCTGTTTTCTGCATCTTCTAGCCTCCGCACCATGTCCTTGGAGACCGAGCGTATGTCTAACATCTCCTTCCGAAGGGTCTGTACTGTATCTTTGAGCTCAGAAACTCGGGCCTCAGAGGTGGTGACCATTTCTGTCACATCCCGCAAGTCCTGGCGAAGGAGGGTGACTTCAGACTTTACCTCTCCCAGCCCATCCCCCACGGCTGTTCGCAAAGGCTTGTATTGCTTGCAGCAGCGTCGCGTTATTGGGTCCAGTCTGTATTGGTTGCGGCGATGTTTCCTCCGCCGGTGGGGCGACCACTCTGGCGTATTTATCTAGTTTCCCTGGCGGGCTAATCGCTGATCCTTCTCCCTTGTCATCTTGGTGCAGTAGCCGGTGGCTCTGTCCGGGGATTCGCAACTTCTTGCTTGTATTAGGCCTGACTCTGTTGTTTCACTTTCCCCCTACTCTCCTTTATGCACTGTAGTAACCTCTGCATGCAGGAGTGGGGCTACGTCCCTTCACTTTCCCACCATCGATCCCTAGGCTCAGAATACTGGTCCGGATATTGTCCCTTAAGCATTCTCTGATTGCCCTTTGCCCTCTCCCCTTGGGTCTCTTTCTGGGAGGGGTATCCTCCAGTGCCCACCTGGCATGCTTCTGGCCCTCCAATCTGACCGTGGCCACTCTGCCTCTCAAGCACCCATCGCAGACTCTCTCCGTCTTGGCTAACCCTCCGGCGTCCCCCGCTCCTCCGGCCTTGTTCTCCTCACCTCCCTTACTGGTGGCTCGAGGGGGCCATCTCTATTTGCAGATGTCTGCCGCTCATATCAGGGGGCCCATTCATCCCCGCGCACTGCCGTCTTGTTAGGTTCTCTTGGTGAAGGCCAGTAGACTGCCCCCACCATCTCTTCCAGGACCACTCAAAGCCACCGGCACCTCTCCCACTCTGGCGGACAAAGGAGAGCCTAGACCCCCTCGAAGTGACTCCGGGGACCCTGGGCTATGGTTTAGCGGCTGTTCTCTCCTTGCCCTAGCTCATCGGCGTCCCTGGGCTCCCTCTCCCTTCCTCACGGGCAGCCAGTTGAATCAACCGAGATGACCACCAGCTGACCACCAGCCTTCCCTGGCTTCTCGAGCCCATGACTGCTCTGTCGCTACTCGTTCCACCTCCTCCACCTTTTGTTAGGGCCCATGGCAATCTCCACCCAGCCGCAGTGATTGCAGCCCGGGGGCATTACAGACCTACCATCCTCAGACCTGCCTCTTGCCAGCTCCTGCTCCTCTCTGGGGATGGGGGCCACTGCCCGCGCCGCTGCTTCCTGCACGGCCTCAGCCATGCGGCGGATCTCTCTTTGGTCGCCAAAGGGGACGGCCCAGGGAGTCCCCCCGATCTACTCCACTCGGACCCTGGGCCTCGACTCTTGCCTGCTCCTTCTCCTCGCTGGGCATGGGGAACCGCTTCACATACCTGGGTTGAGGCGCGGCTCCCCCGCGCCTTCACACAGGACTCCGGATCTCACAGGCCCAGATATCAAGGTTTAGGCAGGGCACACTTGTCATTATATGACAGATGCCTCTCCCAGTCTGCCTGGCTCATTGCCGCTTCACTCTCACCCGATTCCACCCAGGATTAAGTAGGATTATTTGGGGCTCCACACGGAGCTCTTCACCGAGCGTCCAATCCGGTTGCCATCTTGGCCACGCCCCCTAGGGTGAACATTTTGTACGATATTGGGGCGCTTTGCTACACTAGCATCAAAAATGGGAAGCTCATTGAACAGAATGGGTGCGTAATTTTAACGCCTGCTCTGAGCAGGCATTAAAAATTACGGAAAAAATGTAGCAGTGCAATGTTGTAAATTTCACTGTGCCTTTTTTCGGGTTTCCCTGTGCAAGAACGCCCCCCCTTGCAGACATTATGCTTGGTGTATGCATAATATGGCACATGGGTTTACAAAGTGGCGATATGCATACATTGCGGCATTTTCCAAATATGGCGCTGGGAAATTGCCTCCTTAACACCACATTAGCATAAAAAATGATGCTAGTGTGGCACAATGAGGTGCAAGAGGCTTGAAAATATGCTCCTCCGAGTTCCCCTTATTGTGCAGATTGTGATGGAGAAGGTAAGAGGTGAATATTTCATTGTACCAATAAATTACTGTTAACAAAGCAGCAAAGAGCAAACTCTCTAATGAATAGCCTCCTTCCTCTCCGGAAGAACTCAACAATGAGTCTCACGCGGTTTGCATCAGAACTCAAGGATCTCATTTGCGGAGTCAGTGTCAATGACACAAACTTCATAAAGCGCACGGCTATCCATAAGGGCTCCCCAGCACAGGAACAAAGAGGAAAATAAAAGATGGGGCACTGCTTATGTAAAAAGATATGTCTTTAGTTGTTTTCTAAAACTGAGCAAGTTGTGATTGGCTCTTAATTGAACGGGAATGGAGTTCCAGAGCTTAGCTACCAAGAAGGCAAAGGACCTCTCTTGGTTTCATAAAACCTTGGAATGTCAAGGAGATACTGATTATTAGACCTTAAGTCTTGTGTTGTATAATAAGGGGTAGTCAGGTGCCAAGAATGTGTGTTGTCTGTGAATATTTTACTTTGTGAACAATACATGGAGTTTTAAAATATATCCTTTTTTTTTACTGGTAACCAATGCAGGCTGACCAAGGCCGACTGAACTGACTGAAATCTAGGAAAATGTAGCAACACTCTGGCTGCCGCATATTCGCATACTGAATATTCTGCAGCATTTGAATGACATACTCTGGTCTTCCTGGGAAGAGTGAATTCCCATAATCCAGTCGATACAGAATCCTTCAATTACCATCCTCCTCTTCTCCTCAAGGAGCCATCTGATCGCTTTCCTAAGGGCTCTTTACATGGCAAAACAGGACCTGGCCATCTTCCTGGCTGGAGATGCCATCATAAGATTTTTATCTTTTTTTTTATCTGTCGGGAAACTGGTGGGGCAGCAGGCTTTACAAAGAACCCTTTGTTAGAGATGATGATCTCCTGTGATAAGATCACGATAAGGTCAATATATGCTAGATTGACTGATGATTTACCTGATGATTTGGCTAAGCATAGTAAAAAGTGGTGTGAAAAGTTGAATGTGGAAGAGATGGATTTTTACGAATCCCTCGGGCTAGGGCGTAGTACCCTGATTTCAGCATCCCTTCAGGCACAACATTATAAAACAATTTTTGATTTGTATATTACTCCAGGGAAATTAGTAAAGTGGGGTCAGGTAGAGGGGGTGCACTGCCCAAGATGTCAGCTACATGGTGCGGATGTAATCAATATGTTTGTCACCTGTACAAAGTTGGCGAATCTGCAGGAGAAAGTTGAGCAGTTTATTAAAGATGTTGCTAGATTAGAAATTGAATTAACACCTGGGGTTGTGATACTCGGGGTTTCGGAGTTAATTGAGCCAACTGTCTCTAAGTTTATCTTTGTAGCTATGTCTGTGTATCGACTGTGTATTTTCTCTGCATGGATGGATCAACAATCCCCTATATATCAAAGTTGGCTAAACCGCCTCCTTGCAACATATCAGTTGGAACATGCACTGTATGACCGAAAAGGGAAGAGAGGGAGACGTAAGGGGCAAGACATATGGGGAGTACTGGGTGAATGGTTAGCTAATAGGAATTATAGTATAGAGGCTCTGTAGCGTAGTGTGAATGCTTCTTTGCACATTGTAATATAATATGATTGTCTAACTTGATGAACTGTATTTGTATTTTCTAGGGTATTGACAATAAAAAACAAAAAAACAAAAAAAATACGATTTTTATCTAAGGGAACTCCTAGGCTCTTAACTTCATCTTCTGAGGTGGAACGTTCTGCCAGACACATGGGCCAGCTAAATTAATCCCATAAGGAAAGGTTATTTCCAATCACCATCACCTCGGTCTTCCACCATTCAGGTTAAGGCAACTCTTAGTCATCCAACTATGTACTTGATCCAGGCAAGTGGACAAATTATCAGAAGTAGCCCTTGAGTTAGGGGTCAAGGAGAGAACAATCTGTTTGTCGTCTGCATGAGAAACCAGCGGAACAAATAATATCTGCTAAGGGTCGTACATAACATTGTAAAGAGTGTGACTCAGGGATGAGCCTTGAGGTACACCACATTTGCGCTTATGACTCGCTGAGAAACAGGGACCTTCTGTGACCTGAAAACTTCTATTATCCAAAAATGATGACAGCCAGTTTAGTGCCCTACCCTTGATTCCAAGCGCTTCCAATCTGTACCTAAGGATGATATGGAAGACCATATCAAAGGCCACACTCAAATCAAGGAGAACGAGTGCCACCGACCCACCGAGATCTAACATTTTCCTAATCCCTTCAGTGGCAAGTGGAAGAACAGTCTCCATACTGTACCCCGGATGGCAGCCTGTTTGTGTCTGATTTAAAAGGTTATGAGTTTCCAAGAAATTCGTAAAATGCTTATTGACCAACTTCTCAATCATCTTACTAATGCAGGCAGCAAAGAAATAGGTCTATAATTCTCTGCATTATCTGGGTCTAGGGACAGTTTCTGCAGCAAAGGACTGACAATTGCATGCTTCCAGAGGTCTGGTACTTGCCCTTTTTCAAAAGACAGATTACACAAGGTGGTCAGGGTAGCTAAGATGATATCGCCACCTTTTAACAAAATATCAACAGGAGCTGGGTCCACTGAAGAGCCAGATTTAATAGTAATGGCTACTTCCCTGACATCGTTACAGTTAAGCCGGGGAAAATCTAATAGCATAGGAGAAGTTTGATTTTGTAAAGAACCATCTTCCGTGCCCTCAGAAAGTATTGAATTTCCTCCCAAGGAATCATAGATAAGATGAACCTTATTAGGGAAGAACTTTGCAAATTCCTTGCAGCGTTTCTTAGAGGGAGGAGGGCTTATTCCTGCCACTTTAGGTTTCAAAAAAGAGTTTACAATTCTAAAGAGTTCTTTTGGGCATTCGAAGACTGAGAAATCCTATTGGCAAGGTCCATGGTTCTGGCCTTCCTGATTGCGTACTGATATGTTTTCGGAGCTTTTTTATAAATAGTCTTTCTCTCCTCATCACATTGCACTTCCATGTTCTTTCTTCTCTTTTAATTTTTTTTAAGTTCCCTAATCTCAAGAGTTTACCATGTACCAGTGGTTCTAATCGGAGCAGAATTCTGCACTTTTCTAGGAACCATCACGTCCGTTGATGTTTCAATCCAACCCTCAAATGCCTTATAATCCAGATTGACATCCCCCAACTGGCTACAGGCTGTTGCCTGTAGGCCCTCTATGCACCGTACATAGTAAAGTTTTGACCGTTGTCTAGTTGGTGTAGGAGAGGGAACCTTCAGACTCGAAGTGTCCGACTTTAAGATATCGAATCTGATAAAAAAATGGTCTGTCCAAGGAAAGGGCAGAGGGTCATGTACAATCAAGTTAGACTTATTAGTAAAAATGGTGTCCACAACATGTCCTTTATTGTGGGTGGGAAGGGTAACAACTTGCTATGCTACAGTAAGATCATTTAGAAAATTATGTGCAGAAGAGCAAGAGGAGTTGTCTAGATGAATATTTAAATCACCAAACAAGGTAAAATTTGATAAGTTAAGACTCTGACGTGCCACAATTTCTGGAATAGTCTGTGGAAACTTGCGGCAGTCCCAGGAGGTCTTTATAAAAATAGGCCTGAGAAAATGAAAGAGTGTGAGAGCTTAATAGAAAGCATTAGTTTTTCACAATCTGCAATCAGTACGGGGGTTGCCCTGCATTCCAAATGATCTTTAAACACAATAGCAGCCCCTCCCCCTTCTTTCCTGATTTGTCATATCTTACTATTGCATAATGAGGGAAGCACAGTCGCAATGTTAGGTCCACTTTCCTCATTTATTAAAATGGGGTGTAATTACAGGGGATAATGGCGCTCAGGAAACTGGTTAGCCAAATAACAAATTAGGGGTTGCCTACACAAGGGAAGACACCCATCCCTTCAAGGTTCAAAAGAACCCAACAAAACTTCACATGATATGTGCCCCCCCCCTTCACAAGTAATTGTATCACCAATCAAATCAGTCAAAATTCAAGTGAGTAAAGTTCAAAAAGAAACGCAATCTGAAATTTCCAATCTAGTCTTTATTAAAGTCCAATCAGGTCCAGAAGTTTATTGGATCATATCTTCAAAATTACAGCTTTCTTCATGGAAATACATTCTAAGCTGAGCCACTTTCCTCATTTAACTATGTTTCCGCAAGGAACATAGCTGCAGGTTGCAGGTCTTCCAGAAGGGCAAATAGCTCCAGACTCCAGAGTCCCACAGGGATCATCACTCAGTCCCACACTTTTCAAAATGTACATGACTCATCTGACTAACATCATTAGATCACACAGAATCAACATCATCTCCTACATTGACAATGTCCAGCTCATTTTGTTCCTCTCAGATGACACTGTCACCATCAATACTTTAAACAATGCATGACCAGTGTGGCCAATTGGATGAAAGAAAACTGCCTCAAGCTCAACACCAACAAAACTGAAGTGCTGATCCTCGAGAATAAGAGCTCACCTTGAGACTCCACTTCGTGGCCTGTCGAACTTGGACTCACACCCATCCCAAATGAATACCATAGGAACCTATGCCTCCCCAGGACGCCAACCTCACCATGAAGCCTCAGGTCAACATTATCACCTCCTCATGCTTCCACAACCTCTGCATGTTACGTAAAATCTTCAAGTGGCTCTCAGTGGACACTGGACGTGCCATCACGCAAGCCTTAATCACAAGCAGATTGGACCACTGGAACACACTCTACACCTGCATCCCAACCCATCTTCTTCACAGACTTTGAACCATCCAAAACACCACTGACAGACTCGCCCTCAACCTCCTGTGCCGAACCCACACCACGCCACCATCCAGAAGCGCTGCCAGTTCAAACTTTTCACACACCCATTCACGTCACCACACAAAACAGATCTGCATACCTCAGCCACCGGCTTCACTTCCACCAACCCACCAGACAACTTTCTCAGCATCAGTTTCACTCACACATGCATCCTGCATCCACAGAGGCAGAACTTGAGGTCGATCAATCTCCTACCAAGCCACTAAATCCTGGAAAGACCTACCCCAACACTTCAGGGCTTCCTACTCACTTCTTGAGCCCCACCAGAAGCTGAAGACCGGGATTTTCAATTAGTCTTCTTGCGGAACCATCAAAGCTGCCTGTACTCAGGCCCAGCCTAACCACACGGCTACACTCACCTACTCGGCGCCTGGATACACGCTCTACAAATCCACCTTACATTACTTCTGCTAGGAATGATTTACTGTGTAAAACTACTGAAGATGTAAACACCAGAGCAGCAACTGATTAAACTACTGTGAGATTGGTTATTGAGTACAACCAGGAGAGTTCAAAGATTTACCAGTTTTTAAATAAACACTGCCATCACTTAATGCTTGACGGTGACTTAACAAAATATATGAGAGAAAAGCCTGAGATTACGTTTAAGCGAGGTAAGTCACTTAAAGACACACCAAAACATTGCCCCATAGCTCTGCACCAGTCAATTGTTTTGTAGCAGTTATGGCCCTTATCATTTATTCTATAAATGGTAAAAATACTCTCCTGTTTTTTGGATGTAGTGTCCTACCTCTAGTGTAAGTTTCTCTAAAGTACTGGGGTGAGTAGGATCTTCAAATCTTCAAATAAACATGGGGGTGAAAAATTGCCGAATAGGTTTGGATCAATCACTCTGAAGGGCTGGAAGAATTTTCAGAATGGAAGGGGGAACCCCTCTCCCAGGGATAAGTAAGAGATAAACACTCCCTATGTCAATCACTATCAACTCAGAGTATCCCTAAACCCTATAACAAGTCGCATTATCGACAGTGTTGCAGGTTTATCCTCAGTTGTCCTTACTCTGAAAAAAGCTTTTTTTGTTGTTGTGACCCTCGCCCACTCTAGTAGGGGTAGCTTCATAATTGGGTCCATCCTAGCTTCTGAAAGCCTGGGTGGGCTCAACTGACTCACAGAGGCTCTTCTGAAGTTCCTACCGGAGGTCTAAAGATAAAAATGCTTTTGTCTTTGAAAGAGGATGTGGCATTACGGCCAGAACTGCGGAACTGGTTAACCATGTTCGAGCCTCGGCATAGTCTCAACAACCTGTGATTCTGGGCAAATCACTAGAACTCCCTGAACCAAAAAAGCAAAAATGAATGTGTTCTTGTGTAAAGTGAATGGTGCTCATGTAAAACGCTCCAATACCCATAGGTCGTCAAGTTTACGCTGAAATCCTGGAAAACAAAGTAACAAAGAGAGGAGCGCGTGAAACAAAGGGGGCGGAGTTAGTGGGTTAACCAGAATGACGGTGGTGCCAACAAGTAAACAAAAAATAAAAGTACCATAACCATAACCAATGGCCTACAGAGAGGCAAATTAAGGACCCTGCAGTGCACTGCACCAGAGGGTTTCCTTTATGGTTTTTTTAACACCAGACTGCTTGGGAAGAGATTCCTGATCAGTCTGTTTTCTTTTTTTCTTGTTTACTTTTATGATGGTCGGTACGCAGGGCGCACTGACGTCATTGCAGTAAAAGTGAAAGTAAAACAAGCCTATGCTCTTGTTTTACTTTCACTGAATCGGTGCTTGTGGAGATATCTCAGACTCCAAGCACTGATTCGAAAGTCTACCAGATGTCAAGGATTTTGGTTTTTAACTTTAGTGGTGGCGGCTGCCCGGCATAGAAAAAGGAAAACACCTCCATGGATTGTTTTTGTGCAGAAAGGTGTCCCTTACTGCACAGAAACAATCCTGTCTGTGACGCAGGCATTCTTGCACCATGGTACATGGGTGCATGCGTCGGTGTTAGACAGCCTATTGCGCACCAGCGCCAGGGGAGAGGACAGAAATGTGCCATATCTTGTAGATGCAGCGCATTTCTGCCCTTTTGCTGTGGCGCAGGGCAGCACAGCAAGGTGGCTTGTTGTGCTTCCCTGCGTCTGTGCTCTGCGCCTGTGCTGTCCTGCGCTGCAGTGAAAGGGCAGAAATGCACCTTATATACAAGATACAGCACATTTCTGTCCTCTCCCCCTGCGCTGGCGCACAATGGGCTACCTAGAGCGAATGCAGGCACCCTTGCACCTGCGTCACAGACAGAATTCCTTCTGTACAGGAAGGGAAACCTTCCTGCACGAAAACATGCTTTTTACTCTTTCCATATCGGCTGCAGAATGCACCCCTTGCAACAAATTGTCAGAATCCAATCAGCATGCCAGATTCCTTTTCACATGCCAGGTGAATGGAATAGGATGTGTCAGGTCGTAGGAACTCGGATCCCACTTGAGGAGAATCCAAGCGCCCAGCTTCTGGAGATGAGAGCAAACCCAAAAAAACAAGAAAACCCTACAAACCATATCTCCTTAAACCCTCAGCCACAACTCCACCTTTGGTCGATCGTACACAGGGAGATCTTTGACGTGCCTCTGAAACTTCGAAAACCTCTTAGGTGCCAGCAAAACTTTTCCTTGGGGAGTTAGGAATTGAGTCCCAATCAAAATTAGATCTTGCACTGGTCTCAATTGGACTTCTCCCAGCTGACGAGAAAACCATGAGTTTGAAGAACCTCCAGAACCCTGCTTGTATGAGACAACAGCAAATCCTCCCACAGAGCCTGAAACAACCAGTTGTCGAGATATGGATGGACGAAAATCCCTTCGGTGTGAAGCAGGGCTACCAAGGGTGCTATGACTTTGGTGAACTCCCTGAGGGAACAACTTGAGCCGGAAAGGAGGAACTTGGAACTGATATTGAGCATCCTCTAGGGCAAACCCAAATGTCTTTGATGCAACTTCTTGATGGGCACATGAGATAAGAATCCCCCAGATCTATGGATGCTAACCACTCCCCTGTCCTTATTAAAGGGATAATGGCCTGAAGCGTAACCATCCAAATCCATTTATTGACCCCTTTCAAATACAGAACCAGTGTGTATGCTCCTGATACTTTCTGGAACAGGAAAATGATTGAATATGCCTCTTCACCTCTCTCCTCTGGAGGGACCTGGACAATTGTTCCCTTTTTGAGCAACAGTTCCACTCCCTGTAACAGAGCTAGGCGTTTGGGACCTGTTGCAGGAAGATGTGTAATCTTTAATCCAGTTCTTGGAGGTTGTTTCCAAAAATCTATTACATAACCCTTTTTATTATATCGAGCACCCATTTGCCTGCAACATCCTGACTCCAGGACTACAAAAAATGCTGTAATTTCCCTGTTACTGGAAGATTTCCTGGCAGGATCTCTTTTGAATTGGACCCTTCTTCTTGGAATCTTTCTTTGGAGAAACCTGCCTGGACTGGTACTTCTGCTTCTGAGCTGTGTAGGATTTAAAATCATGATGGGGAGATGATCTGGATCTCTCTGGATCTCTTATTCCAAAATCTTTTATAATCTGACCTTCCCTTGTAAGAAAGAGTGTAATTCCAGTTTTTGAAAGCCTTAGGAATCATCGAATCCAAGTGTTCCTCAACAAGCATCTTGCCCTGAAATGGAATCTTCATTAAAGCATTCCTTGCCACTGCTTCTGTTTTCTACTCCCTCATCCAGAGGTGAGGTCTGGCTACTACTAAGACTCTTGAAGACATTGCAGTCATCTTGACATTAGATGAGATATTGGCCAGCAGGGTCAAGAGTTTTGCTATGCCAGCCAAACACTCTGAGGCCCATATTTATACTTTTTTAGCGCCGCATTTGCGTCATTTTATGACGCAAAAGTGGTGCAAACTTGCAAAATACAATTGTATTTTGTAAGTTTGCGCCGTTTTTGCGTCAAAAAGCAGCGCAAATGTGGCGCTAAAAAAGTATAAATATGGGCCTGAATACTCGTAACCCTCCTGAATGGCCATTCCCAGCTGATCAAAGTCTTTAATAACAGACTATGCGGTATATGCTGCATACAA
Source organism: Pleurodeles waltl (assembly GCF_031143425.1). NCBI lineage: Eukaryota > Metazoa > Chordata > Amphibia > Caudata > Salamandridae > Pleurodeles > Pleurodeles waltl. Next base: position 1,008,762,173 of record NC_090449.1, on the reverse strand, counting down.
ACTAGCTTTAAGTGCCAAATTCATTGCAGCAAATACGTTCTTCATGCCAGCATCTGTTTTCTTATCAGAAGAATCTGTATGGGAACAGTCTTCAGAATAATTAGTCATTTTGCCAGAGAGAGTTGTCAAAATGCAATCCACTTTGATATTGTGTGGGAGAGCATCATTACCTTCCACAGGTTTCTGCAGGAAACGTGGAACTGACACCTTATCCATCTCCTTCCACTCTGACATAACCATGTCTTTAATAGTGCCATGAAAAGGCATTGCCATGGCACAAGACAACATATTGTGGAAATAAGGTCTGCTCCTCATTATCCATTCGAAAAGGAGGAAAACCCACATTTTGGGATACACGAGACAGGCTGTCCCACATCTCTTCTCTCCTGAGATATTTTCCTGCAGATGTAGAGGGTCTATCAGAATCCAAAGATGAAGACTTCCTGGGTTTCAGAGTGTGAGAAGGCCTGCTACTTTTCTTATTGTTAGCAGAAGCCAAGTTCTTGCCACCGCTGCCTCAATAATATCCTGCACCTCTGACTGAACCAGCAAGGGTGGCAAGGATCAAGATAGACCCCTAGTACCAGCTGGCACCTTAGCTCAAATCAGGCCTTCATCATCATCATCATCAGAAGAAGAATAAATCACATGCTTCCTTTTTGCGTCTCTCTTCCCCTACTTTGTGAATCATCAGAAGTCAGCCTAAGGCCTTTAATAAACCCCCACTCGGACTAAGCCTCATCCAATAGGCCTGTCTCTAGGGAGATGCCACCAACTGGAGAGAAATCCATAATTCTCCAAACACCTCAAAATAACACCATGCTGTAAATTGTAATAAAACTGTGTCCCAAACTGGACCTTACTACCACTGTTTTTTGCCCGGAAAGCTCTGCTCTCTGCAGTAAGCGTCCTATCACTATTCCAGGGTAACCACCTCAGATAACCCAGAAGCAGTGCCCCAGCTGCCGTAGATCTGCCTAACACCTTCAAGGCATACCACACTGCTGAGGATGTTCGTTGCTCAGCAGAAGAATATTTGGGCAGCACGGATCATCCTCCTGCTTGCAACGGGCCCCACCACGTACCACCAGGAGCCGACATACATTCTAACCAAACGCTGTGTCGGCCATAGAGGCCCATCATCACTGACAAGCCTGAGAAGAGAAGAAGAAAGACTGGAGGAGTGGTGGTAGGGAGAAGTTTTTCTCCTCTGGGTGGCATGGGATTGCTATCTGGGAGAGGTGGGTGGGCCTCAGTAGTAATGGCTTCAAGCCAGGGAAGGACGAAGAGGTAATACAAGTTAAAACATAGCAGTTTAATCTAAAATGAATACTCAAATTCACCATTTATAGTTCACTGAGCTAACTATAACTTGTGCGGGGACTCCCTCTGCTTATCGCCAAACATATTTCCTCACTCATGACATGTTCAATGACATCATCACTTTAACCTTTGCTTTTTCAGTACATTCTTAAGGGCTTTTTTTAATGTAAAGTAAGATCCTATGACAAGTAATGAGTCCACAATTGCCTCCTTACTGAGAATAAAATACCCAATTATACACGATAAATTACAAACAAGTACTAGTAGATGGAAATACCTTTGGTGACACCCTCAAATCACACTTGACCCCTAGTGGGTTATGACCCCATAATAACTGTGCCCTCTCCTATGCAACATCACAATGTAAGGGGGTGTCATTTTAAATAAGGCAGGCCTACTGGCTTTGTCTAGGGGTCACTACATCAAAATATGAAAGGCAGGCCTATTCGCTTTTTCAACAGGTTACCACGTCAATTTATAAAAGGCAGGCCTATTGGTTTTGTGTTTAAGGTCACCACATCAATATATATAAGGCATACCTATTGGCTTTGTGTAAGGGTCACCTCATTAGTAAATCAGCCAAATGACGTTTCGTGGATATGTGATGATATTTCTGCTCACCAAGTACGCATCTCCAAAATCGGTGGGAAATGCGTTTAAGGGGTACTTTTAGTAAGCTGTCCATCTTCCTTGGAAAAGGGATAACATCATATCTAACCTCAGCAGCAGATGACAAGAAATAACCCACACTTCACAGTCACTACATGAGATATTATGCAAAAAAAGTAAGGATGCAAACACTTCCTTCTAATTTTACACGAAGTTCGGACAATTAGTACTTCACAGAAGTGGAGTTTCAACTTGGGCACTTGCTTTGTTCTCATCTGTAAATGCTTCCCGTTGAGGTTTATTTTCTGTGAAATTAGCCTTGTGCCAGAATGAATCCTACCCTGATTATTTTTCAAAGAAGAGGCCAGCGTTTTCAGCAGAATGTCTACCCAACTGAAGTACTTTCTACTAGCTAATTAGTAAGTGCTATCTCGTTGGGTAAAAGTGCATCTCCTACACTACAGCTGCCTAAAGGAGGCTGAGGTATTGTCTCCAGTTTCCTTGTGTGTCTATTACTGTGCCAATGTGATTGTTCCTCAAGCATAGCCATCAGATAACTTTACAAGGTGGAACTGCAGAGAAAGCACACTTGGATGATTTGTACTTTGCAGAAGTAAGCTCTTGGTTTTTTGCCATAGAAGGGACCACAAGGGGAGCCTCAATGCCCCGATGACCAAGCCAGCTACCTGCCTCCTGCAGGCACCAGCATTGCTCACTCATGTAGAAAGCTGCTGAAAATGCAGCTCCCTGTGTGTGGGAGTAATAGTTTCAAAAGTGTGTTTCTCTTGTTAATTCCGATAGGAGTTTTGAACATGACCACAGCTGGATGGAACTACCTCAAATTTGGAAGAAAGTTATATTTTGTACAGCAGATTGTGCTTTTTGTTATTTGGTGTAAATCTCTTCAGTAGTTATTGAGAAATGTAAGGAATTCCAAATTTGTATATCTAGGGCTGTGGATCCTCCCCAACAACTTTGCAAAGAATAAGGAACTCATGCAGAGAAACGCAGAGCTCTGATTGGCTACCATCACTTCAATCAGGAAGCTTCGGCAGACATCCTGGGACTTGGCTTCAGCGAATGGGTTACCACCAGTGTGACACTGGTGGTAACTGCGATTGCTTTGCGACCGCATTCGCGGTCACAAAGCAATGCAGCATCGCGCTGCGCCTCGCAATTAGGAAGGGGAACACCCCTTCCTAATTGCGACTCGCAGTCCCGTTTTGCGAGTCAACTGCGAGTCGCAAACCAGGTTACTGACTCGCAAAACAGGGATTGGGCATCGCGATGTGGTTTTTGCATGTCGCAAACAGCGAAATTCGCTGTATGCGGCGTGCAAAAACTTTGCTACATCTGGCCCATAGTGCACAAAACCTACATTTAGATGGAACAGTACAGCACTGAGTATATGAGGATAGAGGTACTGGGTCTACTACAAGGGAAACTTTCACGGTCAATAAGCCACATCCATTACTCTGAGAGCAGGAACCTTGCGTAACAGCGGACCACTTATTGGAGCCCACACATGTGGGATACATGGGTGCAGTGTGCATGTGCATCAGTGTACCCTCTGGCTGTCCCTTTCCATGCTGCCATTTTACTCCTGACCACATTACAGCACCACGCCAATGATATGGATGAACTTTCAAAGCACCACTGGAATCCCTGGAATATCACTTACTATTTCACTGTGCCCTTCTAGGCCCTGGAAGAGGCTTGCACTGGGCCGGTCCATGGCCTGTGCATATGCCATGTAAGCCACACAACATCCCCATGCTTACACTGCTAAAGCTGGCTGAGTCAGGCAACCAGTGTGTGTGGACTCCTTGGTGTATAGTTGTTACATACCCTTGCCCTCCCAATAGGAAGCTGGCTCTCTATATAGTGCACTAAAATGGAGTACACTGTGCAGAGAGTCCAGTGGATCCTCCATTGGTTTGCAGAGGCAAAAATAGATAGGTCAAATGCTCTGTTTTGTGGTAGTGTTGGCATAGAGTTAGGCTTACCAGACCACTGGAAACAGGCTATTGTCAAGCCGCTCTTAAAAAAAACTAATCTGGATTCTAAGATACTGGGCAACTATAGACCGATTTAATTGCTGCCTCTAATAGCCAAACTTGCGGAGAAGCATGTACATTCTCAGCTGTCTATGCTTCTGGAAGAAAAAAAACAGATACATCCTACCCAGATGGGTTTTAGGCCTAAACATGGTACAGAAACCGCACTGATTGCTATTACAGAAGAAGCAAGGAAGAGGATGGATAAAGGTCTTGAAACCGCGATCATCCTCCTGGACTTAAGTGCGGCATTCGACACAGTTGATTTAAATATCCTCAAAGACAGATTGCGGGGATGTGGAATTGCCGGAGCTGCACTAGAATGGATCCTTTCATTTATACAGGGAGGTCCTTTCAGGTACTCGATAGAACATATACCTCTAGGCGCACTTTCAGTAATTGTGGTGTCCCTCAGGGGTCGGCCCTGAGTCCGCTACTTTTTAACGTCTACATGCGGCCACTAGCAGGAATAGTTGAGCCATTTGGACTGAACCTGGTATCTTATGCAGACAATACGCAGCTGGTCGTCTCTTTTTCCAATACCCACCCAGACATGGGTACGGCACTAGGTCCTTGTCTGGAAGCAGTTGCGACTTGGATGTCTGGAAGTAAACTGAAGCTCAACGACGATAAAACTGAGGTTATGTTTTTTGGAAATAAAATGCCCTTAGTTAATTCTAGCCTATTGAGAGGGTTGCCCACCCTCCCACCCCCAAAATGTCTCATTAAAAGCCTGGGTGTATGGCTGGACCCTCTTCTCTCAATGGCCCAACATGCTAATAGAATAGCAGGAACTGCATTCGCCCTGCTTAGGACCCTGAGGAAGGTTTTAACTATTCTACCGTTTTTTGCCAGAAGACTGGTTATCCAGGCACTGATAGGCTCTCGGATTGACTATGGCAATGCCTTGTTTATAGGCTCTCCGAGATATGTGATTCAAAGACTGCAATGGGTACAAAACGCAGCAGCTCGTCTGCTGTTAAAAACTCCTAGACAACTCTCGATATGGACAGGGATCGCAGCCCTACACTGGCTCCCTGTGGAGGAAAGGATTCAGTTCAAGACCCTCTGTCACTTTCATAGAGCCATATTTGATAATGGCCCTGAAATGCTTAAAACATTGGCACAGGTCTACATTCCAGCCAGGACACTCAGATCCTCCTCAGCTAACCTGGCCATAGTACCAATAGCGAGGAAAGCAAGATGGGGAGGAAGATCACTAGCATATCAAGGTGCCTTGCTCTGGAACTACCTCCCTTTCAAGATAAGATCAAATCCACAAGAGATGTCTTTTAGGAAGGATCTGAAGACTTGGCTATTTAAAATCTAAACTCCTGTATGAACATAAACAGTACATCTCTGCCATGGCATTACAAGCTCTACGAGGCCTCTGGACAGTTTAGGCGCTATATAAACCATTATAACATAACATAACATAACTTATCAGAGGGTAGTGCTAAGCATTTGTTGTACTCACAGAGGCAATAAATGAGAAACACACTCAAAGACTAAATCCGAGACCAATTTAGAAAAATAACAATTCTTTTTACATATGTTTCAAACCCAAGAACTTCGTAATCAGGCAATTAGACTTTTAAGCATAAATACTTTACAGTTTCAGCAATCAACACTTACAGCAATTTCAGAGTTCTTCTCAATGTTATTGTATGGAGGAAAACAATGTTCAGCAAACACAGGTTTAACAGTGACTTACGGGCCCAATCTCAGACAGCAAAGGTAAGTCTTGGGCACTGAGGTAATCACTATGTAGTAATGTGGTTACATGCATATGTGTATACCTCTAAGCTTGTAGGATGTGCTATCACCTTAGTTCTACTAAACCTTGTTACTCTATTGCTCTTTCTTTGTCAGTTATGGTCAGTTACGGTTGGGGCTGGCAAAGGGAGAATCGCATTACATCTGGCTATGTGAATAAAGAGTTCTTCAAGTGTTCATTTGGTCCAGTCTACCTATCACAACATTTTTGGCGATGGGTTGGGATGACCACGAGAAGTACCATTGAAACGTTCAAGCAAATGTTTTTGAAAGAAGGCTTTCCTCATATATTGATTACAGATAATGGGACACTACTCACATCACATGAAATGAAGTCTTTCCTAGAAATCTGTGGTATAAAACACCATCCACCTCACTGGACATTCCACAGGCAAATGGCATGCAAAACGGGCTAACCGCTTAGTGAAGAGTGCCATATCTATGGCCAGTCAAAGCAGAAGAATTGTTAAGGTGATGGTGAATGACATGATTTGGGCTCATCGCATCACAGCACATGGTGTGACCAGTATTTCTCCATTTGAAAAATTGTGAGGGACAAAGCCAGGCTCTAAGTTGACTCCAGTGTGGTTGACCCATAAAAAACACAAGAAAAGCATAAACTGAGGAAAGGCCTTCTAATGCGGAGAAAAAAGAGGTGTGATAAGAGCTGGGGACTGGGTAAAATTAAAGCATGGAAGAGTGAGCAAAGGATGGTCCAAGTTTAGGGGTCTATTCCAGGTTAAGTAAATGTTTGATAGTTATCAGGAGTTGGTGAATGGCAACATGTGGAATAAACGCAAAGTGTCTCCATACCAGAGAGGGGGGACTGGTAACAAACCTGAGTCTCAAGAAGGACTCAACAGGTATATGTTGATGGATGATGAAGAACTGGTGAGGAATTTAGAAGCGGGTGGGAGAAGCCACATGGGTAATGGTGGAGGGGATGCGATTGAGCATGGCCAACATGATGCCAATCCTCCCGTAGCATGAGAGAGACACAAAATCCCAGGACCGCAGACCTCCTCACTATTTGGAGGATTACGTGTAGAGTTATTGAGCCTTTCATTTCTATGTCTTGCTTATGTTTGAATTCATTTAACAGGCTTTTTTTATGCCTTCTTAGATGTTTAAGTAGAAAGGGAGGGGATGTGTAGTAATGTGGTTACATGCATATGTATATACCTTTAAAAGCAGGGAATGTTCTATCACCTTAGTTCTATTAGAACCTTGTTACTGTATGGCTCTTTGTCAGTTATGGTTGCAGCTGGTGAAGGGAGAGTCACGTTACATATGGCTCTGTGAATAAAGGGTTCTTCAAGCGTTCATTTGGTCCAGTCTATAAATCATGACACATTGCGTGGCCGGAAATTTGGTATATTATGTATATTTATGCATTCCCTTTCAGTGAGCGTCCTGTTTTCTTAATAATGAAAGTTTGTCCTGTTTCAGTGCAGATGCTCTAACCCTTTCTGCTGTGTCGCTCCTTATTACTGGGCCATCACACAGTACAATTGGAAATGACACCAGGAAGCACCCTGCCTGCTCTTATCACTCAATGTGTGAGTTTTGTCATCAGCTTCAGGGGCCAGTGAGTAGTGGTGGATTCTACCAGGCAGGGCAGGTGGGGCAGCTCGCAGGATGAGCAGGGGGGGTAATAAATATTTAAAGAATGTTGCAGGGTTGCAATGTGCTGGGGTCAGGGTCGGGCCCCTCGCTGCTCCGATTGGCTGCGTGACGCCTCCTTTTGCCAAGAACAATTGATGATTTTCTGGGAGTTAGCTCCCGAGGGGTCTCGACCTAGGGATATCTGGGCTCCGCTGCGCTCCTTTCTGGAGTCCTTATAATGTGGCTGCATTTGAATCATATGAACGCCCACGCATTGAATGACTACTGTCTCCATTGCTCTTCTCCTGTGGTGTGACCAAGGTATAAAAATGGTTGGCTGTGGTGTGCTCCGTGTCTCTTCTATGTCTGCCTTCTCTCTTACACTCTTTGACTCTGTTGCTTCTGTACTAGCTTCTAGTCCCTAAGATGCTATGTTCCTAGACGCTCGTCCCTGGATTTATGTTTTGAAATGTTATACTGCAGCAGATCGGGCTCTTCTAATGGGTTGGGGATATCTCCAAGCTGTGCATTGGTTGTGTTCTCTGCTGCTATTTTCGGTTTCTGGACCGAGCCCATGAACCAGGATGGGACTAATTTTTGTCATCTATGTACGAATGTTCTGCGGGACTGTCTTTGCTGGCTTCTGTTGTATGTTCATTGTTATGTAACAAAATGAATAAATAAATAAATTAAAAAATATATATATAAAAAAAAATTCCTTACCTTCCGCCTTGCCTCTGCCGCTGCCTCTGCCGCTCCAGCCTCTGTGCTTCCTTTCCTGCTCCCGAGTGCGCTCCTTATGCTGGTCTCACAGAGCATGCTCTTCGGGGTGCAGCGCTGAGTGTTAAAATCAACAAAGGACTGTACTAATGTGCTATTAAGTAGTTAGTACGTTGGCTCCAAGTGCTTTTCTGGATGTTTGACGGCCATATTGGATGGACTCATTTACACTTGTGTTCCAATCTAGACAATTTCAGGAGGCATCTTGGGGGTGTAAAACCTCTTTTAGCTTGAAAAGGGAGTATTAAGAAATAATAATAATAATAATAATAACATATATAAATTTCTATTTTATTGTTTTGTTTTTTTCTCTCAAGATGCCGAATGTACCAGCGCCAGCATTCTTTTTGTTTTCTCCAGGAGAACCACCCATTCCCTGGGTGAAGTGGAAGAAGGTTTTTTCACATTATGCTAGGGTTTGTGGAACATCATTAAGTGCAGAAATTAAAACCTCTCTTTTAATGCATTGTTTGGGATCAGAAGGACAGAAAATATTTGATCATCTTCCAGATCTTCCAGATCAAGAAGACACAAGCTTGAATGAGTTTGGAATTTGCATAAAGAAGTTGGACTCAAACTATCTTCTAAAAGTTAGTAAAGTACTCGAAAGGTTTCATTTTGGTCGACGTATACAACGCTCAGGAGAATCAGTTGAACAGTATATTACAGAGACGCGCAAATTGGCCTCCACATGTAATTTTGGAGCATCCTTGGAGGAAAGATTAAGAGATCAGTTAATGCTGGGAAGTAGTACTGGGAAAGCCTTGGAGGGCATGTGGCACAAGGATAATCCATCCTTGCAAGAGGTGTTAATTGCTGCAAAGAGCTTTGAACATTCGAAAGCTTTTACTGAGGTTTTAAAAAAGGAAACGCCTATTGCCACTAATAGTCTTGAGAGTAAGAAAGGAGATTTTGTACAAATTGTACAAAAGTCTAAATCTAGTAACAAAGGGACTGATCTAATAAAGCCAACTTGAGGTTCTTGCAAGGAAAATGTTTTAGATGTGGCAACGAAGGTCACTTTGCAAATAATAAAGGATGCCCTGGATGGAAAGCTATTTGTAAATCCTGTGGAAGGAAAGGTCATTTTATGAAATGTTGCAGATCTGTGAAAGATTTGAAGAAGGTGCAAGCAATAGATCTGTGTGAAAATGAAGAGGACTCAGAGGAGAATTATATTTTTCAAGTAAAAGGGTTTTCTTCAAATGGACCTTTGGAACAAGTCAAAGTGAATGGATGTGTGGTCAAGATGCTTTTTGACTCTGGAGCTAAGATAACTTTGATTCCGAAAGTATTATATGAGCAGAAGTTGGCTGGATGTGTTCAACTATTTAAACCAGACATCAAACCAAGAGGTTATGGGGGTGTTCCAATATGACTGTTGGGATATTTTTTGTCAGTTATGGTTGCGGCTGGTGAAGGGAGAGTCACGTTACATCTGGCTCTGTGAATAAAGGGTTCTTCAAGCGTTCATTTGGTCCAGTCTATACATCATGAAACATTGCGTGGCCGGGAATGTGGTATATTATGTATATTTATGCACTCCCTTTCAGTGAGCGTCCTGTTTTCTTAATAATGAAAGTTTGTCCTGTTTCAGTGCAGGCGCTCTAACCCTTTCTGCTGTGTCGCTCCTTATTACTGGGCCATCACACAGTACAATTGGAAATGACACCAGGAAGCACCCTGCCTGCTCTTATCACTCAATGTGTGAGTTTTGTCATCACCCTCAGGGGCCAGTGAGTAGTGGTGGATGCTACCAGGCTGGGCAGGTGGGGCAGCTCGCAGCACGTGCAGAGGGGTAATAAATATTTTAAAAATGTCCTTACCTTCCGCCTTGCCTCTGTTGCTGCCTCAACTCTGCCGCTCCCGCCTCAGTGCTTCCTTTCCTTTTCCCCCGTCCCTACCCAATCCAGATGCTCCTCTCATGCTGTTACACAGCATGAGAGGAGCCCTGGGATTGGCCTGAGCAGTCTGAAATGCCACTCATGGAGGGAGTGGGAGACTGCACTTGGTCTCCACCCGGCTCTCCATCACAGCTGGGTGGAAAGTTCTAAGTGCGCATGTCAGTTTGGCTGGCCCCAGACGGCCGGCAAAACTGACATGTGCACTTAGAGTGCATCACTACTCTGCCTCCCTCCTGACACAGAGGATGCTGGACTCCACCCACCCCACCCTTACACAGCAGAAAAATAAAATGATAATACTGTATTATCATTTTATTTTTCTGCTGGCTTATTTGTATTGGGGCGACGCTCCTCTGCCGTAGCGGAGGGGCCGCCCCTTCCAGTGAGACAGACACGAGCAAGTTGCTGACTTTAAGCCCACTTTATAAACTTTCTATAGTCAGGGTCACTGGAATTAAGCAGCATAAGAGGAACAAATTATGTCGCAAGGTTGAATAAAATATATGGCAAGTAAAGGCAAATTATGCCACATAATGTGACACATTTTGTAATAGTATTACTTTGTTATTTTGTTGTTTTCTCTCAGGGTAATACTGCTTGAGCAAAGATTTCACCTCATTAGTACCAGTTTAACAATCAAATATAGCAATAAGCAACTGAAAGCAGACCAGCCAACTTTTGACAAGAGCCTACCACATTGAATCCTTTGAGCTAGAAAAACAATTTGTTGTTCAAATCTGCACATTATGCAGCAAATAATTAATTATTTGGAACATGCAGCAAATCCATTATTCTGTGGAAATCATTGCAGAATCACTCAATTGCATTGGCCCTGTATAAAGGTAAGACCTAATAAGGGGATGGGAGAAGGGGTCAAAGAACTTTTTCAAGAGACCAATGGCAGTCATGGATTACTGGGCTCAGTTTGTGACAATCAGAGACTTTTGCTGCAATGTCCTGGAGCTTCACCTTACTTTTGAGTCCAGAAATCAGCACCAAGTACACAGTGGCGGAGGGCTCCCTAATATATATGGGGGCAGTCACTGACCAGCTTTGCTTGGTCAACGCCAAAGCTGTCAGTCATGGCTTGTTATAAACATAGTTTTTAACGAACTACAACTGAGAACTCTGGAGTTGAGGCTGAAGGCAGTGCGAGTCTTACTGTGCATCAGTGGGTTAAAAAGAATAAAATAAAAATGTACTCATCAACTGCATACACTGGCTCGCCTACAGTCCTCCTCATTCAGTCCCTCAGCGCTGGTCTTGTCTGCAGGCTGCAGCAGTTCTCTACACTAATCTGAATGCTGCTCTCATGCTGTTTATAATGTTAGCAGCATAATAGCAGCACCAGGATTGGCTGGGGTGGGCTGCCCCAACACTCCTGCAGGCATTGGGGGCCCGTGCCTCCTTTCCACCAAGCTGTTTTAACAACTGAGTGGAGAGGTTCACACTGCGCATGTCAGGCTGGCTGTTGCAAGACAGCTGGCCAATGTGACATGCGCACTATAAACTGGTGGAGTGAGCACCACTCCCCTGCTGCCAGTCAGCAGCAGTAGCCCAGCCCCCCAAAATGACTTGGGCTGCTGAAAGGGAAAAATAAAGTGGTAATAAATTCACTTTATCACCATTTCATTTTTCACCTTCTATGGCATTGGCGGCAGGGCAGTGACACTCCTCTGCCCTAATGGAGGGGCCCCTGCTGCAAGTAGATCCCTTCAGCACTTGCCCCCAAGGGCAGCAAAGTCCAGCAGTTCAAGACTTACGCAGGGAAGTAGTGATGGGATAGATACTTAAGTCCTGATTATGACTTTGGCGGTTGGACCGCCAGATGGCCA